>NW_017387731.1:3392780-3418601 GCF_001664035.1 Metschnikowia bicuspidata var. bicuspidata NRRL YB-4993 | reverse complement strand
CAGCACCGGCACCCTGGCCACCTCCCCCCGGACAGACGAAACAGAGAACCGACTCTCGCGCAGGACCCCCAAAGCCCCGTTTTTTGAGACCCCCCCCTGCGTTCTTCTGCGCCTCCACGGCCGTGCCCCATCTGTATACGTATCTGTTTGTGATACGCCCCCCTCGGCGGTTCCAGCATGCACCAGGCCCCGAGCTGCAGCGCGAGTCTTCCCGAGCGCAGCGTGAGCGAAGACGGCACTTTTTGCGAGAGTTTCAACGACGCCATCAGCAGGCTTGGGCACGATCTCGAAGTGGCCAGTGCCCCGGAGGCCGCGGGGCTCTTTAGCGCCCGGCCCGGCAGTGCACAAAGCGGCGCCAACGGCGGGTTTCTTGGCGGCCACTGCTCCGCCGGGCCGGGCGCCGGCCCCGTGCCCCCTCCCGCCGCCGGCCCGGCGGCAACGCCCGAGCAGGCGGGCGGCAAACAGCAGAGCGCTGGTCCAGACGAGCACAGCAGCGGCGCCCCGGCCGCACACGAGGCCCGGCTTGCATACAACAGCCTCAACGAGAGCATTTTCGACGACGTGCGGTACTTCCCATGCTTGCGGGCGGACCAGAGTGCGGTGGCCAAGTTCGACGGCAAGCAGCCCGAGGTGTTGCTCCACGCCACGCTCCGCGCGTTGGTGGTGCAGCTCACGTCGCCGGAGGTGATCGACTACAACCTCATCTGCGACTTTTTCCTCACGTACCGCACGTTCACGGACGCGGCGGCCGTGCTCACGTTGCTCCTCACGCGGCTCGTGTGGGCGTTGCAGTACATCGGCTCCGGCCTGCCGCCGCGGCAGAAGTTGGGCCAGCTGGTGCTTCTCCGCACGTTCGTGGTGTTGCGCCACTGGATCTTGAACTACTTCCTCGACGACTTCCGGCCGGACGCGCGGCTCTGCGACATGTTCGCGCGCCGCCTCAACCACATCACCGGCGAGCTGCGCCTCGTGCACAGCGGCATGGCGTTCGAGGTCAAGGTGCTTGCCGACTTGAAGACCCACTGGCTCGCGCAGCTCGCGGAGTTCTTTGGCGCGGCGGCCGCGCGCGACGCGTCCACGCCGGTCTTCGCCGTGCCCTTGCCCATGGCGCCCGAGTACTTCGAGGCCCGGCGGCTCCCCAAGTCCAGCACCGAGGTGTCTCTCCACACGAACCCCTCCTTCCGGCGCCTGGCCATGCTCTCGCTCTACGACCCGAAGCCGCACCACCGGGGCCCCTGGCCGGACGGCGTGGCCAGCCCCGAAAACGGGCCCCTCCCCATCAGCAACTTGGTCAGCCAGCACCAGTCGTCTCGCGTGTCGCTCGACACCAAGATGGCCGCGTTCCACACGCGGCGCGGCGCGGCCGGCGCGGCCCCAACGCCGCTTGCCGCGCGTCGAGAGCCCGTGGCCCCGAAACACAACCACATGAACCTCAAGGACTCGTCGCTAGCGTTGAAGAAGACGACGGCCGTGCACCAGAACACCCCGCGCGCCGCCGGCCCCGTGCGGCCGGGCTTCGCCACCAACGGCCGCGTCAAGCTCCCGAGCCCGAGAATCGCCGCGGTCGTGCCGCTCGCGCCGCTCGAGAACACGGGCCTCGGCGGGCGGGCCGACCCTCAGCCGCCCGCGCCGCACGACTTGGCCGAGCCCGGCCGCAGGAAGTCCCTCAAGCGCATAGTCGAGGACTGGACCCGGGCCTTGTACTCGCCGGACATGCGCAGCGACAAGTCCACGTTCTCGCCGGAGCCGGACTTGGACACCCCCATCGACACTGCCTTTGAGCACGCGCCCACGTACGCCAACGCGCCGCGCGAAATCGCCGCCCGCGTGGACGTGCTCAGCGCTCGCATCGTCGACGAGTTGGAGTTCGTTATCCGCTACTACATCGCCGACACGCCGCCGGCCGTTTCGCAGAAGAGCGCCCCGGACGCCGTCGACAGGAGGTCCATTGCGCTATCGCCTTCCGAGAACATCGCCGGGGCGCCCATGCCCACGGCTCTGGAGAAGGACAGGACCCGCGCTTCTGCCGCAACCACCAAGGACCTGTCCATCCAGGACATTTCTGAGTTGAACATCGAGAAAATCGACAATCTCTTCAGCCAGAGCAGCATCGGCGACCGCCCGCGCGACTTGGCCGGCCTGCTGCGGCTGCGGCCGCACGACTCCCTCGGCTCCGCGGCCATCGAGCTCTCCAAGCAGTCCAAGCACTCGTCGTTTGCCGGCAAGGTCACCAGCATCAACTGGAACGACGACGGCAATCTCTTCCTCGACAACTCCGCGCTGCTCTGCGACTCCTCCGCGAGGCCTGGAACGCAGTTCTACGACACAAGTGGCGACGCCAACGACATGGGCCCGGCACGCCCCCAGAACAGCCGCCCGGAAAACCGCTCCAGCGACTTCGACTCCAGCGACGCGGACCGGTATGACAAGGAGGTCTTGGACTTGGGCATCGCCATCAGCCCGCAGTCGCTCAAGAGAAAGCGTGCCCAGCGCTTCAGTTTGCACCACCAGTTTGCCGCGGGCTCCTTGGGCAAGGCCGCCCCGTCTCTCTTGCGAAACTCCAGCGACTCCTTCCATACACACAGGTCCATGAAGTCGTACATGAGCTACGACTCGGCGTTGTCGGCGTCTTCCGAGCACTCGGAGAGCGACCAGCACAGCGCCAACCTCAAGAAAAAACACGGCTACCACGACTTGAGACGGTTGGCCCAGGACGGGAACCCCCAAAACCTGATTTTCACGAGGTTGTCCACGTCCTCCAACATCTCCGCAAGCGGCCAGAGGGTGAAAATTTCCATGGCTTCTCACCTCTCGCGAACTTCTTCCTTGATCAAAAAGAACAGCAGGGTGAGTGCGCTCTGTGCTTTGATGGAACTACCCTTCAACCTGGTGCATGAAAGCTATGCGTCAACAAGCACGCGGGCGTTTGTGCAAGACGACTCCGGCAAGTTGGTTGATCTTTCCTTGAGCTCCGTGTTCTCCAACGCTGTTGTGAAGGAACAACTCTGTGTCCAGGACTCGGCGGACGACAGCATCAGAATGTCCTCGGCGTCAGTTGCGATCCCGGGAATGAACAACAACATTCTCAGGGAATTGGCCTCCATTCCAGATGAGACGTTCACCACCAAGAACCCTATTCAGTACGCCTTGTTCAAGCTCGAGGGAAGGTACAACAGCTCCGAAATTCTAGATATGCACCGGGACACCACGCAGCCAAATGCTGAGGATGCGGAGAGGCCGCAAACGGCTTTTCTGAATGAAGGCAAGATCGTCGAAAGAGCAGCGACTGTCAAGAGCGATGTGGAGAGGGAAAGCGTAGGAGATGCTGCGCAGAAGGGGGCAATTGACACAGTCCTATTGTCTTCTACTCCAGAACCAGTGATGGGGACTAATAACAAGGCTAAAGACGAAGGGCAACAGGCCGTTAACAATGGTTTGCTTGAAACTTCCCAGTCCGTGTCTCCGCCCGACTCCGACGATGTATTCCACGACACAGACGATATTCTCGATGAGATCAACAACGCCAATACCGAAGACGTAATTGGGTACTCCTCGGACATAGAGTACGAGTTGAAAAACAGGCCGATAACCCCTATCAAGAAGAGAAGCAGATCCACGTTACTTTTGTCTCAGCCAACTTCCAATGGGGCTCCCACGACCGTACCCAATAGCGAGAGCAGCACTCCAGATTCGCTTTTGAACCCAAAGCTTGTCTTGGACGTGTACCAGCTCGCTACCGAGAACCTTACTGTGAAACAAGTTTTGGCCGCTGGCAGCCATGTTTCATTTATTTTGAGCTACACCCCTCGAGCCATCGCAGAGCACTTCACTATGATCGAGCGTGACATGATGCAAGACATCGACTGGAAAGAGCTCATCGAGTTGCAGTGGAACAAAGATTTGACTCCCGTGAACAGTTGGTTGGAAATCATTGTGAACGACGAGTACTACAATAAGAACAAGGGCGTCAACCTTGTGATCGCACGTTTCAACCTTGTCGTGAACTGGATCATATCGGAGATTTTGTTGACCAAGACCCAAGAAGAAAGATGCGAAGTTGCGACCCGATTCATCCATGTTGCCTATCACAGCTACGAGATGCAGAACTTCTCTTCATTAATGCAGGTGGTCTTGGCTCTTACTAGTGGAAAGGTGAGCAAGTTGCAAAGCACATGGGACAGCATAGATCCGAGCGACATTTTGGCTTTGAAACACTTGGAGAAAGTGACATCGCCTTTGAAGAATTTTGTCAGCATGCGTGTGAGCACCAACCAGATTAAACCTTCAAAAGGGTGCATTCCGTTCTTGGGCTTGTATCTCTCCGATTTGATTTTCAATGCAGAGAGGCCGAAATACGTGAAGAAGAAAGAGCTGGCGAAAAACACGTCGACAACTACAAACGAGGATAGTTGTGAATTGAGTGTGACGCAAGGTGACTCCACCATGGGCAGCATGGCTGGTGCCGAGGTGGAGAAGATGATCAACTTCGCCAGATTCAGGACCTCCGTGCACATTGTAAAGTCGCTTTCTCAATCTATTGAGTGGTCGCAAAACTACGACTTTGCAGTGGACGAGGAGCTTTTGAGAAAATGTCTCTACATTACGTCCTTGGACGAAGAAGAGATGAACATTTGTTTGAAACAAACAGAGACCCAGCCGGCCGATGGGCATTAATTTCAGAAACCTACGCAAGAGTTAGTTAATATACACGAAGAATGAAGCCGCTCCAATTAATCCACGGAATTGAAGTATGAGAGTCAGGGGCTTTTGACGGAGTCCATGACTGAACCCACGTGAAGTATGGGCTCATGGAATAAGTTTGTCGCCTGAAATAGTGAGCCGAAAAAGAAATGTTTGAGCCGTGTTTCACCTCTGTCTCACTCCTTATACTTGTGCAGCTGCATGGGCTTTGGCTTCCCAACAATCCACCCACAGCGTCTTACATCCCCGGATTCTCTAGAGCTGCCTGTGCCGTGCTTATATGCACAACGTACCCCAAGATTTGCGCGTGCGGCTCGGGCAGGTGCATTTTGCTGGACCAACAAAATTCTCCACACTGCAGCGCACGTCTCCAGCTGCAGAAGCCACGCATACTCTCCACTGCAAGAGTGCCAAACAAGTGTGACCAATTACCACCGGCTGGTTCCTCATGACTGTTCTCACATTATCTATTTTGATTCACTGAACGAAAACAACATCAACAACAACAGCGCTCACGTCTCCGATTTAGCAACACAAGCATTCATGGCCCGAAAGAAATCGCCAAGGATGCTAGCGGCGATCTTGGTCGCGTCTTCCGTCGCAGCAATTTCGTATAAACTCTACGGTGTGCTCAAAGGGCAAAGTGACAGTAAAAGTCCTCTGGATGCAAAGGACGGCGGGGTGGCCTTATCGAGAAGACGCCAGTACCGAAACAAGTCGATCACCGTTACTCTTCTGCACTCCGTGTTGAATCTGGGATTGCCATTAAATGAGATGCTTCTTTCATCCGAGAATGTCACATTCATCCTTCCTCCGTATCTTTCTGTGGATGACCTCGCGTGCCAGATCGAGTCCAGCGAAAATGGAGCGCTTTACGAGTTGCCCCTGACCTTGATTCGCAACTACAAGCTTTTGAAATGCTCCAACATAGACGGGTACTTCCATCTTCTCAAGGATCTCCGGCCAGATGTTCTTTTCGTCTGCACGGACGATTTGGGCATAGACCGAGTGCCTCCGGATTTGCGTCGGTTTGTTAGTGAAATCGTGGCTATTGAGCAGGACAAAGAGAATGTACGCAGCGTCTTGTCTGATGTTTTTCTGCAGTGACCTTCTAATGACCCCAAGGCAGATTCAGGACTTTGGTAAATTTTATATGTTGGTCCCGTTCGGGGCATAACGCGAGATGGGGAAAGTAGGCCTGGCCGGGCCCAGGGGAGCCCCTGGAGGGCGCCTGACATTGCGAGTTTAATGTAATATGAAGATAAATGAAAGACCTTTTTTGACTTTTTGCGCGGTAAGATTGTAGATGGAGAGAACATCATTACTCTCGGGCCGATATGTTCTTGGGCGATACCTCGTATGATGCCGTGAGCTTCAGAAATTGACTGCAAGCCCATGCTTCTGATTAAGAACCAGTGGTCCTGGCTTGATTTTGCTCGAGGCTTTCCTTAGTTCTTGCTGTTTTTGTAGTGGTTGGGGTCAGGAGTATTTTTTTTCTTCAGAGACTGTGTACGTATTGTTTAAAGAAGGAGTTCCGGCAACTAGTTGTCAATATATGATCCGTGATATCTCGATTGTGTTTGCAGATTGACATTGCAAATTAGCCAAGCTAGAATTGGGCGGATGGCTTCCGGAAATCAGCCGTGGAAGCAAAATCGCCCATCCGTCGTCTTTCTGCCGGGCCCAAGCACGAATTTCAACGTGCCAGTGGCTCCTTCATATGTGACGTCCTTGACACCAGTCCATAAAATCGTGTATTAGGATGCTTGAACCCGGGCTGACGGGCTCACTTATGTAGGCCAGAAAGTAGCCCGGAAACTACACTGATATAGGAATCCTGCGGTCAAACACAGTTCCGAAAGTCATTCGGATGTCACCGGGCGCCATGTTTCTGAGACCGCTAGACTCAGACTTAGATATTCCGACCCAGATGCTCAGACTCAAATACTCAGGTTCTAAACATTGAGACAGAGACTCAGGTCAGATACTCAGGTCAGATACTCAGGGTCAGATACTCAGGGTCAGATACTCAGGGTCAGATACTCAGGGTCAGATCAGGTTCTTAACACTGAGACTCAGATACTAGGACCAAGATCAGACTCTTAACACTAAGACCCAGATCCTCAGACGCAGATCAGCCATCGAATCTTCGACATCCCATTTCAAGGACCTTCTTCTCAGGCGTTCTTCACCGACCTTCTTCACCGACCGCTCCCCTGCGCCACACATCCACAACCCGCTTTCATCGACCGTTCATTAAAATACATCAAACACGGACTCCTCACAACGACTGCATGCCCCAGAGGCATGTTCAGAAGCGCAGTCGGCTCGTCTAGCGGCCCGCCAATCTCTGGTCCTCGGAAATAGACTGGATGCTCGTGCCGAACATCAACTGGCCCAAGTCGGTGGACACCTCCAAGATCTTCTTGGGGTCGTCGTAGTGGGTCACGGCGTCCACCACGGCCTTGGCCAACTTCTCGGGGTTGTCCGACTTGAAGATCCCGGACCCGACAAATACTCCGTCACAACCCAACTGCATGCAGATGGCTGCGTCGCCAGGCGTGGCCACGCCTCCGGCGGCAAAGTTGACCACTGGCAATTTGCCCTCGTTGTCAATCAAGTCCTGGAGCAACGACACCGGCACGCGGTAGGTCTTGGCGGTGTCCTCGATGAACGCCGCGTTGTCCTTGTGGGCCAAAAGCTGGGCGATCTGGGCCTTGACTTTGCGCACGTGCTTGATGGCCTCGGAAATGTCGCCTGTGCCGGCCTCGCCCTTGGTTCTCAACATGGCCGCGCCCTCGTTGACTCTTCTGAGCGCCTCGCCCAAATCCTTGGCGCCGCATACAAACGGCACCTTGAAGGTGTCTTTCTCGATGTGGTGTTCCCAGTCTGCAGGCGTGAGCACCTCGGACTCGTCAATGTAGTCGACGCCCAATTCCTGAAGCACCTGTGCCTCGACGAAATGGCCAATGCGCACCTTTGCCATCACTGGGATGGACACTGCTGCCATGATAGCCTTGATCATGTGGGGGTCCGACATGCGGCACACCTGGCCCGAGGCCCGCATGTCTGCGGGGATTCTTTCCAACGCCATCACGGCACATGCACCGGCCCGCTCTGCAATCACAGCCTGTTCCACATTGACGACGTCCATGATGACGCCGCCTTTCAACATCTGGGCCAAGCCTGCCTTAATCTTGAAGTCCGACATAGTGAGTAGGTGCTTATTAGTGTTGTGTGTTTTGTTTTCGTGTTTCGGGAGGGAAAACAGGGGTGGAAACTCTCGTGGTTTTAAGGGTGGTGCGTTGGGTGACTTTTTCAACCTGAGCCCGATAACGTGACTCACGGGCGAATCAATCATTTGTGCGCCAAGAACAAGCCGAAGGCAAAATGCGGGACGTGCACAATGCCACCTGTGCTCTGCAGAGAGACGCAGGGCTTGACGAAAACGCCGGTTGTTTTCTGCGAATGAAGCGCAAAAAAGGCATCAGGAGTGCACATGCAGAGCGTTCCGGAATGGTCTTGTCCATAAAGTTGGCGGAGATGCTAAAGCGGTGGCGTGGCAGAGCGTGGGAACGCTGTCTTGCCATCGGCTAGTGTTTCTTGTGCACACAGTAGGTTATTTTGGTTTGTGCAATCAGTGTCCTAGACACATCCGCCATACCCGCCTGTTCTTGGGAGCCGTCACTACAAATGCAAATCGCGGGGAAGCCCGCCAGTGTGCATGCTTTCTGAATTTGGGAAGGGTTAGGGGCATGACTTGCCACTGGCACGAGTCAGCGGCTCTCGCTGACTCGTCAGCTCGCTGACTCTTGCCCTGCAGGGCACCGTCTCAGTCGCCCACAAGATAAATCCGCTAGACTGCGTCAAGATGCATTTAGCGCGTAGACGAGCACGCGCCCTAAAACGCATCTCAAGTCGCGCGGCCGTGCCCGTCCGTTTTGCCACTTCATTTCCTGAACCCGCTTCTGCTGGCCCGTTCTGTTCGAGTGTGTTCGAGCCATCTAGCCACCCATTCTGCAAGTCACGTGCGCAGCCTGCCCAGACCCACCAAAGAGTTCGTTTGGACATCCCGCTTGTCAGATCAGACATCCACCGCATATTCTCACAAACATGAGCAGCACGCCTCTCTATACCGTGGGAGTGTTGGCCCTCCAAGGCGCCTTCTCAGAGCACTTGGAGTATTTGGCAGAGGCCTCGCAGTTGCCCCGCCTTGCCAAGCACCAGTTCGAGTTTCTTGCCGTGCGCACACCTCAACAGTTGCAGAAGTGCCATGCGCTTGTGGTTCCGGGCGGCGAGTCTACCAGCATGTCGCTCATTGCGGAAAGAACCGGGATGTTGCAGCCGTTGGTGGAGTTTGCCCGGAATCGCCCGGTCTGGGGCACCTGCGCCGGGCTCATTTTCCTCGCCAGCGAGATCTGCAATGGCCGCCCGCATCAAAAGGCGCTTGGCGCCATGTCGATCCGCGTGACACGGAACGCGTTTGGCCGGCAGCTCGACCTGTTCGACGCGCCACGTGACTTTGGCTCTTTTGCGCCGGGTCTCGGCGAGTTCCGCACCGTCTTTATCCGTGCGCCGGTGGTTTCTGGAGTGAAGAGCCTGCGGGCGCAATCTGCGCGTGCCGTGGAGATGCAAGCCGTAGGCCCAAAGTTGCAGTCCGGTGCGGCGCTTGTAGACGGCGCCACGATCACGGCGACATGCCTAAACGACGAGCCGGTGCAGGTTCTCCATCTTGGAAAACGGCTTGGTGGTTGCTGTAAGACAGGGAAACATATTGGGCACCCTGTTCCACCCGGAGCTCTCGGGCGACTGCAGATTCCACGGGTGGTTCTTGGAGGAATTTGTGGTGCCGGCGCATTGCTAGTGCGTTTTGAGACGGTTCGCATGGGGCCGCTTGTGAAGAAGCTGATCATATTATAGAACTACTTTCTGATGTGTGGGAGGACCCCACGATCTGGAAGTATCATAGAGGAGCTTTTGACGCCTGAGTGGGCTTGCATTGTACGCCCTGTCTTGGCACGAAGATGTATAGAAGCGCGGCTCGAATCCAAATTGATGACAAAGGCAGAGATGTGATGAACTATCGGAGGCCTAGTAAAGGGCCATATAATAGATTCTTTTCGAGTGATTGATTTAGAACGGTGGCTGTATTCATTCAAGAAACCCTCGTTTGCTCGACACTAACTGTGTTTCGACTCATACGTAATATGCCTTTCTTTTGTTGGGTAGACTTTTCTGTTTCTGGGACCCAAGAGGTCATCCTGAGTGTTCTTGTCAAGGCAAGAGTTATTTGCTGACAAACCTGAAGATGAAGACATGTAGTCAAGTTACAGACTACTGAGTTGATTTATGGATTCTTGAGATCATATGCAAGCGCAGGCAGTTCATGTGTGTCAACGACATGATAAAGAGCACCTGAGCCCACTTCCTCTCTTTTGAATCATAGCAGGTACATTTGATTTGGTATATGCGACTGCTTCGCTCAACTACATGTAGAATCCAAATACACTCTAAGATCTTCGGATGCAAAGGCGTAATAAAGGAAGTGAGGCACAGCTGACCAAAGAGCTTTTGACATAGAGGAGTTGTATGAAATTGTTCGAAGTTGGTTTAACACGTGCGGCCGCTATTTGGAGGTAGAAATTTACATGGGTATCACCATGATGCCTCAAAATAGACCTTTCGGTGGACAACAAAAGAGAAGAACCTGAAAAAATGCAACTTCTACCGATCACAGAATGAGACATCATGAGGAAACACGAGCCGGAAATCTCCAACACATCTTCGTGGTTGGTACTGATATTAAATGACTTTGGAATCCTATATCTGTCTGATCACATGAAAAGGAACATCACATGAAGTCTTTGAATCAGTAGGGACTCTTATAAGATGAAAATAACTACCTCGAGGGAGACGCTGATACCAGGGGCCTTTAGAAGCACAGGGGGATACTTGATTTATTAAAGTGTGTTCATCAGATGACGCTTAGTACACCACCATGCTGCGTCAATGAGAAGATGTCTTTCCACGATTTTCAAAAGCTCAGTCAAAGGAGGCAGAAAGGCCCAGCCTCGAAATAATCTAGAATTTCCACTCTGCTGAGTTTTCGGGCTGGATCATGGGTATTCACTT
The DNA here is from genome assembly GCF_001664035.1 of Metschnikowia bicuspidata var. bicuspidata NRRL YB-4993. Lineage (NCBI taxonomy): Eukaryota > Fungi > Ascomycota > Pichiomycetes > Serinales > Metschnikowiaceae > Metschnikowia > Metschnikowia bicuspidata. Next base: position 3,407,768 of record NW_017387731.1, on the reverse strand, counting down.
AGTGTGAAAATTGTAGATTGCAATGGATTATAACACAGAGAGAAGAGGGGCAGCATATGTTGTAACAGAAACGCTCCGAGATATTAAGCTCCTACTTTTTTCGGAAATTTTGAAAGAGAGTGGAGCATAGGGAGTTGAAAGAAATGATTCAAAGTAATATAGTACCCTATGAATCTTTGAAAAGAGGGTTGCAAAAGCCACAAGGGCTTTGGGAGTAAAGTTCGGACTAAGGCCTGATTGAGCAGAAACTCCGTTTTTAGAAATATCCAGTAACAACTTATCGTATGGGCAATATTTTTGCCCCACGGAGCGGTATTTATTTAGTAGCTCAATGGATGCTTATGGCTTCACGTAAATATGACACTGACAGATGGCTGGTGCCCTATACTCATCCATGGTGACGAGGCAGAATAGCGAGTGTGCCTGATCATACCGATCTCAATTTTCCGTTGGACCAAAATATAACAAGGAAGCAAAGAAGCACACTGCTCTTTTGGCAATATTATTTGACGTCGCTGGTCTCTTGTTCACGTTGCTCAGCGTGTCTGTCTGTATTTGAGTATTTGCTGAAAAAGAGAAAGATGTCTTTTTGAGTTCACCAAGCTAAAAATTTGAACTTCCAGAAATGCCGTGGAAATTAAATTTGGGGGCTACCAGGCATCTCAAGGTTCGAAGAAAATTCTGAAACAAAAAGAATGGCGAGTCTTATATTCTGTGCACATATAGATGCGAGTGGGATAACTCGCAACTCAAGTTTCTTCTTTCGTTGAATAAAGATCACGGACAATCACACTGATTTTGTGAGTTGCGTTTTGTGATCATGTTGATGGCTTAGAGTCCTGTTCGAGGAGCGGGCACAGGTGGTTTCAGCCTCGGCAAGCGTGACAGTCACCAGACCAACCCCGATTTCTTGAGCTTACTCACTAGTTGCAAAGCGATATTGTGCTTTTTGGTTCAGTATTAGACGACTTTCATATTAGAATGCTTTCGCATTGGCTGCCCTGTCTGTGAATCCAAAAAGATAAACCCACCCTTCGTGGATTGGCAAATGAGACTTGTCGTTCCGAATTTTATGGTAGCAACAGAGAGACTAATTGAAAGACCCACATTCTCTGTAAGCTAATAATTTGGCCAGGTGGCCTTATTCTTGAGAGATCTGGGCTGGAGGCAAGGCGCATGCGTATAATCGAGGCTCTTGACCCAAGGACTATAGGCCCAGTGTAATATTCCAGGTCATCGGAATTGGAGCGATATTACAGAGACTATTGTTTAGACACTTTTCTGTCCGGGAATACTTTAAAAAGAAAATCCAGACACCATTCAGTAGGCACACGGAACTTTCTTGTCTAGGAACTATGCAGCTATATAACGGCCCGACAAGCCAGAACCATATCCCCGAACCCAAAATATTGAAGATAAAGTTACAGTCCCAAACCTAGAATTACGGCCTAATATCAGGCACTGCAGCTGCAACTTTCGATTTTGAGGATACAGAAAAGGCACTATTTTCTAGGCCTTAATATTCAGGTCGTCCGAAATAAGCACTACAAAAGAAACACCATAAAAGAGGCACAGTGTGAGAAGCCTCATAAACGAAACACCACAAGCGAAGCATTGTACAAGAAACATCAAAAAAGCGCTCTTAGCAAAAATCAATCAAAAAAGCACTATCACCAAAACGTCATCAAAGAAGCACCATGTTTTGGGCGCTTTTGATCTAGAAACCATTTGCAGCCACAACATGTAGGGGCCAGCTAGTGCATTTATATACAGGGCAGACCCCGAATGTTTGAACTGTTTCCAGTCTTCAAAAGCAGTGTTTTTCCCAGAGCTGGATTCCATGATCAGGAGCCCAGGTGGGCGAATGGCACTAGCGTACTATGTTTCAAGAGATAGGTTTCAGGGGTGATACCAAGGAAGTGCGATATCGGTGTCTTCTATATGGAAACATTTTGCAGCCACATAGGCGCCAGGATCTGAAACACAAATTGATATCATGAAGCCAGGCCCAATCAGGCCCATCCTAGGGACTAAAATTCAGGCCCAAAATCCGGGACTAATCCAGGCCCGTAGTCAATGCCTCATCCAGGCCCATAGTCAATACCCAATCAGGCAAATGATCAATACCCAATCCAGGCACATGATCCATACCTAAGGCACAACGTTAGAACCTACAATTGAGGCCCACAATCAACACCTAGTCGAAGCCCACAATCTACACCAAACCGAGGTTTACGACATGTAGTCCAGACCCCAAGATCTATACCCAATCCATGCCCCAAAATCCAGAGACGAAATTTCAGGCCCTATAATCCACACTCAACTAGGTCTTTCTATACCTAATTCAGGCCCATAATTAATGCCTAACATAGGTTCCAAAATCTACACCCATTCAGGCCCGCCTGAATGTCAATTCCAGCCCCACAATCTTTACCCAATCCAGGACCGCAATCTACACCCGATCCGGGCCTATAATCTATACCCGATTTAGACCCATTGTCTAGACTCAATCCAGGCCCCAGCGCCCAGAGACAAAACCAGGCCTACAGCTTATACCCAGTTCAGGCCCATGATCTACATCTAGCCCAGGCCCATGATCTATACTCAACTAGGCCCATGATCCATACCTCATTCAGGCCCACAATCTATACCCAATCCAGGCCCCATAGTCTATACCTAATCCAGACACACAATTAATACCCAATTCAGGCACATGATCTAGACCCAATCCAGGCCCCAGCGTCCAGAGACTAATCCAGGCCTACATCTTATACCCACTTCAGACTCATAATATGTGCCTGATACAGACACCTTAATCTGCACGCAATCCAGGCACCATGTCCAGAACCTAAAATTTAGGCCCACATCAATATCTAATCCCGCCCCACAATCTTTACCTAATCTAGGACCGCATTCTACACACAACCAGGCCCACATTCATACTCGAACCAGACCCACAATCTATACCCGAACCAGACCCATTATCTATACCCAATCCAGGCCCCAGCGTCCAGAGACAAAACCAGGCCTACAGCTTATACCCAGTTCAGACTCATAGTCTACACCCGAACCAGCCCCACAATCTACACCCAAACCAGACTCATAAACTACACCCAAACCAGACTCATAAACTACACCCAAACCAGACTCATAAACTACATCCAATCCAGGCCCCAGAATCTATGCCTGATACAGACCACAATGTTTACTCATTCAGGCCCACAATGTTTACCCAATCCAGCCTCACAATGTTTACCTACTCCAGCCCCATAATCTACTTCCAGACCAGGCCCTTGATCTACACCCAGACCCCATCATCCGTGCCTGGTGCAAGCCCATCACCACCGGCGCTATCCTGGCCCCGCACTCCAGGCTCCATGGCGCGGCCCTAAAAAGCGCGGCCCTAAAAAGCGGCCCTGGAACCCGCGGCCCTGGAACCCGCGGCCCTGGAACCCGCGGCCCTGGCCCCAACTACTCCACCCACCTGCTCCAGCCCGGCTATTGCCAACCCCCTTCCCCCCAACCCAACACCCAACCCCCGCCGCCATGCAGCACGCCCGCCACAGAAGCGCCGCGCCCACCGCAAATGACACCGACCTCTCGCAGTATCTACGGCACGGCCCCCCCGGCACCGAGCACTTGCGCCAGGCCTCTTTGCACCGCACAGGCCGCTCGGCCGGCCACATGAACACCGCCGGCTCGACGTTGATCGTCGGCAAAACGCGGCCGCCCGCCGGGGCCGGCACCAGCGCCGCCGCCCGCGTCTTTTCCGAGCCGCTGGCGCATCTCCCGACGCCGGGCTTGAGCCATTCCAGAAGCGTGGGCGACACGTCCGCACGGGCCTCCCAGAGAGGGCCGCCTGTAGCCACCCCGGCGGCCGGGCGCGCCCACGATGAACCCGCCCACCTGCCCGAATCCGCCCCCTTGACCGAGCCCGCCCAGTTGACCGTGTGGTTCCACGAGCCGGCGTCGTATGCGCAGGACGTGATGGTGGACCCGGCCGCGTTCCCCGGCGTCGTGGTGGGCGGGCTCTACGAGCTCCAGCCCGTGCGCAGGGACGGCGGAAGTGGGCAGAAACTCGTGTTTGTGGTGCGTCCGGACAGCGTGGTGACGCGGCCGCCGGGCGGCGCGCTGGGCGCCAGCAAAGCCAAGCCCGGGTTCCAGATCTCGTTAGCCGCGGGGCTCCAGAAACTCTTGGACGTACCGCCGCGGGCCGCGGTGCAGGTGCGGGCCGTGGCGGCCGCCGGCGCCGTGCAGCTCGACAGCGTGGAGATCCACATCCGCGACGTCAACTTGTCGCGCGACTCGCAGTGGAGCCTCCTGTCGGAAATGGTGGGCACGTGCTGCCACGTGGACCAGCGCGTCAGCTTCATGGGCAGCCGCATCGGGGCCGTGCGCGGCGTGTTCAAGGACGGGCGCAAGCGCTTCAGCGGGTACGTCGGCAGCGACACCAGCATCGTGTTCCGCTCCGAGAGCGCCAAGCTCGTGTTCTTGGTGCAGCTCTCGCGCGAGATGTGGCACTTCGAGGAGAACGGCGAGATCATGTTCCACAAGCTCGTCAACACGCTCTTCCCCATGATCTTCCACAAGTGGCGCGCCACCAACGCGCACCACGCCATCACCATCGTGCTCTTCACCACCGTGGACTCCACGCGTGCGCCGTGGACCTCGCTAGGCGCTGGCGAGCGCCCGGCCCGCTGCCAGGACTACTACCGCGTGGTGGTGGACCAGGTCAGCGTGTTCATGTGGGACAAGATCATGGCCAACTTGCGCCTCGAGTTCGCCAACTTCAAGCGCGACATCTTGCTCCGCTTGGACGCTGCGGAATACAAGATCCGGGGCGAGCCGTGCCCGGCGGTCAAGGGCAACTTGCTCGAGGCCATCAACCTCAGCTTGGCGCTAGTGAGTGACCGCTACCGCAACACGGACTTGCGCCACACCATCAACCACTTGGTGATGGTCACCCCGGGCACGGGGCTCTTCGACGTGGACCACGAGCTCATGCTCGACACCTCCAAGAAGATGTTCAGCCTCGACTGCGCTTTGGACATCGTGTGCTTGAGCCAGCCGCCTCTCCACACCGTGCCCTTGTTCCGCTACCGCTCCGACAGGGGCGACGTGTGCCACTGCGTCCCCAAGTGGTGCGACATGTCCTTCTACGGCGCGGCCGCCCAGACATCGTCCCAGTGGATCCCGCGCTGCAAGATCTACGAGTTGCAGATGATGGGCCTCATGGAGAACGAGGTCAAGGACGTGCTGCTCGACCGCATCCACTTCAGCGACAATGTCCCTGTCGTCGAGTCCATGAACGACTACGACGACACCGTGTTCAGCCCCGTCAACAAAAAACCCTTGATCGTCAAGCACCGCTTCCTGAAGCGAAAGGACAGGGGCCTCCCGCTGCAGAAAATCTCTGCCACGCTCTCGCTCATGCGGAAAGCGGACGACAGCATGGCTTCTGCGCAGCGCGCAGCCACCAACGTCTCAACCACAAACTCCTCGGTCAACGGCTTGGTCACCCACATTTCCATGGCCAACTCTGCGTTGTCGACATTGTACACCTTGAACAAGACGGGCGAAGATGTGGGAAGCAAGTCGAGGAGAGCCGCCAGCCCTGCCACCACCACTTCTGCCGTCAAGACGGCTCGCAGTCTGAGCAGCTTGAGTGAAACTTCAAACCAAGGGGCCAAGGTCCTGAGGGTCACGGCCGACGCGAATTTGCGAAATGAAATCTCCAAGTCTTCTAGAGCTAATCAGCAAACGCGAAAACGCGAGCTCAACAAGAGCCTCTCCTCCACTGAAAAACGGAAATCCGCCTTTGACATCGAGGTTTCAGAAAGAGAAGAAAATAACCCTTACTGGATGTCGGTTGACAACCCCTCGGAACCTCAGCCGGAAGTAGCGGCGCAGTGCAGTCGCTGGGCCGATGTGTTCCCTCCAAAGATCAAGAGAAGAATGTTCAAGTGGCGCTCGTTCAAGGCCCCAGCAGCCTTGCCAATAGGCACCACCTTATTTCCCACCAGCTCTCAAATGGAGACCGAGTATACGTTTCAAATCTATGTCGTGACTCTTAACTGGGAAAACCGGCTTGAGCTCAAGACGATGAAGGATCTCATGCGAGAGATGATCCGCCTTAGACTTGCCCTCGGCTTCCAGATCTGCTATGGTGATAAGGTGAAGAGATTCGAAGCCGAACGGAAGTCCGGAGGGTACCCTGAAGGTATCATAAAATATTTTCCATCAGGAGATTGCGCTGGTGCTCGCATATACCTATCGTTGAATGAGGAAATCCACAGGATTTTTCTCGACTACAATGGATCTTTGAACGTGCAGCTTTACAAAAGAGTGAAAAGCGAGGAGAAAATGAGAATTCTGCTAGGATCACATCTCTCAAAAAGCAAGCATAAGCCTTTGATCAGAACAAGATATGCTGATGAGTACACTCCATCCAAGGTCACAGAGCGTGACTCAATTTTCCAGTACTTTAATTGGAATCAAATGGATCAGCTCATTGCCGGATACGAGGATGCAGTCCCTGAAACAAATCGACACTTCCGCCAAATGAAATTTGTCGTAATTCCCGGTCCTATTTCAGCTAACGCCTATCAAATAACGAACGAGAAATTATCTGAAGAGGAAATACGTCTCGAAGGATTGAGAAAATTGATTGCGCTTATCGAAAGAGGCAGATATAGGAAGAATGAGGACACTACCAAAAGCAAGGAAGAGTTTTTTCCAGAAATTCACTTCTACACTGGTAATCTACACGACTTTTTGAATGAACAGGCCGAGTACTATAATTTAAGCGGAACAAAGCCATCGAACTCTCTTATGATCACAGATGGGCTGCGGTTCAATACGAACATCAAGCTTTCCCAGTTAGCACAAGAATTGCAAACTGAAGGAGGTTTGAAATTGGTCGATAGAACTTGGCACTTCAAGTTGCACCCCCATTGTTTTCTTGGATGTGATCTTGTGACTTGGATTATAAACCTGTTTGATAATATTGACAGCCGAGAGGCCGCAACTGATTACGGTCAAAGTTTGATGGACAAAAACTTATTCTGCCATGTTGAGAATAGACATGGCTTCTTAGATGGTCATTACTTTTACGAGTTTCATGACGAGTTTGTGGATCAGACGTATAAAGCGAGAGCCGCGAAGAAAAGTTGGTTCCTGAAAAAGCAGCCTCACGCAACAGAAGAGGCAAAGGAACTCAAGGAGTCAAAAGACAATAAGGAACAAATGGGAAATAAGGAACTAAATGACTTCAAAGAACAAAAGGCTAACAAGGAAGGGAGATCTCCAATTTCGACGGCACCACAAACACCTTTATCGATGGCCCCCAACACCCCCTCTCTTACGCGAGCTAATTCAGTGACAAGTACGGGGGACAGCCAAGCTGAGTTGAAAAAAACTGTCTCGCACTATCACCTACCAGAAAGTGAAGCATCTTCCTTAACTGAGTCTCAAACAGTAAGAAGACGCAAGAAATTTATGATCAGCAAACATGTGAAGTATAACTGCGATCCTTCTGGAAAGTCCTTCAGGCCCGAGTTGCTTGATGTGCACTATGATAGTGTACATAATCCGGAACACTGTTATCATATCCGACTTCAGTGGCTCAGTACAACTACCAAGTTTATTGATGAGACAGTCATAAACTGGTCACGCTTTTGTGAGAGGTACGGACTCAAGCTTGTCGAAACTCCTTGGAGAGAGGTTTGTACAATACCGGAAATTAACCCTTTCCATTCCTTTGTTGACCTCAAATTAGCAGTAAACCCGTTGCAGGATACTGAGTTCAAGGACTTAGAAATCCTCAAAACAAACAGGTTTTACTTCCACCTTCATTTCTTAAAGGTTGCGGATTTCCTTCTCGACAACCGCGGCACGTCCTTCTTCCTGAAAGATCCAATTGAGATCTCTTACAGCTGGGGAAAACCTACATTTAAGTACGCACAATTCATCCACAAAAGTGGAGCGTACATCGTTGAGCTAAGAGATAACGGCGAGTTTTCCATGGCACCAAACAACGTGCACATACTTCGGATGAACACCTTTGTAAATCCAGGCACCGAACAAAGTGGGAAAAACAGTATTCTTGATTCGCAGAGAGTCTTGCTAAAGTTTAGAGAATGTTGCAGAGACGAAAGCTTCTTGAGACAGGTTTTCCGCGATGCATCAAAGTTCTTGCAGGAAGACTACGACGCAGCGTATGTTGTTGGGATGTAAATTGATCTAAACACTCGTGAGTATTACGTCTAGGCAGCGATTCTCTCGGCGATCTTGAGGGCATCGGCCAAAACGCCGTGGGCAGTGACCTCGGCACCGGCACCAGCACCTTGAATGATCAATGGGTTGGTGTATCTTTCGGTCTTGAAAGAGACAACGTTGTCAGAGCCCTTCAAGGAAGCGAAGGGGTGGTCGAAATCGTACTTGGCAATACCCACAGAAACCTTGTTGGCCTTGAAGTCGACTTGTCCGACGTATCTCAAGACCTTGTTCTCAGCCAAAGCATCGTCCTTGCGCTTCTGGAAGTCCACGTCGAAGTTAGGGAGCTTCTCCAAAAAGTCAGCACCTGAGGTACAAGCCTCTAACTCCTGAGGCACAAGCGAGTCCACGGCGAAAGAAGAAGGAGATTCGACCTCAAAACCAGCGATTCTGGCCAAGATGGTGACCTTTCTGGCAAAGTCCATACCGTTCAAGTCGTCTCTGGGGTCTGGTTCGAGGTAGCCCAACTCTTTGGCGACGTTCACGACGTCAGAGAACTTTGTGGACGAAGCCTCGCTTGTGGAGAGCGAGTTGAAGATGTACGACAAGGACCCGGACAAAATTCCCTCGATCTTCTCCACCTTGTCCCCGGTGGCCACCAAGTCTCTCAAAGGACCGATGATGGGCAAGCCTGCACCTACAGTGGCCTCGTGGTACACTAAGCCACCACCTGGAGCAGCAGAGTTGGCAAAAATCTCATTCCAAGTGGCCAAGTCAGAAGAGAATGCCTTTTTGTTGGGCGTCGCAATGGAGATACCCTGTTTGATGAAACTGGGGTAGAAATCGGCAACGGCAGCGTTAGATGTGTTGTCAATCAAAATGGTAGGCTTTGGCGAGGCTTTCAAGAAAGCAGCCAAGTCGGCCATGGCCAATGCTGGTCCTGCAGCAGCGGTCTTGTACGACAGCAAGTCAACTGGCAGGTAGTCTTTCGAGACAATAGCCTCTTTCGAGTTTCTGGCCAAGTACACGACATGGAAGGCGACCGACGACTTCAAGTTTTTCAATTGGTTGATGAAAGCAGAGCCCACGACTCCAGCACCGATGATAGCGACGTTCACAGACATGTTCGAGTTTGTTATAGGGAGTGTGAAAATTTGCGAGCTGTGACTATTACCGTTGTCTAGGCGGACGACAGCGATCGCTCGAGGGCACGTGACTGCTGCATTCAATTAGCATCTGGCTATACAGGAGCGGTTCGATTCGAGAAGTGCCGACTAATTGGTTGGGTTTGAGCAAGATATGTTTTAAGGGAGATAAGTGGATCATAAGAGGCTAGTCAGACCGAGGCAGAGGCTAATTTGAAGTCCGAAATACCAATTTCGTTAGTAGGAGCCTCCAAGCCAAAACTGCTCAGACAAAGGCTACTATGTGGAACACCATGTGCATAAAAGAGAAATGTGGTTATGCGACAATCTGAACAAAAGACAATTAATTGGAAACCAACAAGCTACTAGACAACAATCTATACAGAAGCAGCTTTTTGAAATTCGCAGCAGCTGATTCAACACCATGAAGCTAAAAAGTGGCTAGAAAATAGCTGTTGGTAAAATTAACCAACCATAAGAGTCACCAAACAGTACCACAGGTATTGAGCCGGCTGTTGAAATAACAAACTTCTTCTCAAGAAAAAGAGAATCAAAATGAGAAAGCCATCACAAAGACTACAAGCCCACAAAGCAAAAAACTCGCACACAGCTCCAAGACACGCCCCCCGCTGGTTTCAGGTTTGGTGTCTGTGCCATTCACAATGTACTGCCTGTCCGAGAACGGCTGTGGGAAAAGGCCAAACTGAGCCAAACGCCGGAAATCCCATTCTATGGTGGTTTCCGTCTTGTATGTCCAAAAAATCCACCCGTTCAGCTTGGACTCGTACTGGTCAAGCTGGATCTCAATATACTTGCGGGTGTTTTCCTTGTGCTTGGCAGACCACAGTGCCCAGTTGTTGATGTCCGAGCAGTTGCCAATAGACGTGATATTAATGGGGTCGTTTTCGAAAGGAGCTGTGCCTTCCCATCTTGAACCACGGCCGACGGTGTTGAGCCATGGGGTGCAGTCGGTGAGCGCCGCACTCCACTCGCCGACAACAGCAGGGTGTGCGTGTCTTTCGTCATAGATGCCCGAGGCAAAGTGCCGGATACTGGAAATGTGCTCGGAGATGTTGCTGCTAAGCTGCGCAGGAAAAAAAATCTCATAGTGGTGGTGGTCGATCAAGATGTTGTAGTTTTGCAACCGGCCCGGCATGTTGCCCGTGGAGTTCAAGAACCCATCCCAGTAACCCAGGGCCTGGAACGCGTCGTGGAACACAATGGTGTTGTTGGTGGCCTGGAGCAACCGGGCGTCAAGATACGTGTTGGTATAGAACAGTTCCAAGTCCGCCATCGATAACTTCGGCCCAAAGGGTTCATTGAGCACCTCGATCCCGATGATAGTGTCGTTGTAGCGCTCGGAAAAGGACGCGCCGCCGTACTTCTCGTATATTTGCCGAAGCACCAGCTCCGTGAGCTCGATGTTGGTCAGTGAGTTCTGCCAGCCGGGAACATGGTCCAAGAAACGGCCCGAGTTGTCAAAGCCATTCTGAGAACCCGGCGCGCCGTGCAAATCGATCCACACTTTCAAGTCGTATTTGTGGGCCCAGTCGATGGCCAAGTCCAAGTACGCCTGGGCGCCGCTCACATAGGGATCGTCGTCGAGCATGTCGAACGCCCAGTAGCCTATAGGAATGCGCACCATGTTGAAGCCATACGACTTGATGTCCCGGAAATCCGACTCGTTATAGAAGCCCAGCCAATGGGTTTCGAGTCTTTTGGCGGCCTCGACTCTCCCCAACTGCTGGCAATATGTGTACTCGTCCGTGGGGATGTCAGAGGAGTTTCGAGAGGTCTCATTAAAAGCCAAGAATAGCGACGGGGTGATGAACGGCTCCAACAAAAGCCAGCCGCCGAGTGCCACGCCCATGTACTGGAAGTCTGCTGCAGAGCTCAGGGTGCTGTATGGGTACGGCTGGGAAACATTGGCGAAATGTGTGGTGTTTCTCAAGGCCAGCGAATTGGTCATTTGCAGCCGGTTGAATGAAAGTGAGCTGGAAGCCCCGGCAATGCACGCAAGTGAAAGGAGGGTGTAAAGCATTTCGTGCACTGAAGATAAGAAAAGACTGAACTGGGGTTTTGAAAGAGGCCAATTTCGCCGAAAATCGAGACGTGGTTTTTTTCTGAACAGCTGTCCCATCACACAGTGCTATTATTGCCTGCTGAAGCGACGCGGCTGCGGCTCGTGTATTGGCCGGGTGTGCAGAAACAAGCGCGTAGAGAAGACATTTCCTGATGTGTTTGCCCAGGAGGGCTGAGCCGCACCAGCGAAACGTCGATTATGACACATCGCAAAGTGTGGAGTAGATTGTGCTTTCAGCAAAAGCTAGCAAAATGCATGTAAACACGCTGTTTCACGTATAAGGCAAATATCCAGTAAGTCTGGTTTCAGCAAAGCTCCTAGTGAGTGTATTTAAGAGATTCCCCACATGCACTTCCAGCAAAGCAGCGACTATGTTGCATTCCCAAAGAATTCATTTGATTGCAATTTCGGGGAAAATGTAAAAATTTGCATCCAGCAAAATCTTGAGAATATAAACTCGGCGAAATAGATTTTAGATTGGTGAAACATCCAGTGGAGGAAAACATTGCACTTTTGTAAAACGCCGCGTATGTATTGGTGAAAAGTTTAAATAATGGCTTATTGGTGAAAAGTTTAATTGATGAAAATTACGCGTATTTTCCAGGCAACTGTTTTAAAAGTTCTATTCCAGAAAAGTACTCCATGACGTACTTTCGCCAAAACTCACTCAGCAGTGTCATGCGCTTTCAGCAAAAATACAACAACTTGCACTGTTACTCTTTGGCAAACTGAACAAATTTGAATTGGTTCGTCATCGCGATTTTCAAGACGCTCGAAGACGTGGCGAGTCGCAGGAAGTGAGCTCCTTTAGTCCTCTCCAACCTTCTGAGTTGTAACGGCTTCTACAGGAGACTTATCCTAGAAATTGATGACATAATACTCAATACGTAAACAGATACGGGCCGAGTTTCGACACTTGGTACGTATGTGGGACCTGTGTTGAAGGTTATATATGTTAATTGTATACTTTTGCTCCTTCAATCAGATACGTCAGCCAAAAAAAAAGTATTGGAGTCAGCAAATGTCCAAAACTTGCACTTTCAGCGAAAATTCCACCTCTTGCACGGTCAGCAAATATTCAATATTTGCACTTTCAAAGAAAATCTCTTGTCTTGCCCTGTCAGCAAATGCACTGTCAGCAAAACACCCACTGCTTCGTGCAACACCTCGACCACCCGGTTCAGGCCCTGTGTCCTGCCATTCGTCGACCGGCCCACGTGACCCACACCCATCTCTTTCAGGAACGGTCACATAGCACTCGTCTTACAAGCCGCAAGCCCGGCAGCATCTCAAAACATTCGGTGCAGTTTCTATTAGCTAGAAAAAAAGGAAGGGCCGGGCCCCTATGTACATCTAATAAAAACACGGACTCCAGGTCATGACGTCATTAATCCAAGTCGACTTCCGAGGGCTTGGTCTCCTCGTCAGCAACAGCAGCAGCAGCAGCCTCCGCGGCAGCGGCAGCGCCAGAAACCCCAGCGGCACCTCCAATGATATTGGTGATTGTGGCCGGAGGCTGGATGGCAATCATCATCACCAACAACTCGTAGACGTCCTCCGGCACGGTTTTCTGGTAGATGCCCATGATGTCAGTAGGGTTGGGGTACACGGCCAAGGCCTTGTAGAAACGCAAGGCCGCGTCCACCTTCGTAGTTGGGTTGTTGGCCAACTGCTCGCCGGTGGCCACCTGCTCCATGAAAAACTCCTCTTTTTTCGACAAGTCCGTGGGGATGGGGTTTGCGGCCAAGTCCTCGGTCAAGGCCTTCTTGACAGTGAGCATCAAGGACTTGCGCAGCTCCTCCTGCTGCTTGGCCGCGGATTTCTGCTGCTTGACCTGTCTTTTCTTCAAGTTCTTTCTGAACTCGGGCGATGATCTTCTGTTGTAGTCGAAGTAGGCGGCGTATGCAAGCACGCCGGCCGCGGCCACCGAGACAAAGGCGAGGGTTCTGTTCATTTTATGATATGTCTTACGCTTTTCTGACGATGTGCAGTGGTTAGCAACTGCGGAGAGTAGGGCCGACCAGCCTGCAAAATTTTCGATGTCGGCCCGCGTGCGCATACCATGCGAACCGGAGGACTATTCATATATTGCTCCGGGGTGGGGGACTGGTGAGGTTTGACGCGTGGGGGGTGGGGATTCCAAAAGCAGGCATTTGATTGATTGAAATTTTTGGTTTTTGCTGTTCTTGTTTTTTTTTTGGATGCGCAGGATTCCGGGCTTTTGGGCTTTCGAACGGCTTCTGGTGGTTTCGTCTATGCTGGTCTGCCCGCATGCGCATTGCCAGTCTGGAGCAGATTGCACTGGCAATCAATGGGCGTATTTGCGAGTCATGATTTTGATTTGAGCATTGATTTATTTGAGCAATGATTTATTTGAGTAATGATTTTGATTTGAGCAATGATTTAATAGAGTAATGATTTTGATTTGAGCAATGATTTATTTGAGCAATGATTTATTTGAGCAATGATTTTGCGGGCCATGATTTATTTGAGCAATGATTTTGCGGGCCATGATTTTGATTAGAATGACTTTGATTCGAGCGATTTCGATTCGAACAATGAACGGATACTATGCGTAGAACAAGCTTTTTGTAGAGTGCTGGGTGTGCGTTGTTGTGTCGGGGATCTGGGTCATTCTGGCGAGCACTCCCAGCCGATACCATGATTGGTCTTTGGGGCATCATTGGAGTTCTTCGGGATAGTCATTATATTTTAGTTCGAAGAAATGTTTTTCTGTGTTTCTTGCTGAAATCCCTGGGAGATATGGTTCTTCTTTGGGGAATGATAACTTGGCGTCTTTGAAATTTATGGCTTGCTTCTTCGCAGTAATATAATGTGATGATCTGGACTCATTAGTCTTCATATCTGAGCAGCATTTTTAATCCGTGGGTAGTATTGTTCGACCTGTGGGAACTATTGCGGTAGTATTTAATTACTGGGCAGTATTATCTGAATACAGGGCAGTATGTTTGTGTTTTTCAATTACTGTACAGTAGTATTGATTAGTGGGTATTACATGCTTACTGGGACGTATTATCCCATCTCCGGGCACTATTGTTGGTCTCGGGGCGGAATATAATATTTCAAGCCCTTTTGGTCTGTTCACCTAGAAAGTCTTGCGGAAGGTTTTCTGGAACGACCCTGATGACCAGCTGGAGTTGACGGCCGAAGTGCTGGCCGAGCTTTTGGGCCTCATCCAGCCAGACTTGATTTACTCGGGCGACGACCACGACTACTGTGACGTGCAGCACCTGGACGCCACGCGGGAAGTCACTGTCAAGTCCATCAGCATGGCCATGGGCATCAAGCGGCCCGCGGTGCAGTTGCTCTCATTTTCAGCGGGCGGCGATACGTTGAATTACCACACGGAGATATGCTACTTGCCCCGGCCATACGTCAACGTGGTCGTTTACGTGGCCCTTGCCGTGTGCTCAGGGCTTCTCTTGCTTTTCTCCAGCATCAAGCTGCGCAGGTACGTCTATGCCGTTTGCCCTCGGAGCAGGTCACCGCCATTTCTTGGAGCGCGGCCAGGCGCCTATGTCCAAG
>NW_017387731.1:3390533-3392660 GCF_001664035.1 Metschnikowia bicuspidata var. bicuspidata NRRL YB-4993 | reverse complement strand
TGTTTCAAGTTCTGATGTGTATCGCCCAGACCTGCATAGCCCCCAAGCCTGGGAAGCCGAAAGAGACTTTTTGCCTGATATGGGTGCGGCAGAAATTAAATAGGCGCGTGAAGAACTACAATTTCGCTGGAAGATTGGAAGCGAGTTTTTGCCCATAGTCGTCCTACCTTGGAAATTTGATCTCTAGGTATACGGGCAAAGTGAGAAGAAACTTCCTAAACTAGAAGTTTTGTGTGTGTCACCCTGCACACATCCCTCGCGTGCATCTGCCTTGCTTATCCTGCAAACTTATGGGGAGAGTTGGCCGCTTTTATAAAGAACAAGGAGGATGCAGAATCGCAACCCGGGCGTCGACAGTCCGCAGAAAAGGTTGATTCACATCTGAAACACATCTGCAACGGTGCGAGTAAAGTACTGGATTTTGTTCAGTCGAGACAGATTTTTGCCAACAGCCCTGCGAATTCCACTGAGTATTCTCGTCAAGCTCGTAACTATATGACCCACATTTGAGGCGATACCATGACCGAAGACGGACTGAAAAAGACGAGCCGCTTCTCTGCCTCCGCATGTCCCTGAACTAGGGAATGCCCAAGAATGCGCTCAGCTTCGACCTCCCAACCCCTGTGCAAAACCAGAACCTCTCATGATTACAAGTTGCAAAAATTCAAGAGTTTCTCAGACCACCACAGATAAGTTTTGGATGAGCATGGCTACACCGATGCAGTGAACAACCGAAACTGAAACATTGCCAAGTCTACAACAGCCTTTTAGAGCAAGACATCTCCAACGGAATCATAGGGCTGTTTCGCGCAGAGCAGTATTATTTGATCTCTAGGCAATGATATTTGGTCGATAGGCAGTATTGAGTGGTCTCTGGCAGTAAACCCTGATCTCATGGAAGTAATACTTGATCACTGCGCAGGATCGTTTGACCTCAAGGCAGTATTATCCCATTTCGTGGTTCTCTAGGCAGTATTATTTGGTTTTCAGGCAATATTATCTGATTTCTGGGCAGTGGTGTTCAATACATAATGCGATCTCGAGGCAGTATTTTCTGCTCTGCGGCCATATCATCTGCGCTTCGGGGAAAATGTGCCGATTCATATTCGGGAAGACTATATATCATCAGAGAGAGCCCGACCGTGGCATAATTTTTAAGCGTCGCAGGAGAACATGTGATGTCAATTCCCAACCTCACACCCCCTTCCTGTAATTTCCTCAGATATTGAGTTCAGCTGTGCTGAACTCGAAAATGGGTGCAATTGCCACCTTTGCTTGTTTCAAGTCCACGTTCAAGTGCTGTATGTGCCGTGTGCATTTTATTTGAATTATTCTGCAGGGAATATTACAGAACTACATGAGAATGGAGTCCATAAAGCGGTTCATGAAGCCTGGAACCCGATCGAGCCAAATTGACAAGGGAGAACAGTGACGGCTTCACTGCGCCGCAGAGTGCTGGCCAAAAGCGGCGAATGTTGTCTCAGGGAAGTACACAGCAAATTGACAACCACTTTTGGCAAACCACACTGTGGCTCTTCGAGGGCTAGAATATCATGCATCAGAGCTGTCCCTCCGGCGAAGCCGGGAATAATAGATGAGATGAGATGTGATGAGTTAGATAAATATGAACGCCCAAGACCACCAGAAATAGTGTTCAAGGAATACACATAAAAAGCTGTCAAAAGAGGGGTTCGAAGTCCGAGGTAGCATTCAGACCGAGAATCAAAAATGACCGTCTTTCCGTTGCGAGCATAAACGGTATGGGCACCGGCAAGTGCCTCGCTTGTGCTGAGTCACCAACAAGAGATGCCCGTTACCATCATGTCTATCTCAAATCCCTGGAAATTTTCATAAAAGTAAAGCATGTACTTTGAGCAACCAAAGTGCCAAACCAGCAGCTATAACCAATTGAATGCGCAAGGAGACAGCCCACAGATCGAGTCATAGAACTACCGGCACCAATACTGCTTAGCCCTATGGCCCATTCCAGTCCTCATCTATGCAGTGCACATAGAAGGTATAAAGTAGCCAGAACGCTGCTCGAGCCCGCCAGCCTAAAATACACGCAAAGGCTATACCACTGCTCACATTGGCCGCCGTTTTCGATCGCAGCACCTCCCCCCCCCC
>NW_017387731.1:3231400-3390271 GCF_001664035.1 Metschnikowia bicuspidata var. bicuspidata NRRL YB-4993 | reverse complement strand
CCCCCCCCCAAAATCACGGAAATACGCCAACGCCTGAACACACCTGCATCATATCCACGGTCTTGAGCCTGAGGCCACTTCCGCCAAACACGGTGCGGCTGCTAGGTAGATCTGGTCTCCTGCGATGGAAAGCCGGCCCGGCCCGGTCTAGCCCAACGGAGCCACCGCCAGATGCAGGCCGGTTTCTGTTTTCCGGGAAGAGACGCCGCGAGATCCCTGGCGTTTGCTGCGGCTCTTTTATTCCCTTCTGGCAAGTATTCCTACCTTCCATGGACCGGCGTTTCGCACCCAATCGGCAGCGGTCGCACAGGCAGCACCCCCGGCGTGGTGTACGGGTGCGCGTTGTGCGCGCTGACCGCTCCGCGCCCTGATTGGCCGGGCGCGCTTCTCACCACTGGTTCCATCGTCACCACCCAAATCGTCCTCCACCGACCCTCCAGTTGCTCGTTTGTACCTTTTGCTCCTGCGCCATATACCCGTTTTCCCGCCCTAAAACCCCCCGAAATGGCCGAATCGCAGCCCAGAGTCTACCCGGACTCCACCAACAAATGGCCCACGCCATTCAAAAACATGCTCAGCTCCCAAACCTACCCCAAATGGGAGCCCGTGGACACCGCCAAGCAAACCAAGCAGGTGTTCAAGTTCGGCTTTTTCTCCGTGGCTGGCGCCTACGCGTGGTTGTACCTTTGGAAGCGCACGACCTTCAAGCTCGAGCTTCCCATGGTGGTCACGGGCTTTGCCACAGTGGCGGTAGCCGCCAGAGGCATCACCGCCAACTTGCGGGAGAAAAACGACGGCTGGAACACATTCTGGGCCGTGGCTGCAGGAAACGCCGCCGTGCTTACCGCGGGCTTCAAGCTGGTGCCGCTCAAGCACAAGCTCATGACGGGTATCAGCGGAGCGTGCGTGTCGGCTCTTGCCGAGCAGATTATGTGGGCGCAGTCGGCGTCGTCTGCTGGCCAGCACACTAGATTTGCCGCGGCCAACACGGACGAGGAGTTGCCCAAGCAGGAGTTCTGGGACGTGTTGAAGAGAAGACCAATGTCGCAGACCGTCGACGCCTTGGGGGTCGGCAGAGGCATCTTCAAGCCATGAGTGCCGTCCCCTTTTTCCCAGCATATCCCCTGCAGCGCATGTAACATAATCAAAGAACAAATATATGTAGACGAGGCGTCGTGGTCTTGTGGTATGCACACGCTGCAACAACGTAGTGGGGCGTCTGGCCATTCGCCATGTCCGCTCCTGTTCAGAGCCTCATTCTATCACGTCATGTCGGGAATGAAGGAGCAGTTGCACTCGCCTCGGGCCAAGCCGTTTCTGCTTGCCGGGCTGGTGTTTCCTGCCTTGCCTGTTTGGTGAGTGTATGATTTCCGTTGCGGGCCAGCGTGATTATGTACAGTGTATTTTCTTTCGATAGGTGGAAAAAGTCAGGCAAAGGGTGGCATGGGGCACGCCACAGAAGACTCTCCTGCTCCCTGATGTTCCGGATACATGATCGACCTTGCGGCAAATCGCGCTCCATGCCAGCATTGTCGAATCCCATCGGCTTCGAAATGCCGAGTTGGCGGGTCGAGGCAAGCAGCTGCACGTGGGCAAGAATGAAGTGAAGTGTGGGCGACAGGCCCTGCAAGAGGAAGACTAACAGGCCTTGTATGGATAGTCCAAAGAGTTGACCTTCAACTTCCACAACTTTTTCTTCTTCTTGGTAACCACATGCTCGCCGAACAACTCATCACAGTATTTCTTCTTGAACTTTCGGATGAACCCAGGGTCCCACAACTCGCTGGCAATGCCCAAGTCTTTGCAGCATCTCATCAACGCGTTACTCTTGCAGCCCTCCAAGGCCGTGGTCAACTTCTCCTCGCCACCAAAATAGTCCTGCTCGCCGCGGGCCACGGAGACAAGACGCCCGCTACAGATAAGCGCGTACTCGCGGCTGACCTGCTTCGGCGTAATGTGGCTCTGCGTGCGTGGAGCCAAGCCCCAGCCGCCGGGCCCAAATGCACGGTTGAGGATCCGCCGGTACTTGATTTCGGGCAAGTACAAGATTCCGTCCGGCTTGATCTCGACGTCTGTGGGGTCGAGTGGCGCCAAAAGAATGTCGCTGGCCTCCTTGGGGAACGGAGCCTGGCCCAAGCCGTGGAAAGAGTCCGACCAGTCGATGGCACTAGCACTATGGGGCTCGTACACGGGCGAATCGTGTAAGGACAAGCCAGGGGCAACCTGCGTGGGCGCCGACGCCAGCGCGTGCAGTGAAGAATCGTCACTTGCAACTGAATTAGGGGCCGTGGCCGCCGGGGCGGGTGGCGGCGTGCTGGCCTGCACATGGGGCTTTTCGGCAGCCGCTCTTCGGACAGGCGATACACGGCGGGCCATGGTGAAGAGCCTGGCCGGCTGGCGGTTCAATGTGCCTCTGAAAATCATGGCTATTGGGGTATGGATTGGGTGAGAGTTGTGATAGAAGCAAGGCTGGCTTCAAGTATGCCCGTGGTGCACGGGTGCACGCTGTGGGTGCACGCATGGTTCATGTGTTCGCAGAATCAACGGTGCACGGGTGTGCACCGCGGCGGAGTCCTGGATGCACGGGTGTGTTCCCCAGCGGGATGGTGCGAGGAGCGCGGCTGGCAAGGCCAAACCCAGAATGTACGGGTGTTGTTTCGTGTCAGGCTGCCGAATGCTGGACTACCCGCCGAGACCCCCCGTTAAGATTGTCCCTTTTCTCCTGGAATCCGCAGGCCTGAGATTCAGAACCGAAAATGACGTCTGCGGCAAACGAGCATTTGCAGCCTTCAAGAGAAACAGGCGGACTGAGCCTGTTTTGCTATGCTGATCTTCAAGGTGTTCGCAAAGCTAAAAATACTGTTGACAGACGCTGTTGTTCCTGGGACTGCACATATCGCCTGGCGGCTCACGGCGCTCATAGTTCATTGTGTGTTCGCAGCTGTGTGTAAGGAGCGGCCTACGCTGTTTGCAACAATATGATCCTTACAACAAAAAACTCATAATTAGCGACCATGGATCTACCCGCTATTAGGACCGGAATCTCAGGACGCTAGCGCGGTCCTGCACGGAGCGCCCAGGTGTCCGGCACACTGCACAAAGCAGGCACAGCATAGCCTTGCAGGCTCGTTGCGAGTCTGGCATACAGACGGCCTCACTTTTCTTGTTATTTCTGGTTTGAGGCGCGGCCGCGGACCGGAAGTCTAGCTTCTGTTGCTCCTCTTTTTCTCCAAGCACATCTCGTCGTATACCTTAAATCAAGGTTTGAGCAGCAGCGTGTTTTCTAAGACGGAGAACTTTTTGTCATCGCTCTTTTTGAAAGTTTGCCTCGTATTCTTTGGAAGGCCCGACCCAAGTCTGCTGCGGTATCACGTGTCGTCTAAGTCCACTACCGCCATAAGCCGATCTACCACTTTCGCATAACAGACTCACACCCAGCGTTGGCGTCCCGCTTTTTTCTCCCTTGACGCTTAACCTGTGACAAAATCTAAGGTCGCCAGAAAGCAGACACCATATCTCGAAGCCTTTCCAGTCAGCTTGCGCAGCCAACAAATCCAGCTGACCCCTCACATCCCACACCGGCACCATGCATTTCCTATCGCTTTGGATCATTTTGGTATCGCTAGCCGCCCGCGTCCTGGGTGACGTCTCCATAACGTCCCCGTCCACAGATCAGACATATTCTGGCTCCAGTGGCTCCGCCTCGGTATCTGTCGTTTGGACCGATGACTCGGATGATGATGCCGACGCTTCACTTTCCAACGTGGATCTGTACGCCATCGTTTTATGCACGGGATCAAACAGTGATATTCAGAGTGTCATGACTTTGACCGACAGCCTTTCTTCCTCTGCGCTCGAGTACGATGCTGTCATTGACGAGGCCGACGTG
The DNA here is from genome assembly GCF_001664035.1 of Metschnikowia bicuspidata var. bicuspidata NRRL YB-4993. Taxonomy (NCBI): domain Eukaryota; kingdom Fungi; phylum Ascomycota; class Pichiomycetes; order Serinales; family Metschnikowiaceae; genus Metschnikowia; species Metschnikowia bicuspidata. Next base: position 3,386,382 of record NW_017387731.1, on the reverse strand, counting down.
CCCAGTGGTGTTTACTTTATTCAGGTGTACGCTAAATTCGGCTCCGGATACACCATTCACTACTCAAATAGATTCACGTTGACTGGCATGTCTGGATCCACGTCCACGTATACATTTAGCGCGTCGCTTTTCTCGATAACGGGTACACACCCGGGTGCACAACTGAACCTTGACGGCGAAACTACCCTGATTGATTCTAGGTCGTTTTCTGTCACTTACACGCTACAAACAGGCAAGACTAGATACGCGCCGATGCAAACGCAGCCAGGCTCGTCGATCTCGCACTCGGTTTACTCGACTAGACACGCCACGTCCGCATACACACCGTACTCGACCATCAGGGCGTCGCCAAACGTGTACTCGACCGTCACGCCAGGTTGGAGCTATGCGGTCACTTCGACTTTCAATACCGCTGCGGTCGCCGAATACCCGACGTACTACTACCCCGCATCATCCAGGGTGGTTTCCGCGTCATTGTCCTCTGCCAACAAGAAGCGGTGGCTTTAGAACTTCATCTGTACACCAATATCAAAGATTTGTATGAAAAACCCAAGAAGCTGATGTGGAGTCAGATTAAGCGCTTCTACGTGTTATGTTGAATTAAGGTCTGTGAAGAAAAGCTCGTTGCATTTTGTGGTGCAGGGGTGATGCTGTTGTAGACATCGCTAGATGAATTCTAAAGTTTCGATTTCGGTGGGCAGTAGCGTGCAGCGATCTTAGCTTCTAGCCTTAGTTATATTTCCGCAAAGCAATTGAGACGCCCATTTGTTATCCTTGGCATAGCTCTGTGGTCCGACGAGTTTTTATCTGTGGAGATAGTATTTTCGGGTGTAATTGATGAAGTTGGCGAAATTGTTGCAGAGACGAAGTTTTAGGAGTCGACAATCCAAACTCTCCATTGTTCAAATCACTTCTGCTGCGAAGCTTGAAAACAAATCTGTATGATTTCGTGAAACAGGTTGAACCAATGCTGGGTTTCAAACGGACAGAGGAGAAGGCCCATGAGCATGTTGGTTTTGCTCCTGATCCACAAGGTAAGTCTTGACTCCATGTCGCTGGCCTTTGACTCATTCCAGCAGACTATGCTAAATGGTGAATGGAAACAGTGAGAGCCCACGTGGACTCTCTACGTGGTCATGGCTCAGATGTAGCCAGGTAACAACGACCGTTGACTACCTTTTTACCAGACGCAAGCAAAGTATTCTGAATGCACCGGGATGAAGGTGGACGTGGTATCTTTAAATGACGAGCTGTTTTTTGCGGCGAAAGTCAGTTGCCGTTATCTCAATTTGTATCTTCAATACATAAACAGACTCGAGATTGTGCATGGAATTCGAAAATCACGATTACTAAACCTACTTTGATTCGGAGATCCTCAAACACAAGTAATATGCCATTTTGCAAGACATTGAAGATGCATGAAAGCATCAAGTTGCTTCCTTCACGTTCTGTCTACACCATATTGCTTTGGAACATTCGCATTCTCGCCTCAAGCGATCGCCGTGCATCTTCGTGAATTCTTGCTTGCACGCAGCTGACCCAAGCCTCAGATTATTGAAGCATTTCTTGCAATTGGTCAGCTCGAGCTTGCTTAGTGTTTTATTTTCTTATTACGGAAATGACCTCCCGGGTGGCAGGGGTGTCCAAAGGTGTAGAAGAGGACTGGAAGAGTGATTCATCGAGTATTGAGTAACAACCGGCCTTTTTTAGGTGGCGGTTCTGCCGGTCACTTTTTCAAAACTTGATTTTATATATCAGACGGAAGTGTTGGTGACGATCATCGTCTAGTTAAGTGAGGGTACCATACATGGCAGGACAAGACAAGCACGGGGTGCCCCAAGGTGTGCTGGTCCCGTATTCTTTCATGTAGTAACTGATTTATTGCCATTGACTGGATGATATTTGAGAATTGGAAGAATTCCCAAAGCAATGAACAAATATAACTCGTATCACAGTACTAATTTAAATGAAGATTGCGACGAGCAAGTCTATCCTTGAACGTTCTCCGGATGGTGGGAGGGTGTTTTTTCCGAGACGGTGACAGACTTGCTATTGAACATCAAGGCTCTGCGTATATTCGTGGTTCAAAGAATGGCTTTTCACTGTTGGAACACTGCAAATACAGACTTGATGTACTAGTATATATTATGGTTTGGCTCTGATGTTAACCCAGCCTCAAAATAGAGATGAAAGTATACCGTGGCTCACGGTTATATTTGGGAGGCCAACTCTTTGATACACAAGATAGACTAGACTATCCATCACACAGTTGAACTCTCCATAGACCTAGCTACTGCCTATTCCCACCTGTGGACCAGCCGTGGTGCATTCCAGCATTCGGTAACTGGGCCAGCAGGAGAAGGGAAATCTTACGGTTTCAAATCAAAGAAGACTCTGAATTGATGAATTGGACCATTACAATGATGTATGTTTCCCGTTGAAAGACCACCGATTATTTTGTGCAAAAGCAGACAACGACAATCGGCCGTTGAAAGTCAAGAAGCGTTCCAGGCAAACAAAGCCCACTGGTTGCGAAAAGGTAATAGGCAATGTTATAGTTATGATCACTCTGGAATTCGTGTCAGCCGAACAGCACCCGATTATTGTCGAAAGAGTATTAGAGGGAAAGAGTATCAAAAGAGTGAACAGCACCGAAGCGCCAAAGTGGTACGAGCCGCCAAAGTAATACGATCCGCTAAAATTATATTAATACGTACCGCCAAAGTAATGCGAACCACCAAAGAAATACGTACCACCGAAATATAACCGAACCACCTAAACAGCGCCAGACCCGTGTCACGTGACAATGTCGACCGCGGCCTGGCTGGGTCGACCCGTCCGAGAACGAACAAAAGGTTAATAACTCGGTCGTTTACTTTACACATAATGCTACTCTTTTTCAATCAATGGATCTAGGATCCAGATATAATCCAGCTGACATGTTTTTTATCAAATTCTGCGCAAAGCCGAACCATCCATTCCATGACCCTCCATCTGTTTCGCAGCTAATAAACACCCATCCTTTGAACACAACACCCTCCAAATTAATCCCCAAGACGCCCGCTTTTTTCACTCAACAGATTTAGAATCTAAATATAATCTAGCTGACTAGAGCCTTTTTTTGATCAAATTCAACCCTCAAGGCCCGAACCATCCATTCCATGAGCTAGCTCCCCTGTTTCGCAGCTAATAAACACCGATCATATGAATACAACACCTTCCAGATTATTTCCAAAGACGCCCCGCGTTTCTTGCTCAAAATTTCTGGATTCAAATGATCCAGCTGACTTAGTCTCTTTCCCTCAAATCTGCCCAAAGCCGAACCATCCATTCCATGACCCTCCATCTGTTTCGCAGCTAATAAACACCCATCCCTCAAATACAACACCCTCCAGATAGGTTTCCAAGATGCCCCGCTTTTTTCTTTCAACATCTTCAGTACACAGATACAATCTAGCTGACCCAGCCTCTTTTTCATCAAATTCAACGCCACTGCCCCAAGCCGAACCATCCATCCCATGACCTCCCCCTGTTTTGCAGCCTATAAACACCCATCCCTTAAATACAACACCCTCCAGATAATTTCCCAAGACCCCCCTTTTTCTTCACCCTCTACTCCCCTCCACAGAAAATCCCGACCCCAGCCCGAACACCGTGGCATGGGCACGGCCCGGCACGTGACGCGCGGCCTGCATACGGCGCCGCGCCGGGGCCCCGAACTGAGGCCTCGCTCCACCCAAAAGACTACAAGAACCACATTCCTACGCCGGCAAACGGACCACATTTCTTTCCCGCCAGCCGCCCGCGCCGCCCCTTCCGTGCCAGCGCCCGCCCCCGCTGCAAATTGCAAAAACAACGCCGCGAAACGAGCAGAAACACCCCCCTTCACCCCCCTCTAGCGCCGCCCGTCAGCCACCATGGAGGACTACAACACTTCTTCGTCCGCGTTGCGCAAACGCAAAACCATCAAGAAAACCATCAACTTCTCGTTCATGGTCATTGGCGAGAGTGGGCTGGGCCGGTCCACGCTCATCAACTCGTTGTGCGGCGGCAACCAGATCGTGCCGCCGCTGCTGACTGCGACGCAAGACGCGTTCCACAAAAAGCTCACCTTGAGGCACGAGAACGTGGAGTTGGAGGACAACGACGGCCACAAGATCTCGTTGAACATCATCGACACGCCCAACTTCGCCAACGGGCTCGACTGCGGCGACGACTTCAAGGTGGTGGTGGACTTCATCCGCCACCAGTACGACGAGGTGCTTTTGGAGGAGAGCCGCGTGAAACGCAACCCGCGCTTCAAGGACGGGCGCATCCATGTGTTGCTCTACATGGTGCGGGCCACGGGCCACGGGCTCTCGCCGATCGACGTGCAGTTCTTGCAGCACGTGAGCGGGCTTGTGAACGTGATTCCGGTGATCTGCAAGGCTGATGCGTTGACGCCGGCGGAGTTGCGGCTCAACAAGCGGCTCGTTTTGGAGGACTTGGCGCGCCACAACATCCACTACTACAAGTTCAACGAGTACGAGTACGAGCAGGACTACATGGACGACGAGATCGTCGAGTACAACAAGTACTTGAACCTGTTGGTGCCGTTTGCGGTGATTGGCGCCAACTCGCTCGAGGCGCTGGCGGACGACGACGACCCGGTCAAGTTGCGCGTGCTCAACCCGGCCTACGCGGTGCCCATCAACGTGGAGTTGCCGGAGTTCAACGACTTCACCATCTTGAAGAACGTGCTTCTCATCACCCACTTGAACGAGTTCAAGGAGATCACCCACGACGTCATCTACGAGAACTACCGCACCGAGGCCTTGTCGGGCAAGCAGTTCCACTACAGCGCGGGCGACGCGCGCCTGGGTGAGGACCTCCCGGAGCCCGAGCCCGGCGCGTCGGATTACTTGGCCAAGGAGGAGCAGATCAAGCTCGAGGAGGAGCGCTTGCGCAAGTTCGAGGAGCGCGTGCACCAGGACTTGATCAACAAGCGCAAGGAGCTTGCGGAGCGCGAGAACGAGTTGAGGGAGATCGAGAAGCGCTTGTTGGCCGAGGGCTTGAAGCTCAACGACGACGGCGACGTGGTCAAGTTGGACGAGTGAGGGCCGCCCGGCAGCTCAGCCGCGCGGCTTTCACGGGGCTCCTCTGCGTGTCATCGGGGCTCTCTGCATGGTATGGGGGCTCTCTGCACGGCTAGATCAAGGTTCCTACTTGTCTATATCACAGCTTTCTTCATGTTTAGATCATGGTTCTCTACATGCGTCTATCAAGGGTGAGGCCCTCTGCAGGCTTCTCTACATATCCACATCAAGGCGCTTTACATGTCTATATCAGGCTTCTTTACATGTTCATTGAGGTTCCCTTCATTTCAATGTCAAGATTCTTTACATGTCTATGTCAAGGTTCTTTTATGTCTATGTCAAGATTGTCTACATGTCTATGTCAAGGTTGTCTACATGTTTAGATCAAGGTTCTCTACATTCAATCAAGATTCTCTACATTCAATCAAGATTCTCTACATTCAATCAAGATTCTTTCCATGTCTACATCACGGTTCTCCACATGTCTATATCACGGTTGTCCACATGTTTAGATCAATATTTACTACATGGTTGTTCTCCACATGATTACCAACGTTCTTTATACATTCATATCGAGGTTCTCTACATGCTTATCAAATTTCTCCACATGTCTACATCTATTTTTTTGTTTGATTGATCTGATTAATAGACCAAAAATATACAAATGATATATAAAACGTTCAAACAGCTCCGAGATACTTACCAAGTATCAAAACTCGGCACGCCCCTTCCGTTAGTCACGGCCTGGACGGTCTCTTAGCCTGTCTCTGTTTACGTATGGGATTTGACGTCTTCGATTGCTACAATAGGTCTGCTATATTAGTCGCTGCAACTCAAAAGGTTGGAGAGGACTTAAGCAGCTTACTTCCTGCGACTCGCCATGCCTTCGAATGTATGCCTTGGAAATGTGGTGAGAATCCAATTTGATTTTTCAATTTCTCCAAAATTGCGTTCAAACTCATGCGCTTGGCATGTTTTAGTTCTTGTCACTATTATGAGGACGTTTCACAGATGTTGTGGATATAGATGCTTCACAATTGTAGATATATATGTTTCGCAGTTGTAGATATAGATGCTTCACAGTTGTAGATATGGATTAGCAAAGCGTCTGTGGCGTCTCCGTTGTTGTCGATTTGATGTGCCAAGGTACATTGGAAATCCAATGTTTTGTGTGGTAGGGTCCTGCGGCGGACATATGATCCGTGATTAAGTGATGAATGGACGATAGATCGTATCGCTTCAACCATTCTGCTTTATACAAGGTTTTCAATACTGTATTCTGGCAGTCCGTGGGACATAAGCAAACTAAGCGCTGTGGAATTATCGGGGGTTGCTATTCTAGCTTTTTGTGACCCAACGATTTGAATGTATCCTTACTAATGATTTTCTTCTCTGCTTGTTCGAACTGTGGAGTCTTTTCTAGATTTGTTTGATCTGCTCATGATTGTATCTTAAGCTATCTACAGGTGTCGGTATAGTTCTTGTCCTGGGGACGAATCTTTCCCAGGTTTCGAATTAAGCAATTTCGCTGTTCAGGAAGGTTGAATCCAAGTGTATAAAGAAATGACTCGGGGTCGAGCAAGGAGTTATACCATTCGGAAATGACTATATTTCGTAGCCTGGATTGTTCGTTGCTCGATACAATTTAATTCATGTGATGAAGCTTTCATATTTTAATTTTAGTTGTGTCAGTGGTTCGATAAAGCCATAGCCTCCGTCGCAAGTCTCACATGAAGTTTCGACTTGTGGTTTCCTGGAAACATTGTTGAATTGTGAAATCAATTTGGTTATAAGTTTTCTGGCGGTATTGAAGTAGATCTTTGTGCACCGTTTTGGAACGGACCAAAATGTTTGTCCTCAATACTCGGCTGATCAAGTTCAGGCTATGTTACCCCAGTTATCGGGTTATAAACGGGAGGCTGGCTGTAGATTTGCCCAGTTTACCCCTTTTATTGGAATACCCAAGTATGTCAGATCTTTGAAGAGATAAGATCTGGGAAATCGAAAATAGTCTTGCTGAAATCTGGGATGGCTTCGATGGGAACCACAAAGTTTAGATTGTTCATAGCTTATTCTGCCATAGTTCACCCGCTCGAAAGCTGTGATTATCTTTTTGGTTTTTTTGTAGTCGTCTATATCATTGAGATATATGTTCACGTTATCTGCGAACGCATGGTACTCCATGGCTTGTAGTTCGACTCGTTAATAACAAAGTTTGATACCTTCTATCAGATTGAGTTGAGCTAGAAACGGCTTTAGTTCCAAATTGAAAGAAGAGGGGATTTCCGTGCTATTTACCCTCACAGTTATTCATAAAATTCTGACGTGACTGTTTCGTTATGACCGGTATCATTAATCGGAGCATCGAAGCGCCGGGTATCCAAATCCCATCAATACAAAACTTCATTTATATACATATGAGAGATGCGGTCAAATGTGTTTGTAAAATCTGCCATTAGAGCTGCTTGGATGCGTGAACTATGTCTTTCCTACATGTCAGCTTGTATAAGCGATGTCATGATAAAACATTTCATAGTGATCAAGGTTCTCTTCATGTCTTTATCAGGATTTTTAAATTTTCCTATCAAGGTTCTCTAATTGCCTGTGTCAAGGTTGTATACATGTCTATGTCAAAATTCTTACATGTAGCTTAGGCTCTCTGCATGTTATCAGGGTTCTCTACGTATCCATGCCAAGGTTTTCTACATGTTCAAATCATGATTCTCTACATGTAGTTAAGGGTCTCTATATGGGTCTCTACATATATATTTGAAGGTTATCTACATATTCGTATGAAGGTTATCTACATATTTATTTCAAGGTGCTCTACATAATCTCCTGAGGAATATCTACATATTCATTTGAAGGTTATCCATATATGAGTGTTCTCTACATATGCTGTCTCTGTTGACCTGAATGATTATATGTATATATACATGTTTTTCTGAGTGTTTGTGTTGCCCATCAAACCTTATGAAAGTTCTCTCTCAATATTTGGATGGGCGCAATTGCCAAAGGGTTGAAATGACCTTCAATCTTGCAGTGACTGACATGATAAAAATATGTACATATCATAAAACCTATGCACCGCGCATTCTAATTATTTTGAACGAGTAAGTAGAACTGCAAAGGTAGAGAGAATATTCTGATCTAATGTTTTTCAAGAGAGTAAAAAGCCTTTTTAGCAATCCATGAAAAAACTCAAAGAGCAGGATAATTAATCAGCCAATGAAGCTTCCGCAAGCATATCTATCGTTTTTTCTGGTCTATCGTGTCAGGCCTCTCTACTTGGCTTCTAGTAACTTTGCAAATTTCAGATACCTTTCAACTTTCATCAGGGTTGGTATACATAAGCCATGCTTCCTTCTGATTGACTCAGAAAACAGACAAAGTTGTTCTGTCACACAAGATTCTTCTTATGCAAGCTATACAAGATATGCGCTTCGTTTGTTGGGTACTGAAAGAGAATTTTGGATCTACGCACATGGGGCTTATCCAATTACTGGACGCCAGCTTATATATAAAACGAGGCCTGTTATTTTTATGAAAGCATTGAGCAGTATTTAAGGCTCATGGGAGCTTGACCATATCTCAAAAGAGTCGCCTTCTTCGATTTCCTTTTTTTGTTTTAAAGTAGAAATAGAAGGGTGTGACAAGGTGGACTCTGACTAGGCATCACATACAATAGCTTTGTAATAGAGCTTGTCACGTGCGATGGCAAAGTCCTCTTCCAACCTGTAAAGGGCATTGTTTTTATTTACTAGATCTATACTATGACTTGCAAGTCAAGTGTTGAACATCGCAGATAATCAGTTGATGTTGTGTGGACACACACGCTTAACTCGGATACACTATATATCATTTTGTTTGTTTCTTTATGCCTTGTCAAAATTGCATGTCCAGTATCGAAGCAGTTAAACAAGACTGCAAATTTGGATTGCGGAAATTCGGAGAGATGTTCGCTGCCTTCTGCCTGATCGATTGAATCGCTGCTTTCAAGATGTTTTGGAGCATAACGTTCCATTCTTTTAAAAAAACACGAGTACTGTTCAATGTGTTCAAGTTTCGCTGTGTATAGTCACAGAGAAGTTTTCCCCTCAAGACGAAAAACGAGACTTTCGGTGTTGCAAGGACTTGCTTCATTGCCCCGCATAGTGATCCAATTTACACGAGCACTTCTGCGATTTTATGCAACTTTTGATCATAGTGAACAATCAAGCTGCTTTTAGACGTTTAAGAATGGAAAGGCTCGGACACTCACATGTAATCTAGCATGGTCGGATTACATCACTGTAGCTCTTGCATCTCATTTCTCCAACATGAGCGGAGAATTCTAGAGAGAATCATCGACTCACAGACGTGATTCTGTAAGTGTAACAGGGAAAATCACAGATGATCGGCTGCAAGGTCCAGCAGATTTACTTTGAAAGGAGATGGAATAAAAAGACGTCCATAGGGCAATTCTCCGGGAAAACAATGGTAATGGAGATTGGTTTTTTGGATCAAAGATTCCCAGCACGGCTGGGAGCCACCAGTCTTTGTGTCACACTGTTATAATTTCATTTTTCTGAAATCTAATGGTGTTGAGTGTTCCAGAGGACACGGGGACGGAGATGACACAGCCACCAACGCAAAAATACTCCGATGTAATGTAGCCACACACAGGCATATTCCACGACAGTAGTGTGAAATGGACAGTTCCACAGGCTACGAACATACAGTCAGCCATACCAAGTTTGCAGCTAGAAAGGGCAGCTAGTTTGATGGCCCAGAACGCCTTCTTGCAAGGAAGCGCATGCCAGTAAATTGCGTACATCATACAAGCAGCTAGTACATATAGAGGGATACCGGGGCACCGGGCCTCCGCCGAGCAGATCTGGACACAGGCTCATTCAGCCATGTCTGCAACCCAGGCGCGCTTCAGGCCACCAGGTACTTTTCTACAATCGCGTCGAATCTCTCGTTCTTCTCCCTGAAATCAGTCAAGAGCTGGTGCGCAGGGTCTGCGGCCGCCAACTCCTTCAACAAGGCCACGACATTGGCGCCGTTGTTGGTCAAGTACTCGTACGTGATGCGGTTTGCAACGAGGTTTGCGGCGCCGGTTCCTCGGTAGTCCAAGGCGGCCACCTGGTCCAAGATCTCCTGGGCCTCCGGGAAGTGCTTCAACTGCAAGGTCATGACGAACAACGCACTCAAGTTGTGGAAGCGGCCCTGCACGTCGTCGTCGAAATCGGACGACAACAACTCGTCGTAGAAGTAGTAGGCATTGCTGATGTTGTCCGCCTGGCCCTTGACGGAGTTGATCCAGCTCTCCATCACATGGTAGATGATGTCGTCGCGCGCGTCGAACGGGAGCGTCTGGAATCGCTGGTACACCCTGCTGGCCTCGGCAAAGTTTTCCTTGTGCAAGTGCAACTGCACCAAGAGCAAGTGGGGCTCCAACTCCAAGGCGTTTTCCGTGCCCCGCGCGGAGAAGCGGGCCAAGAGCGAAATGGCGCCGTCCACGTCCTGGCGGTACTTGACCAAATAGAGCGCCGCCAAGACGGCCTGGGCCTCGAACGCCGCGTCGCCCACGGCAGCGAAATACGACGCGTCGTCAACGCCCGACGCCGAGACGTCGCTCCACGCCTGCAACACGGCCAGCAAGGCGGGGTGTTCGGGGAACGCGGCTCTCCCCTTTCCGAGCAACGCGGCCGGGTCGTGCGCAAGCGCAAGCGCGGACCGCACCTGGAACTCGTAGACTTTCAACTGGGCCTGCGGAGAAAACAGGGCCCAGTCATAGGCCGCCACTTTGGTGTGCTGGCCCGTGTAGAACTGGTTTCTGATGGTGAAAAGCTCGCCGGAATCGGGCGGGGCGCTCATGCTGGGGCGTGTTTCGGGCGGTGTCGCGATGTGGCCGGCTGAGGTGTGGTCCAGCAACTGGTAGTGTGGTCCAACAACTAGTAGTATTGGTGGCCCCAGCTGCCATGGTGAGCGCCGCGGCGCACCGCTGGAGCTCGCGGCGGGGTGGTGCACGGGTGCGCCGCGCTCAGGCTGGGTGCAAATTGGCTCTCGGCAATAGCCATGCTCATATTAGGCCCATCGGGGAAGCACCAAGCCGCCGGGGCTGCTGCTGGCAGAGACACCCGTGCTGAACGAGGCCCAAGGTAGGTGAAAATCGGGTGTTTCGCCCCTGCGGCCGCGGTCCGGGCCGCCAGCCCGGGGTCCCCACCGCGAGTCATTTTCACTCCCGTCCGTACAGACATCGTTCACGTGATGCCCGGCGGCGGGGCCTCGAACTCGAAGGACGGCACCTTGAGCACGGCCGCCCGCGTGTAGTCGCCAAACGCGTGTTTCTGTTCCAGGTACTCGGCCAAGCGCAAGTAGAGCGGCGTCTCGGAGGTGTCGCCCGCGACTGCAAGAAGCCGTCTGAGCTCGTCGTTGTTCTCGAGAAGACCGGCGATATCCACGGTGCCGTTGGACTCGCCCCGGAACCGCTCGACGTCGTTGACCAAAAGCGAGACTTTCGCTGGGCGTGGCTCCTCGAAAACCGCCGGGGCCTGTAGCTCGGGGTTGTGCCAGTGTAAGGAGCCGGAGCTGAACCCGGAGATCTGCGGGCTCACGGTCCGGCCCAGCGGCTCGCCCCTCAACAACGAGAGGTTGGTCTCGGCGATGGACGCGTATCCCCAGCGCGCAACGCCCGAAAGAAAGAGGCCTAGGAGGATGCCCTGGAACGCGTACGCGGTGCGGCCGCGTGTGGAGCAGCCCGGAATGAACACGAGCCCGAAGATGTAGTGGTGGATCCTGAGCGTGAGCCCCGGCAAGGTGGCCAAGACAAAGAGGCCCGCGAACACGGCGCCGTACACCAGAAGAAGCCTCCAGAAGCGGCCCAGGAGCCACACGTAGTACGCCTGTGCCACGACGCAGCCCACAAGGAGCAGGGCCACGACCATCACCGTGACAAGCGCGCCCGGCTGCTCCTGCAAGTCGTGCCACGTGAGCCGGTCCACCGGCAAGCGGTCAAACGTGATGTTGTTGAGCACGCCGAGCCAGAACAACGGGTACCAAAGAAAAAGCCGGCTGAGCGGCGACTCCCCGGAAAGACCGACACAGCCACTGGCCGGCCGGCCGTCACAGAGCGTGCCTGCCAGCGACGCCCTGCTAACGTCGTGCGGGTCCTCGCCGAACGTGCGCCGCACACTGGCCACCCAGAGCACATACAAAATGAAGCACGTGGGGAGAAACCGCTCCAAGCCAAGCGACACAAGCTCGTAAAACAGCTGCGGGTCCGCGGGCTCCACCAACACGGGCGGGTCCGTTGCCGTGACTATCGTCCAGAAGCCCACGATGGCCATGGTCCAGTAAAACACCGCGCCCGGCGCAAGGTACACCACCGGGCCACCCAAAACAACATTCACAAGCAACACAAGGAGCCGCGGGTCGCGGCAGTGGCTGGGCGCGGCCGCCAACGGCCTGAACACGTACGAAAAGGGGAACACGGAGTCGAAGCCGATCGAGTCCGACACGCCGTAATGGCCCGGCGTGGCCCTGAACATGGCTTGTGCGCCGGACGAGTACGACATTCTGGCACAGCCCCCGAAAAACGGCGACACGATGCCCAGGTGCACCGCCGCGCCGCAGGGGAACGAGTCCGCCCGGTATGGGTACGAGAGTGTGTCGTCGTGCTGTTCTCGCCGGCCACCGCCGACGAAATACCCGCGGTACTTGACGATGTCGGCGCCCACTGCACGCAGCGAATAGAGCCAGCTGCCTCGGTCGCAGAGCGCAGGGCACCGCACGATCACGTCCTCAGACAGTGGTCGGCAGGCCTTGGAGTCGAGCCCGCAGGCGGCGTTCTTTCCTTTCCACAACTGGTCGGCCTGCCCACACGTGAGCGAGATCACTTCTTGCCCGTCCGAGGAGACGGGGCTGTACACAAGATAAGGGAGCAAGGCTTTTGTCCAAAGAAAGAGCCACAACAGAAGGTAGCACGCGAGAACCACAAGCTGTTTCTGCGAGGAGACGTTTCTTTTGAGTTTCTGCGGGAGCTCCTCGAGACGCTTCAAGGCCTGGATCGGCCGTGGGGGCTCGTCCCTCACATAAATGGGCCCTTGCCATAGCGTGTTCAAAAACAGGCGGAATCTTCCACCGCTATGGGAGCCGTTATTGGACCAAGCTGGCGTCGTGTTCACGCCCTTCCGTGCAGATGTCTCACCAAAATTAGTGATGCTGCCTTGGGAATTGCTAGCAGTCTCTCCCAGCAGACCAGTGGGCGAGCTGGACTGCCGTCTACTGAGAGACGCAGATATAGTATGCATCTCGATATCTGCCTCGCCCATGAGAGTCTTTTACCGTGTGCTCGGTCGCAAGTGTGCTGATTGGTCTGAGATTTCACCTGAGCGGCAAAGATGGTTTCCGAATGAGAGCTTAGTATGATAAGCAGCAAATTCGACGGCCTTGAGGGGCTTTTGGATATCCTCGAGGCAACAATTATGTCTGGTAATGGGCTGGCTTGTCGAGGTAAAAGGCCCGATCATCCGACAGGAAGACTAGACCGGTCCTGCGCGAATCCGCGTCACTTGGGACAATCCATATCTGTCGTACAAAGCGTCCTCCGGAGTCCGAATATGAAATTGTTTGTTGCGTTATTAGAACTCAGTTGTGATAGGCGGCTAATCTCTCCTTGGGTTACGTTTTGTTTTTTGATGCGCCAACTGTCCTTCATTGATGCCTCATCGTGAAGGCGCGCCATCTAAGAATGCAACGGCAGAGAACCGGCAAATGCGACTTTTCTTTCTTGTTAGATACTGCTTGAAATTACAGGAGACCTGGATCTGCTCGGCTATTGAAGAGTGAAATAAATCTGGGTGTCGGATTCGGGTCGACCAGCAGGAGTTGCTCACACGGTCTTTCGGCCCCTAGACGCGTGCTGCATCTGTGTGCAGTGTTGAGACGATAAGGTAGGCATACAGGGCATAAGCGCGTATTTCCGTACGTTGACTAACAAGGCCAAAAGCCATACTATGCAGACATGTTCACACAGGGCCTAGTCCAAGAGTGGTGCGGCTAAGATGCAATATCTAGTATTGTTCAGACATGTATCTAAACGTTTAGCTATTAGGGAAGCGTCAACTGGACTAATTGAGAAAAAACCCCTATTCTTACTCAGTATTAACTGCAGCTGTTCTACTACGATGCCGGGATCCAAAAGCAGTTTGCGTCTGGATGACATCGTTGTATAACCTTTATGGCAGTCAGTGTGGGTTCCTAAAATACAACTATTGTGGTCTCTGAGGTGTGTAATCTATGTGCACCCATCAGTCAAATAACACCTATGTATCTTTCTGGAATCAAAGGGACAATTTTCTCAGGCCAATAGGACCGATCTCACTGCTACGAAGACCCTCTCGTACTAGCTTCTAAGCTTTGACTTTCGAAGATTCAGCAAAGAGAGCTTTTTTTTTGGATTGAGCATCGACAAACAGTATAGCAGAAAGCTTCCAAAACCAATCCAAGGCTTAACTCTATTGATGTGAGTATACGTTTCCAATCACGTCAAAAACACAGTTACCTCACCGGACTCAAACATAGATTCCAAAGCCCAGCTGTCTCTCTGATTCGGAGCGATCACCGAACCATACATGGATACCAGGTAAAGAGGATTATTTTAAAGAATTGGTTCGTCACATGTTGTCTCCTGTTTGATTCTCGAGGCCGTCTGATCACTTCATATGATTTTTGCGAAGACAATCATATTGACGTATTTAGGAAATAAAATACCGAAACAGTTGTCTAGGTTCTAAATGGTGGATACAATCTACTGGTTTTGAACTACTGGAACGACTTTTATGTTTTGCCCCAAAAGAAAGCACATCAAACAAATTTTAGGGGCATTGGGATCAACGGCCATGCTCCCCCCTTTTTTTTCCAAGTGAAGTGATTAAATGCCGAACCTTAAGACAGATCTTATCATGTCTAAAGATAAGCGCGGGACAAAATTTTAGATACAGCCGCCCAACCAACCTTGGCAGAAATAATTTTCAGTCCAATGTTGCAAACTCCTCAAGAAGTATTGTAACTATATTTGTGCCTCTTTAAATAGTTGCATTCATATAAACATTTATTTTCCCGAAAAAAGAATTATTGAACTTTTTTGGCACAAACCGCAATTTGCCACTGTTTTTTTTAAACATTCAATTATTTGCAAGTCTTTACTAAATATGCCACAGCGAGCGGATATGACAGCAAGATGAAGACATTGAGAGAATGTGGCAAAGATGTATGGATGCAGCCAAGAAAGTTGCGATGTACGACTGTAAAAGTACATCTTTAAGCGTGCCACTCCTACACCTCATCTCAGTGCAGAGTCTTTCATGCATATTCCTGTAGCGCAATTCAAACTGATAAAAGCACAGAGCAAATTATGCCAATCAACACATTGCTTTTGTAAGCACGGAGCGGAATTCTGCTGGTGTTAAATCTGAAGCAAGCAGGAACAGGATCAAACAGGTCAAAGAGGTATTTGTCAATCTTAGATTCGTCCCATTCTCACGGCTATACACACAATTTTAAGATCAGCTTCAACGATAAGAAATGAGCATTTGCCACTGTCATATAATAGAGAAATACAACAGCCGCCGTATTCCTCGCATAAATTTCTTTGTAAAATTCTGGGTTTCAGTATAGTTTTAACGGAATGTGTCTATCTGTCATGGCTTCGCATAAACGCCCATACAGGGCTGCAGCATGCTAGATAAGATAATATGAGCTTATCTTTCGGACAAAAAGTCCCAATGTCTGGACGCAAACACTTGTATCTAGATAAGCTTTTCCGAAGTAGAAAATGGCCAGCTTTTGCTGGTTTGATTTGCTTGTTGCTATTCCAAAACTATACGAGGCAATACAAAATCTTCAATAATAGAATCATGGAGAAGAATAATGTCTACATCAGTTCAACAGAACAGGTCTCCATGGACAAGAAGGGGGATATTATAATTGGTGTTTCTGAAGCTGACAATGAGCCCACGACAAAGTGGGAAGCTTTTATTGACGGTTTTAGGAGACTTGAGACAGAAGATCTGGAGGAAGACTCGGATCTTTCTGAAGTGGAACAGACGGCCCGTGCCACAGCAAAAGCACCGTTGAGCAGGGCCTTGAAAGGAAGACACTTACAGATGATATCTATTGGAGGCTCTATTGGAACAGGCTTATTCATTGGTTCGGGAACGGTACTAAAAAATGGAGGCCCCGCTTCTGTCTTGATCGCGTACATTCTAATTGGTACCATGATTTACGCTACGGTTCATTCTTTGGGTGAATTAGCAGTGACTTTCCCGGTGTCCGGGGCATTTGTGACATACAATACCAGATTTATTGACCCCTCCTGGGGCTTTGCAATGGCTTGGCTTTATGCTTTGGGCTTTTTGTTTGTTATGCCATTGGAGTTAATTGCAGCCGCAATCACAGTGCAATATTGGGACGAAGAAACAAACTCAGCGGCGTATGTGGCCATTTTCTACGTGCTTATTGTTGCCATCAATTTTTTTGGTGTACGCGGATACGGCGAGGCCGAGTTTGTGTTTTCCGCCGTCAAAGTGCTTGCCGTTAGCGGCTTTATCATATTGGGAATAGTTCTCGTTTGTGGCGGTGGGCCTGAAGGTGGATACATTGGCGCCAAGTATTGGTACGATCCGGGGGCTTTCAACAACGGGTTCAAGGGTTTATGCTCTGTTTTTGTCACGGCCGCCTTTGCTTTCAGTGGCACAGAGTTGATTGGGTTGGCAGCGGCAGAAACCGCAAACCCAAGAAAGAGCATGCCCAAAGCCATCAGGCAGGTGTTTTGGAGAATCACTTTGTTTTACATTGTGTCTTTGATATTGGTGGGTATGCTCGTACCCTACGACAGTACTGAGCTCCAAGCGTCAGACGGAACTGCACGCTACTCACCTTTTGTAATCGCTATTCGAAATGCCGGCATCTCAGGATTGCCCTCAGTGATGAACGTGGTGATTATGATTTCGGTCTTGTCCGTTGGCAATGCTTCTGTTTTTGGCTGCTCCAGAACGTTGGTGGCTTTGGCTAATGCAGGTCAGGCTCCAAAGTGCCTTGCCTACATCGACAAGAGAGGAAGACCTTTAATTGCCATTTTAGTTCATTTGACTGTTGGCTTGATGAGTTTCTCCTCGGCTTCGGGCAAACAGGGCGTTGTTTTCGACTGGTTGTTGGTTCTTTCTGGTTTGTCTTCTTTGTTCACCTGGGGCTCTATTTGTATGTGCCACATTCGCTTCAGAAGGGGTCTCGCTGTTAGAGGGAGAGGCACCGACGAACTCGCATACACGTCCCAAGCTGGTCTTTTGGGTTCCTACTATGGTGTTGTTGCAAACGTGGTTATCATCATTGCCCAGTTCTGGATTGCGTTGTTTCCAATCGGGCAGGCCCCCAACGCATACGATTTTTTTGAGACGTACTTGTCGGTATTTGTCATTTTGGTGTTATATCTCGGTCACAAGATTTGGAAGAGGAATTGGGGCTTCTACATCAGAGCGAGGGATCTTGATATCGATACAGGTCGGAGAGACTTGGACTTGGATCTCTTAAAACAGGAGCTTGCAGAGGAAAGAGAGCTCATTGCTTCCAAGCCGATGTACCACAGGATATATATATCATTTTGTTGAGGATCAGAGGGCGTGATCAACGTACTTTTTGTTGAAGCCTAAGATGACTGGATGGCAGCATTGCGATGGATGCGTAAATACCTTTTAACACTGCAGCATATCTTATCTGCTCCGATGGCTCATTAAATCATTTACATTCAAATATACAAGTTATAAATCAGGCATGAGCTTACCAAGTGGTAGGTCCGAAAAACTCGCCGTCGGCGAGCTGATTTGACCAAGTCTCGCCATTATAGTCAACGGTGTCAATGACGTTGTTTCCCCACCAGCTAGGGAAGTTGGTGTTAGTCAAGTTCAAGCACAAGAAAATAATCAAAGATGAGTAGGCAAGGCCAATGTCCAAACCAGCGGAGAGCGAGTAGTTGTACTTGAAGTACCACTGAGTGAATCTCTTCTTGATGAAGACACTGGCAGTCATGCCGACCATACAGTATGTGGCATAATTGTATGGTGTTGCTGGAGGAATGTAACCTGTTCCAGAGAAGAATACAGGCCAATTCAACCATCTGATCTTGGAGTTGGGCCATTTTCTCAAGATCAAACAGTTGAAGAATGGCAACAACCCAAGGAGGAAAAAGAAGAGCGCACCGTGGTAGATGGAGCCAGGGCCGAATGTTCTCTCTGGCCCAATGGCACCCCAAATAAGCGAAGCATTGAAAAAGACCCTACCGTTAGGACAAGTGTAATTGTTTTTTTGGTCTGAATCACACAAACCGTCAATAGCACCGTAGGCCCATCTCATGACACCAATCTGCACCAAAGATCCCCAGATGGTAGCGAAAAGTTGAGCCCAGAACAACAATCTGGGGTCAATTTTCAAGTAGTGGCCCAATTTCATGTCCTGCGCAAATGTCACTGCCTGATTGTTGGTGATGTATCCGAAAGTCTTGAAAAACATCATGGCCAAAGGCTTGCCCGGAACCATGTACCCAATAATAAACTCAGTGAGGACGTTCAAACCGACCGCAATGTTGGTTTTGGCGTAAATGATACCCACGGGCAACAAGAAAAGCAAAGCGATAAGAAGCGCAACAATCAAACTCCAAACTGGCATCTCGGTGTTCCAGTATCTGATGGTCACGATGGAAATTGCGAACGACATGAGGAACACGATTCCGTACCACCACTCTGGGATGTTCTTGTAATTTGCTCTCATCAAACGCAAGTGCACGTCAGGCTTCTCTTTCTGCTTGAACTGCTGGACAATTTCAGTGCCGTGGAAGCAAACAGTATGAACCAAGGTGGCGATGATGGATGCAAATGACAATCCGTAGGAGATTGCAAAAGTGGACGATATAAACAACGGAGAGTAGGCCTTGTATGAAGCCTCGTCAAAAGTCAATGTCGTAGTGTCGATGATTTTGGAAACGTTATAGGTGTTTTGATATCTGTCGTAAGAGCCAGAGGAAGACAATGGCAAGTACTTCGAGTACCAAGTGTTTGTGTAGTAGACAGCGGGGACCACGATCCAGAAAATCAACACAATGGACGAGAAAATCGTGATGATGGTTCCTGCTGGAGGAATCAAGGGCGATCCAATGTAACCCGCGATCTGGTTCCAGTCAAAAGTGATGGGCATCAAGCCCAAGCCCGTGGAAGCCCCAAAAACCTGGTTAAGAGGCACGTTGTTGGGCGCAATCCACGTGGGCCATGCAAAATAGGACAACGCAGTGAACATGTAGTTAGGCAAGAAGTTCCAGAAGAAGTACGCAGAAAAGACGATGGAGAAAAAGGCAAATCTGGAGATCTTCCACCCGTTCGCCGGGTGGTTTTCGTTGAGATGCATGTTGGTCAAGAATGTGGTTGTGACCAAGTTGGCTGGCCAAATGGCGCCCGGAGAATCGACCAAAACCTTCCGGGACAAACCGGCAAGCGAAAACCCAATCACTTGTGTGGAAAGAATGGCGCAAATGGCAAAGCCAACACCGAAGTCAGAGTTGTAAAACTTGTTTTGCGCAGTAAGGATGTCGGTGGCATAAGCAGCACCTCCACCAAAAGAAACGGAACCCATGATGGTGATGATGGCATGTTCTTTCAAGTTGAAGGGCCCTGGGTTCAAAGGGCACCCAAAGATTTTCCAGTTTGGAACGGTCTTTTCCCAGAGTCTACCAGCAGGATACGCCAAGATAGACGTGACGTAAGTGGTGATGGAAA
This sequence comes from Metschnikowia bicuspidata var. bicuspidata NRRL YB-4993, assembly GCF_001664035.1. Taxonomy (NCBI): domain Eukaryota; kingdom Fungi; phylum Ascomycota; class Pichiomycetes; order Serinales; family Metschnikowiaceae; genus Metschnikowia; species Metschnikowia bicuspidata. The sequence goes on along the minus strand of NW_017387731.1, from coordinate 3,366,500 downwards.
AAGATGGACTATGGAAAGCGAACAAAGTATTCATACCACAGCCCAAGGTGGTCATGATGAAACCAATAATCCACACACGGATAGTGTTTTGAACAAGACTAGGGTCGTCTGTCGAAGGCACTGAAGCTCTAACTTCGGGGTAAGGCGAGTCATCTTCGATATGAATACCAGCATACTCATCATGCACAAGTTTTTCTTCGAGGGCGGAGGTGACGGGGTCAAATTCAGCCGACTTCACCACCGTAAGACCTTCCTCGTTGATCTCATCACCATCGCTAGAAACTCTTTTTTCCTCGTGGTATGTTCTCTCGTGAGAGATGATACTCTTGAGTTTCTCCATCTTTATATATGAGCACGAGTAAGATCCAAGAAGATGGGTAAACCAAAGACTCGAGACCTACAGATGTGAGAAGCAGAAATCTACAAGAGAAAAGCACGATCCAGGGCCCGCCCAGGATCTTGAAGGCTAATATACCTCTGGCAGACCAAACAAGGTTGGAGCCGTTCACCTGTGATTGTTTCTTATCAGGACGAATTCTAGCGTATCACTGTATGGCCGCATACATGCGGCGCCTCATGCACAGCACCCAGGCCCATGCACACCCATGATTACGAGAGCCGCCCAATCAGGTTTACCGAGAAGACAGAAGGGTTTGCAAAATGAAGGCATGGTCTGCAGGCTGTCCTTGCGAATTTCTGGTGAGGAAATATACGCTTGCTCTTTTTCTCGTGAGGGGTATATTTCAATACATCTTTAGGTACAAGGATACATGAATGGAATAGTCCGCGCGGCCATGCGGAATGTTTTATCGATAAAGAGCACGCTATTATTGCACGATCAACAGTTGTGTCTACACGTGATCTTTTGCGTGAGACAGGCTTGCATATGCAAATTTCTTGGCAACACCCCAAAATCCCCTTCGGGTTTTGACGTGGACAGAATGCCGTCTTGAGATGCATAACTCATCTCTTCGTACTCACACACTGATAAAAACAAGGCTTTGCGCCAGGGGTGTACAGAGTACAGCAAAATATTATTTTGAGTGGCCTCACATTGCTTGGTCATGAATGGCAGGTGCTCTCCACATCGAGACAAGATGGGGAACCCAGATTATTAGGATTGCTGTCTCATTAGGTATGAGAGCCACGGGCCCGAAATGCCGATGTGAGCCAGCTTCATGCACGGCTCTGGAAGGTCTACTGGAAGGAGCGCAACCAAACGGCGTTTCGAATATATATGCGATGATATGCAGACGCTGCGGCTACTTTAAGGCGTGCGGGGGATGACGTGCATGCGCCAGATCGAAAGGCATTTCCAGGAGAGAGAAGAACTGCGATTGTTATGGTCTGTGTCAGATTTGATATAGTAAGACCAGATTCAAAGTATTTGACAAATAACAGAATACTATCAATTTGAAATTCGGGTCGGTAAAGCGAGAGACGTCTTGGGGAGAGACAATCATTAGCGCTCATGCAGCGTCGTTAGTATTGTGAAACTATTTTTGACATATTTTTTTTCACCTGTTTTGTTTCTGCCGATTTTTTCGCCGGTCCCGGGCCGGTCGCACGGACCATTCCGAAGCAGATGGAAGACACACAAGGGGTGTCGAAGCAATCGATATCTTAATTGCAGGGCTGGCGATTTTAACCCGTACTCAAAACTCATGGCAAATACCAAAAGCAAAAATGGGCAGGACAAAGTAGTCATCACGCCTCAAGTTAAAGTGGTCCATGTAAGATTTTTTTTGCATGAGTTTTTTTGGCAACAGTAGCTCTCATGTATACTTCTGCTGCTTGAGTGCTATTGCGCAAATCGTTCACGTTCTGTGATATTTACAGTCCTGTTAAACATTAAAACTCGATTCCTATACAAAAATCCCCATTAAAAAAATTTAGCCCGAACACATAGTGCATGACTCTGGGTTGTCAATGGCACAAGCGATGACTTGTGAGCTGTAGATGTCGCTCTCGAGATCAGCGTCTTCCGCATTCTCTTCAGCGGGCTTCGGTGCTTCCTCCTTTGCTGTCTCGGGCTGCGTGTTGCCAGCATCTGAGATCTTCAATTGCTGAACAGAGTTCTCCAATGAGGAAGGTTCAGTAGAGACACTGCGTGGCAGCTCGCCAGGAACAGGCGTGGAAGACCCGCTTCTGCCGGTAGCCTTGGCAACGTACTTTCTCTGGTTCAACTTATCCAAAGTGGCGACAGTCTTACCAGCAGCAGTCACGGAGTTCTGGTCAACAGTGAACTGGATAGCAGCGGCAGCGGCCTGCGTTCTCAAGTAATACATACCAGTCTTCAATCCCTTTTTCCAGCCGTAAAAGTGCATGGAGGTCAACTTGCCCATTGTGGGGTCCTTGATGTGGATGTTCAAAGACTGGGACTGGTCAATGAAGGCAGCTCTGTCGGCAGCCATGTCGATAATGTGCTTTTGCGAGATTTCCCACACAGTCTTGTACAAGGCCTTGATGTCATCAGGAATGTTGGGCAAGGACTGGATCGAGCCATTGTTAGCAATGATGTTGTTCTTCATGGAGTCATTCCAGAGACCCAAGTCAACCAAGTCCTTCAACATATGCGAGTTGACAATCTGGAACTCGCCCGCAAGCACTCTTCTTGAGTAGATATTGGAGGTGTAGGGCTCGAAACACTCGTTATTTCCCAAGATCTGCGACGTGGAGGCAGTTGGCATTGGTGCCACAAGCAACGAGTTTCTGAGCCCGTGTTTGGCCAAGTTCTGCTTCAACGTGTCCCAGTCCCACAACTCAGTGGGCTTTCTGTCCCACAAGTCGTACTGCAACAAGCCCTTAGAAGCTGGCGAGCCTTGGTAAGTCTCGTAAGGACCTTCTTCCGCTGCAAGCTCGATAGAAGACTCGACTGCAGCGTGATAGATGGTCTCGAAAATCTGGATGTTCAACTCCCTGGCCTCCTGGGAGTCGAAAGGCAATCTCAAGGCCATGAACGCATCGGCAAGACCCTGCACACCAAGCGCAATTGGCCTGTTTCTCATGTTGGATCTTCTGGCCTCCTCGACGGGATAGAAGTTGCGGTCGATGATTCTGTTCAAGTTTCTGGTCACAACCTTGGCGACGTCGTGCAACTTTTCGAAGTTGTACCACACGGACGTGGAGTTTTTCTCCACAAAGGAGGGCAAGGCAATAGACGCCAAGTTACACACAGCAACCTCGTCGGGCGCAGAGTACTCGACAATCTCGCAACACAAGTTAGAAGACTTGATCATACCCAAGTTCTTTTGGTTGGTCTTCTCGTTGCACGCGTCCTTGTACAACATGAATGGAGTGCCGGTTTCCGTTTGGGCTTCCAAGATGGCGTACCAGAGCTTCTGTGCCTTCACGGTGGATCTACCACGGCCCTCTCTCTCGTACTTTTCGTACAAGGCCTCGAACTCGTCACCGTAGCACTCAGGCAAACCAGGGGCTTCGTTTGGAGAGAACAAGGTCCAGTCGCCGTTCAGCTCGACTCTCTTCATGAACAAGTCCGGGATCCAAAGCGCGGGGAACAAGTCCCTGGCTCTGTTTTCTTCCTTACCGTGGTTCTTTCTGATGTCGATAAAGTCGAAGATGTCTGCGTGCCATGGCTCCAAATAAAGGGCAAAGGCGCCAGGTCTCTTGTTACCTCCCTGGTCGACATAACGTGCGGTGTTGTTGAAGACACGCACCATAGGAATGATACCATTGGACGTTCCGTTGGTACCAGCGATGTAGGCGCCGGTAGATCTGATGTTGTGGATATGCAAGCCAATACCTCCAGCCGATTTGGAGATCAAGGCGCAGGTCTTCAAGGTGTCGTAGATGCCGTCAATGGAGTCGTCCTTCATAGCGACGAGGAAACACGAAGACATCTGGGGGCTTGGCGTGCCTGCGTTGAAAAGCGTGGGGGAGCCGTGCGTGAAGTAGCGCTGCGACATCATGTTGTATGTCTCGATGACGCGTGGGATGTCCCTGCCGTGGATGCCCACCGCGACACGCATGAGCAAGTGCTGCGGCCTCTCCGCGACATGCCCGTTCACCTTGAGCAAATACGACCGCTCTAAAGTCTTGAATCCGAAGAAGTTGTAGTTGAAGTCGCGATCGTACACAATGGCGGAGTTGAGCTCGTCGGCATTCTCACAGATAATGTCGTACGTCTCCTTCGAGATCATGGGCGAGTGCTGGTCGGTCTTCGGGTTGATGTACTCGTACAAAATCTTCAGCACCAGCGAAAACTGTTTTGTCGTTTGTTTGTGCAAATTGGACACTGCGATTCTGGCGGCCAAAATTGCGTAGTCAGGGTGGATCGTGGTCATGTACGCGGCGGTCTCGGCGGCTAAGTTGTCCAATTCTATCGTGTTGACTCCTTGATACACGCCGGAAATGACTCTTTGCGTGACTGCCACGGCATCCACGTGGTCAGTGTCAAGGCCGTAACATAATCTTTGGATTCTGGCGGTGATCTTGTCGAAGCGCACGGGCTCCTTGTGGCCGTCTCTTTTGAAAACAAACATTTTGCGAGGTATAAAAAAAGATGGTCAAGGAAAAAAGGAAAAGTAGGCGGCTAAGAAACGGGAGGCGAGCACCGCAGTTATATACCAGGGACGCGTGGCTTACAAATGATAACAAGTGCTGAGAAAAAGGATGAAAAGAGGATGAGCGCGCGACGCCGCGACACGCAGCGCGTTGCCGACGCGCGTCATACACGTATAGACGCGCCGGGCCGGGCAACACAGACGCTGCCAAGAGCCAGTGTGAGTGAGGAAGCACGCTTCGTTTCTGCATGAGTGTGCTTTGAATTTGGTCTTGCTTTTCCTGGAGCTGCTGTGGTTTTTCCAGAGGCAAAAACCACTTCCACTACCGTGTTTTGTATCGTGACCAGAAATCCCCAAAACCGTCGCGTCCTGCGCTTCGGAGGCGGAACGCGCATGGCGAAAAGGGACCTCTAATGTCGGGCACAGACTGGGATGCCAATGTCGCGTGTCTGAGACGTGTGGCACTGAGCCTGTTAGGGCTTAATGCTGTAGCTCCGAATCAGGAAAGACAATTGTTGATATGCAGAGAGGTTTTCTCGCCCGCTTAGGCAGTCTTGCGTCTGGAATAGGGCCGTTCGTATGGTCTGAAAGGGAAGTGTCCTTTTTATTTCTTCTGCTTCTTAGGTCTGGCATGGCCATGAGGGAACATACATTAGAGAGAGGCAGTAGATGGAATAAAGAAAAAAAAGAAAAAAAGGATGAACGTTTGAAAGCTATGCTGCCACCTCCTTTCGTGAATTCGGGGCTGTTTATTCTTCGTCAATTCTGCACTTTGGGATATGAGACCAGAGCATGCCGGAAGCCTCGCAAAAAAGACAACTGGCTACTCTAATCTTCCCGAGTTTTATATATATTAACGTTGGTGGAGTGTAAAGTCCCATCTGTGATTATGGAAGTCTTGTCCAATGGCTGTCAGGCAAAGGAATCCCAATATGCTCTTTGATTAGTTCTACTGGTAGGTGGATGACTGTGATCCATTTGCTCACTCCTCGTGTACAGGCTTTGATACCGGAGTCGGCTTTCCGGCATCAAAGCTTTACTTACTTCCTAATTAGCTCGGTTGTTGTGGTGAACTCTTGATTGGGATATGTGGGATGTTATTTGGAAGATAAATGCTCCAGAAAAGCAATTTGAGCACTTAAACAATGGGCTAACGGTACACCTCCTCAGGTCAACGTAGATCCCAACGTAGAACATTGGATAATAAAGCACAATATTCCTAACCCGTCTTTGGTTTTGGTCGATTCTTGCTTGACATTTGTTCAGGCTGCGTAAGAAAAATTGGTTTTGACCAGAATCACTAGTCTGGGCGGCATTTTCCAATGCCACAGACTTCTGACTCAAACGAGCAAAAGTGGGTTTGTGTTTCCGTTTCCCCTTACTGATGGTGCTTGAAATTTGTCTTCTCCCGTTGCGCCTCTGGCGACGCAATTTTCAGCTACTTTGTTAACTGTTCAAGGCTTTCTACGGTGGCGATCTGTAAGGTATGATGTGTATTGTTATTCACCCAAACCCGTTAATGGGTCCTCTACGCACAATTAAATAATTGCCTGAAGAGTGCTTTATTTGCTCTCTTCCTTGGTGAAGTCACTGTCGGGTTAGTATCAATGGAGACTGTTGCTACGGAATCAAGAAGTTTGAAATGAACATACCTGATGAGTTTCTCGAGATCGAAATCGTCATCTTGGCTTGCAGCTGGAGCTGCTACAGCAGCTGGCTTCTCGGCGGACGCAGAACGTGGCCAGGCTGCAATTGCAGCCACAGATCCCAAGGTCAAGAGAGAAAGCTAGAATGTTAGTAGCAAAGAGAAGCCCCAGACAAGAGGCGCACAAAACGACGCCATCTTCTGGAAATGAGCTTTTGGTGGTAGCACTCAACTTACGATGTATGGTTGGACTTGTTTGCCGAAGATCGTGTAAGCTGCACCCATATTTGATAAATGTAAACTGGTAACAGGGCAGATGGATCTGGTGATGGAAGATATTCGCCGACCCGGGATGCACGGGTGTATGCAACGTGCCGAATCCGGGGTAGCGGTGCGACGTGACGTCGGCTTTCTATTGGAAGAGGCCTGTTGCCAAATCCATCATCCCGGGAAAAACCAGAAATTACTATCAGCATCTGATTTTGGGGCCTTGGTCTTTTTTGGTCTGGCGACTGGGTCTGGTGATCGCATCGGGGGATTTGCGTATGATTTCTTATGTCTTGGTGTTATTATGGAGTCGCACAATTTCAGTAGCCACCGGTAGATTTAAATAAATGCGAATGTGGTCTTGGTATGTGAAGTTCGGTAATATAGATGTGAGCACTAACGATAGTAAACCCTGCTTCAAATCAAATTCTAACTGCTTGAAATCCGACGGTACATCCGAAATAGCTGAATCGTGGACGAAGAACGCTAATTTGCTCTATATCTTGCATTCAAGACTCACAAACATGGTAGCTTTCAATACCAAAAAGTTAGAACGTATTCCGTTCACACAATATGCCAGAAATACCCAAATAAACAAGTGAAAAGCCCGGCCCTGGTCCACGTTGTTTGCGCCAAAATACATTGTCGTACAAAGGCTTGCAATGCACTACCGATACTTTCGGCCGTGACATTTCATGCTACGCCGATCACAAGAAATCCCACTGATAAGCACTTATTTCCAGCCGCGTCTTTCACATCTGAAACGCCTCACGCCAGTAGTTTTCGTGCCCGAATTTATCAAGCACCCGGTACGCTTCCTCGTCGTCTTTCGTATACATGGGCGACCACTTCTGGAACGAAAGCTCGCGTAGCTCGCCTTCCCACACAAGCATGCATTTGTTGTCACGTAGATCGAGCCCGTTGTTCAGTTCCTGCCACTTGATGCGCCGTGTCATGAGCTTCTTGAAGAACTTGACGCTTTTCGCCGAGCCCTCGGCAATCACAAGACTGAACCTGGGATTGACGAGGACTATGCCCACAAGCCCAAGCTGCTTGGCGTTCATGTCTACCTTGAAAAAGTGCTGGCCGTCGCTGAGATCGCTGACCTTGTACACAGCCGTATGGTAGCCCTTGCTGAGTTCCTTTTCCTGCTGGAGCTGCCGCTTTTTCGCCTTTTGCTCGGGAGTCAATTTGCGCTGCTCGTTCTCCTCCATGTGCTTTTCAAAACGCTCCTGGACGTCCTGGCGCACTTTCATCTCCACGCCCGTGGGGTCCTGGATGGCCTCGTTTGTGAGCACGTTCATCAAGTTCGAGAGCTTCACTTTGGGCGGTGGCGGCGGCTCGAGCCCAAGCTTGATGCGGTCTTGCATTTCTCGGTGCCGGGCCTGCCGCTCGTTCCGTCTTTTGCGTTTCATTTCGTCTTTGGTCAAGAAGAGGTGTGTTTTGTCGTCACTCGCCGTCCGCTTCCAGGGCGCCTCTATGGGCACAGGGTGCTGGACATAGCTGGTCACGGGCGCGGTCTCACTATCGAGCACAAATTTGGACCCGCTGTCGTGAAATTCCTGGTACAGGCGTCCTCGAAGATACGGCCTGTCCCACCACTCCACAGGCGGAGGCATCTGCGGCCGGAAGAGGTCTTCCTGGATGTTGATATCGGGAAGAATGCCTTTTGCTTCTTTTTCGCGGCGCTCGGCCTCTAGCCTCTCTTTTTCTCGCTGCTGGGCACGAAGATGTTCGCCCTTTTCGATGTATTTGCCCTTTGGATTCAATTCAAGCGGCCGCGCACGGTGGGCCTGCTTGGAAAAAGCAGCTTGGTCAATGTATGGATTGAGCGACGCGGCATCAAAAGCCGGGCGGGCATTGGGGCGGAGGGGGTTTTTTGCTTTGGGGATCGAAACTATGTCTCGAAGCAACGGGTGCAATTGTATGTCGTTGCGCGCTGTCTCCGGTGGAACAGGCGTATTATTTGCTGTTTTTCGCCTGGGTTCGAGGCCGGCATCACGGCCTGTATCTGAGAGACGCCTTTTGGGGTTTTCAGGGGCGGCTCTATGGTCACTTGGCATTTTCGGAGCGTGCTTGGTGCTGCCTTAGTATTAGATAGCGCTTCGATGCTCATGTACTTTGTTATATGGCGGAAAATGGTGCGAGGGCATGGATGCGAAAAATCGATGTTTGAGGTTGAAGTCGTAGATTCGGTATTTGCAAGTTGCGTATTGGTTCAGCTGGATTTCTTTGCAAAAAATGGTCCTGTACCCTGATGTTCCCTTTGGATTGTTTTTTGTAACAGAGGAAGGTATTTACTTGTATGTACTATAAAATTGGAGATTCTGCAGTTGTTTAAATGAGATCAGAAGCTAGAGCAAAGACTGTGCTTCTTGCCTGCTTCCACATATATGTATGTTTTTCTAGATTTCGATTAGACCCGCTTTTGGGGGGCGTCTATATGTATATAAAATGATAGGACTCACATTTTTGCCTATTATCAGTTGATATCCAGCAGTGCGCTACTTTTTTCTGCTGTGTTTCAAGGTAAGCCTTTTTAAGTACTTGGCTGCGTGGGAGGCTACCACAAATTCTGTTTCATATGGCTTTTTCAGAAACCAGAGATACTCCAGAAATAGGGGAATTCAGTGAAATGCGAAATAATAAATTGTGGAAGCTCATTTTTAAATTGGCAAAGAAGTGATCATTTCCAAAAGACCCAGAACTGTTTGCTGCGAAGTTGACAGATCCGCATTTAGAACACCGAGATCTAAGAATTCGCTTACTTTTATTAAAAACATTAAAAAATTACAGTTTGCTGGTCCGAACTCAAAAGGATGGCGTGGATGGACTGGGATTTGGTTGCTTCAAAAAGCTCAGTCGCTAAAGTAGAGGTACACTCGGGATAATGGCGTACTCTTTGAGCTGGAAAGCAGCAGTTTTAGTGTTCAAATCAGAGACTTGGGTAGAGTGGGGCTGACAAAATTATGAGTCCTGAAACATAAAGATAGAACACCGAATTCCAGAACTACTTTCCCCTAGCCAAAGACTCAGCATATAAACAAATTGAGAATTTTTGCAGAAGTAGCTTGACGGTATTTTCGCTCTTCAAGATGCACTACACTGGAAATGTTGTAATTGTAAGCTGGATATCATTGAAAGTTTACCTGGGTGTGCTTAGTATTAGACATATAATAAAGAGCATGAGACTTGAGATGTTGTGTGTTTGGGGCGGAATTCAACAGCTCGTGGTACAGTGTGTGTTTGTTATTGGACTTCTAATAAAGGACTGGACATGCTGGGTTTGATGTTGGAATTGACTAAGGAGCCTTAAACTTGTTAGTTGTATTTATGAGCTTGACATACTTGACAGCTCATGAGCACGGATTTCAAAAATTGCATTCAAAAGGAATACAGCCTCACGGGCAAGAGAAATCTTGTTAAGATTTATATTCAACATATGCCTTTTGTTTGTCGAAGCTTTATGCTCATACGGCCGTTTCTGAAATTAAAGCAGGATTTGCATTTGCTTTCGAATTTTTGGGTACATCCTGACAATTCATTACTTGGTAATTCTCCAAAAGGCCTCTGAATCCATTTAAAAAATGATTTACCTTGACTCGTTTTTACACCAATCTAGGGTTAAGGACTAAAACCTGACTTTTCAGCGGTAGATTTGAACCCTTCACCTGATTTTTAAGTAATAGACTTTAAGCGGCCTCATCCTCACCAAATATCAAGCTCAACAATATCATAATTTTATTAGCCTTCAAGAGATTGGTTACATTGTACTCTCGCTTGTTACAACTTGGTGCTGGAGATTTGAATGATGAGAAAAGCCGATCACGCGACATGTCCAGCAACATATTGTCCGTGGCAGGTAAGTGAGTTTAGCGATGTGCCGAAGAAGATTCGAATTGCAGTGAAAAAAGGATTTAATTAACATAATATTCGTGCCAGAATAGCAAGTGATGTCATCCCTGAGGGGGACTCTATAGATTTTGAATCTGAGGCAAGGGAAGTCTTCCGCATCAAGCATAAGTACGTCATATCAACATAGACCAAGACCGAGCAATTGATGTTTATGTATTTGAGGCTTGTAAGTGGATTTGATCAAGAGACTAGAACCTCAATGTATGCAATATTGCAACTCCGTGAAATCTGTGTTGAGTTGGTTTTCGATCTTTCCCGCAACCTTGAGTACTATATAGGATATTATAGCTTGGGAGAGTATATCCAGTCTGAGGCCTGATTGTAAGTATGGCTACACCCAGAACAATCGAAAATGTCTTAAGTCTGTCCGCTTATTTTCGTTACGAATAGAAGCAATATTTTCTACTCGCTTGCTGTTCCTTGAGAAGTGTAAATGGAATAAATGAAAGTAGCAGCATTTCTAAATGGTTTGGTTCACAAAGACTACCATCTCACAGATTAAGGATGGGGCCATATCATGTGTACTTGTGTACTGGTATTGGTCACTTATAAATTCGGCACAGGGGAGCACTCCTTGGAATATTGTTATAGTTGAGATTTTGGGGATGAAAGTCCACATTCCAAATAAAGCAGCAAGAGAAATATTCTCCTCTTACAATCTTTTGATCTGTGAGACAATATCCAGAGCCACATTCTACATTGAATGTGCTCATTAAAGCTACCTTGACCAATTGCCGTCAAAACAAGATTGATATACTAGAGGCAACAAAGCATGCATTCGCATCCAGCTCTAAAACCAAGTCACCTTGAGCCAAAAACCCGGGACAAAGGCTACTACCTCTTATTTCCTCAGATGTGTGAGAATATGGTCCACTGCATTAGAAGCCTAGGTATTGCTTATCCTTTTGCTTGCGGTTGTGTGCCCCACCAAGGAAGAGAATTGTTGACCATCTGATCAGACACCTACACTGAGGCGCAGATTTAGCGAATACAGACTTGCAATGAGAACCTAGAAGAGATTCAGCTCCTCACTCTGTATATTTCGGTGAGGGAGCTTTCAGATCAGTATCATGGGGCCGCAATGAACCAAGAACTTGTAAATGCACCGGCACTCGGTTCAAATCCATGATAACGATAGCCAATTGGCATTCGTCAATTTTTAATACACATAGAATATTGCAGCTTAGCACCGTGTAGCCAAAAAGCGCCATGAAGGGCTATTTTCAAATCACCTGTCATAAGGCGTGGGTACAGGCTGCAATAGGATGTATATTCACAACTTCAAAAGCTCCAGCCACAACTAAAAATAATAGTTTGTGCTCTACTAGCTGCTAGTTCTAGACATACCGACCAAACATATATGACAATGTATGGACAACAGCAGATGCAAGCAAAGGCATCTGTTCTTGTCGTGGTATCTTGCCTCTTTTTCATGAAGCCAAAGACATCAAACTCTATACATGTTCACTGAGTGCTTGGTGTATTTTACTGTGTTAAAGAAAGGTAAGTATAGTGCCGGATTGGTTTTTGACACTTACCCAATTGATGAGAGTGGCCAGAAAATGTGGTTACTCACAACTGTTATATTCGGCAGCTCTTTCCTGTTCTTTCTATTCTCGTGGTTATTTGCAACTTGAGATCAGACAGGTATTATCAACCTGATGGCGAGAAATGTAGTTTTACTGGCTGTCCACCATTGGATCCTACAGTCGCCTTGAACAACGCATTGAATATTCGTCATGAAACGTTTTTTGAAAATCCAAAAACAGTAGAGGTTTGGCATGCAAGCACTTTCTTGAAAGCGCAGCCTGTAAGTCTAAAGCTAGGGCTTTTAGATATTGGTAGTATTTTACAAAGGCTGGAGGTCTTTTTAGAAAGAAAAGAACCAGAGACAAATATTCTCAATTCTAACAAGATACCAGTGTTTATCGTGACCTTTTTCTCTAATTTGTATTTTTTTTTTTTAATTTAGCGAAAGGCATGCACAACCGAACGGCAAAAAAAGGAGTTGAATATGTCATCAAAACGATATATTAGGATTTCTGACTTATTTTATCCCACCCATTACCAGGTTGCACATCAATCAGTTCCAATAAAAATCAACGGAATTACAATCATCTTAAACTGTAAGTATATAAATGGTACTGTCAATGGCATATCGACAATGGTATACCATACCAAACTGTTGGATATGTCACTAAAAAGGATAGACCGTAACTTTTATATCCCATTTATTACCACGCAAACCAAATATTTCAAATTAAAAATAAATTTGAAATTTTCAAAATCTAGGTTCCCTTCAGAAATTATGTTTCATTCATGCCGTATTACAGCTCTTTAGATAATATGACTATAAAGCCCACTTAAGTTGAGGCATTTTATGATATCTCTACGATGATTTGCAGCGTCGTAAAATAAATAATTAGCGCTTGAATAAAGTTCACATCTGATGCATTGATAGACTTAGGATTTCAATATTCAAGGGTTTTAATTTCTTGAAACTTAGGTCTGTTATTATATACTACTTATTCTTTATATAATTCTGTTGATTTTAATACTATGTTCCCATTCACTTCTCCTACAGATATTACAATGAGTTGTTAATTAGGTAGTATGTTATTGATTGTTGCTACAGCTAAATCAGCTCAATTAGGTCTGCATTCCGGATTACTTCTTACGATGGAATCTATCAATAGCATAAAAGTTAGAAGCATCAAATGCATACTGACTTGAATAGCGATTCCTCAAAAGGGATATATAGTGCGATGGATTATCTAAATTTTGTGTGAGTATTTGTACAATAGGGGGAGAAAGTATTAACTTTCTATAAAAATTACTCGCTAATACTGTATTGAAACCCATTATAGACTCAGCATATATAAACTGACCTGAGTTAAGCCGTACAGTGTAGGTTAAAATAGAGCCTCATAATACTTATATGATTCTACTGAGAATCGTTCATGCCAGAGAGCCCGGCATTTGATATACGGTATAAGTATATTATGGAAAGTTGTATGATGAGAAACTATGACGTAGAGTTTCGAGATGTAAGTACCTATTTTTCCGGACCCTAGTAAGATATCCATAAATGTCTCCAGTTGGATACATCATCAGCACAATCTACAGAATTAATCTGACTTTTTCCATCTCATCCATTCCCAAATGACAAAATCCGGAGAAGAAATCAGCGTTATTCCCAACATTACGAGCCATACGTTCCTACATTGCCGAACCCTAGTAGGGTAGGCGCTACAAAACGACAGTAGTGCCCAGTTGGATAAATTCTCAAAACGATGTCAAGTAAAGTTCTGACCTTTTCTATCTCACCCATTACCACATAAAATTCAATCGCCTCTGAAAATTCCGCAGAAAAGTAAGTATTGAGCCGTCTGACACACGTACCCACACCCTGGTACTCTCAATGGCATAGTAACAAGGGTATGCACTACCAAACGACAGTAGTATCCCGTGTCATCAACACGAGATACACTGAAATTGCAAATTTTTCCATCTCACTCATCACCAGGCTATAAACTAATCAAATTTTGAAAAATCAGCCGAGTAACAATTCTTTCGAGCCGTCCGGGCCTACACCCACGAACACTAGTAATGTATGCACCACCAACCGACAATACTATGAAATCAATCATTTCTCATCAACACGGTCACTAAAGTCCCGACTTTCTATCATATCCGCCATCCATAACGCAATTAATAAAGAACAGAGTCATTACAAATTTGAGCGGTTCCTCCATTCCAGCACTCTCAATGGCATAGTAACAAAGACACTACCAAAAGACAATAGCATGTAGTTAATTATATGTCATTAACACGATTCACACTGAAAGTCCGCATTCTCTCATCTCATCTACTGCCAGGCAAAAAACCTATTACCTTCTAAAAAATCAGCCGAATAATAAGCATTGAGCATTCTTCACCCTACTATTCATGGCATACTAACAAAGATACGCACCACTGACAATACTATGAGCTTAATTATCATTAGAAAGGTATTATTATTAATAAAGTTAATCTTTACTTTCAAATCGGTGATTGAGCCTTGCGCTGTTCCAATGATGTCAGTTATACGTATACATTTATGTAAATAAGCGGCATTTGATGATGTACGAGTTACATCCATAAATCTTTGATTAATGTTTTTTATCAACCCGAACCACACTCTATCCCAACTTTCCATCTCGTCCCTCCCGCAACCTACTATTCTTCACCCTACTATTCTTAATGGAATACTAACAAGGGTATGCACCACCAACAACACTATAAATATCATTATTTTTCATCAACCCGATCCACCCTGCATCCCGCCCTTCCATCTCCGCCACCACCCATTACACATCAATCACTCTAAAGAAACAGCCTAATCCCATCCCAGCCGGCCCTCCCGCACCCTAGTATTCATGGCATACTAACCAAGATATGCACCACCGGCAATACTATGAATATAATTATTTATCATCAGCACGATCTACAATAAAGTTCCGCCTTTTTTCTCTTCCACCACCAGGATAAATACCAATCACGTCTTATAAAATCAGTAGAATAATAAGCATTGAGCAGTCCGTGCCTACATTCCCACATCCTACTATGCTCGCACCCTACTATTCTCAATGGAATACTAACAAGGACACGCACCACCGACAACCCTATAAAAATTATTTCTTCTCATCAACCCGATCTCCACTACATTCCGGCTTTCCACCTCATCCACCATCCCATTAAATATCAATTGCTTTGAAAATCAGCCTGAACCATTCCAGCCGTCCCTCCTGCACCCTACTATTCATGGCATACTAACCAAGGTATGCGCCAACAAACGATAATACTTAGATTTAATTGTTATTGAAAAGTATTTAAGAAATGAGTCAGGTGTTCATACTATCATTAATAGAGTTACTCTTTATTTTTATATATCGGTGTTTGAACCTTGCGGCGTTCCAATAATTCACGCTAAATATTAGGCGTTCGATGATGCATGAAATAATTCAATGAATCTTTGATTACTATTCTTCATCAGCCCAATTCACCATATATCCTAAGCCCCATCTCGTCCTTTCCCCATCACAACCCAACTAAAAAACAGCCTTCACCCATTCCAGCCGTCCCTCCCGCACCCTACTATTCTTCACCTACTATTCTCAATGGAATACTAACAAGGGTATGCACCACCGACAACACTATAAATATAATTATTTTTCATCAGCCCGATCTATACTATATTCCGGCCTTCCATATCTTTCTTTACCCATCACAAAGTAACCAAAGAAACAGCCTTGTTTCACCCATTCGGGCTGTCCCTCCCGCACCCTATATCCCCCCATCCTAGTATTCTCGCACCCTAGTATTCTTCACCCTACTATTCATGGCATACTAACAAAGATATGCACCACCGACAATACTATGAACTTGATTATTATTAGAAAGTATTCAAAAACAAATCACGTACTTGTATTATTATCAATAAAGTTACTCTTTATTTTCAAATCGGTGATTGAGCCTTGCGCTGTTCCAATGATGTCAGTTGTACGTATATAGTTATATAAATAACCGGCAGCTTGATTCACAAATCAATTCAATAAATCTCGATTGCTATTTTCATCAGCCGGATCCACCCTTCATCCCGCCCTTCCACTCATCCACCGTCCCACTGCATATCAATCGCTTTAAAGAAACAGCCTTATTGTTCATTCCAGCCTTCCTCCCGCACCCTACTATTCTTCACCCCAGTATTCATGGCATACTAACCAAGATATGCACCAAGCAACAACACGATAGATATAAATACCCCTCACCAACAGTATATACCATACCCCACCCTTCCATCTCCGCCACCACCCACCACAGGCCAATTGCCCAAAAAAGAGCCTCGTCCCTCCAGCCGGTCCTCCTGCACCCAAGGCCGGGCGCGCCGTGCTCAGATCACATAAACTCGAACCCACCCCACCTCCAAACACAACCCAGGCGGATATCCGGCCACGCACAGCAGCCGCAAGACGCCGACTATCCCGTTTGTGCGGCCTGTCCCCAGCACCCCAAACACCCCAAACATCCCCCAAACACGCCCAAACAGTCCCACGATCCCCGCCCAAACAGTCCCACAATCACTGCCCAAACAACCCCACAAACACCCCCAAACAACGCACAATCACGCCCACAATCACCCCCCAAACATCCCCCAAACATCCCCCAAACCCCCAAACACCCCCCAAACATCCCCCAAACACCCCACAAACAACCACACAAACACCCGCGTGTTGCACCGCGCAGCCCCATGAGCGACCTCGACCTCAACGCCCTCTTCGTCCAGTGGCTCCAGGAGCGCCACGACGAGCTCACCACAAAAGGCACCAAAACCGCACACGCGTATCTCCGGGCGCTGGAGAAAATCCGCGTGTTCCCCGACCACATCACCACGCCGCGCCAGCTCCTCGGCATCCCGTTTGTGGGCGCCAAGCTCGGCCAGTTCTTGTGCCGGCGGCTCGCGCAGCACTGTGCCGACCACGCGCTCGCCGTGCCGGCGGCGTTTTTCAACCACACGGGCCACGCCGAGGGCGGCCGGCGGGCGCACGAGCTCGACGCCGCGCCGCCCGCAAAGCGCCGCAAAGCGCCGCCGCCGTACGTGCCCAGGCGGCGCAGCGGGCCGTGGGCGATTCTCGTGGCGCTCCACACGCGCGACCGTGCGCGGCGCGGGCTCCGCAAGGAGGCCGTGATTGCCGGCGCCGAGGCCCACTGTGACCAGTCGTTCACGGCCAACGCGGCGGCGCGCGACTTCCACTCGGCCTGGGCGGGCGTCAAGACCTTGGTGCGGCGGGGGCTCGTGCACGAGCACGGCCGCCCGAAGACGTACGTTCTCACGGCGGAGGGCGCCGCGTTGGCCGCGGTTCTCCTGCGGCAGGAGGGCGTGCACAGCCTGCCGGCGCGGGGGGCCGACATGTCGTTCGACAACGGCGTGCGCGTGACGCCCAGCTCGTCGGTGTGCGACACGCTGGTGGTGTTGCTGCGCGACGCGCCCTCGAGCCCGCTCGGGCGCCGCGGCGGCGAGGGGCTGGCGGGGGCCCATGGAAGTTTGGTGGAGGAGAATACCACCGTGGCCTTTGGAGGTTTGGTGGAGGGGACAACCACCCCAGCCTTTGGAGGTTTGGCGGAGGAGAATACCACCGTGGCCTTTGGAGGTTTGGTGGAGGGGACAACCACCCCAGCCTTTGGAGGTTTGATGGACGAGACAAGTGCCGGGACACACACAGCTTTTCTCAAGCAGAAGAAAGACACCCCAGTCTTTGCAGGTTTGGTGGACGAGACAGGTGCCGCGGCCCACGGAGGTTTGATGGAGGGAACAAGTGCCGGCGCCCACGGAGGTTTGATGGACGAGACAAGTGCCGGGACACACACAGCTTCTCTAAAGCAGAAGAAAAACACCGCCGCCTACGGAAGCCTGCCAGACGAGACAAGTGCCGCGCCCCCCAAACCACAGCCCCGCATCCTCACCCAGCCCGCCCGGGCAACACCCCCCAGGCCGCACGACGCGGCCCATAAAACATACGCCGGCATCTCCTACGACGTCTGGGCCCCCGCAGACTTCGACGTCGTGCTTCTCCTCGACAACCGCGAGATCCGCTCCAAGAGCGAGCGCGACTTCTTCCACAACAAACTCTCCGCTCGCGGCGTCGCCTGCGACGTGCGCGGCCTAGCCGTGGGCGACGTGCTCTGGGTGGCCCGCCACAAGCACACGCGCGCAGAAGCCGTGTTGAACTACGTGTGCGAGCGAAAGCGAATCGACGACTTGGCCTCGTCCATCCGTGACGGCCGCTTCGCCGAGCAGAAGGCGCGCTTGAAACGGTCTGGCATCAAAAACATCTACTACCTCGTCGAGGAGGCCGGGCTCATGGACGCCCTGCGTGTGGTGGACATGAAGGCCTCGCTCGACACCGCCATCGCCATGGTCATCACCGTGTCCCGCTTCTACATGCAGCGCTTCCGCAAGGTCGACGACACCGTCGAGTGGCTAGCGGCCATGTCCAAGGTCTTGCTGCTCCGCTACCTGGCCACCCGCCTCCTCGTGCTCAAGCCCCGGAACGTGCACACCCACGACGCGTACTTGCGCATGCTCCAGGACTTCCGCCCCAAGTTCGAGACCCGCTCCACGCCCTACGAGTGCGTGCACTTGCTCGCCAACTACCAGGACTCCTTGCTGAAGTCCAGCATGACGACCGTGAAAGAGATCTTCGTGAAGATGCTCATGCTGGTGCGCGGCGTCTCGTTCGAAAAGGCCCTCTTGATCCAGCGCCACTTCCACACCCCGCGCGCACTCATAGAGTTCTACTTGGAAAACGACGCTTTGACCGAGGACGAGAAAGGCGCCTTGATCTGGGACAGGTTCAAGGATGAGGTGGGGCCCCGCAAATTCTCCAAGCCGGCGCTGGTGGCCATGTACGAGGCGTGGGGCAAGGCCACATGCTAGGGTCTGCAGTGCCGGTCTACGAGGGAAACGTTGCAAGTCGTGCTGGTGACTGTCAGCCGAAATCACGCCCCGGTGTCGTTTGTCAAAAGGACGTTCCTGTCAAATGAGCTCCCCACGTCTTTTGTCCGAAATGAGTGTCCTGAATATTTTTGTCGAAATGAGATATCTAGTCGTTTTGTCCAAAATGAGCCCCCCAAGTCTGCTGCCCAAAATATGGTCCCTGTGTCTTTTCGCCGAAATAAGTTCCCTGAGTATTATTCCATAATGCGCCCCCGAGTATTTTGCCCAAAATGAGTTCCTATTTCTCCCGAAATGAGCCCCCGAATCTTTTACCCAAAATCCGGGTCTGTTCCCAAAATGAGCCCCCAAGTATTCTGCCAAAAATAAGTTCCTGGTGTATCTGTTTTCCAAAATGACTCCCCGAGTCGTTTGCCCGAAAGTGCTTACAAGGGCCCTTCATGTCGTTCCGCGCTCCCCAGATTGGGGTCCGTTTCGCGAGGTCAAACCAAAAAAAAAAAAGAATCGTGTCGCACTCATACAACTACCATCAAAATTTTCAGGTGGAGAGCTTCTTCGGCATTTCGAGTCACGCCACAAAATGAGAGTTTCCACGGTCAGCCTCGGAAAGAGGACTCTCAAGCACGGGGGCAAGTCCGGTATCTTGCCAGACGTGCGTCCCATCTTCAGACACAACCCAATCAGGCCAAAAACCGCACATGAAATCGAGGAGGAGTCTCGCATTGAGCAGGGCTTTGCAGAGGGCGTCCCGCTCCCTAAAAAGAAAGGATTCAAGTTCAGCCGAATGCCCGTGGAAAAGCCGGTCTTGACGGTCAAGGAGAGAATCGAACGGATCGACAAAGTGCATGTGCTGGCGGTTCCTGACGGAAAGCAGACGAAGGAGCAGTTGTGGGCCAAACAGAGAGAACAGCTCAGAAAGCAATACTTGAAGGAGGCTTATGAAACAGAGAGTAAGCGCATCGAGAAGCTCGAGGCCATGCAGACCAAGAAGCGCGAGCTCGATGCCCAGGAAAAGGAAAGCAAACAACACAAAGAGTCCGAGACAGCCCAGTACACGTTGCCCACCATCGACTCGTATTTGAGCGGCCCCATCATGAGACCCAGAACTCCCGAGGAGCAGGCCATCGTGGACGAAAAGCGTATGTTGAACAGAAAATTGTCCGAGTTGGAGGTGATGAACGCCAAGGCCACAGATTTGTTGGAGTTGTACCATGCCGCAGCCAACTACATCACCACCGAGGAGGAGTTGGAGCTTGCCATCAAGGACGCCTTCGAGCTCGAGGTGGGTCGTTTCGAGAGCTCAGCCAGATTGATCGAGGACAAGGTTTCCGGCTATGCCAACCCTTATGTCAATTCCAAAAACAAGGAGCAGTATATCAAGGACGTTGCTTTTGGTCAAATCAACGGACAGCCGGGACTCGACATGGTGAAAGACACCTTGAGCGGGGAGGCCGAACTCATCAGGCGCGAGGCCCAGAGAAAGCTCAACCACAACTAGTCGTGTAAATAGAGAAATGAAGAATGTTTAAGAAAATGGGACAAGACACAATCGGGGACGGATGCGCATTTGGGTTTACGACTTGTGGGATTCGGGACCTGTTGGGCCATGTACTTAGGCAACTGTGAGGTGAGTCCTCTTGCATTATAAGATGGCCAGACAGTGTGTTGTGCCTAAGAGAGAAACCGAGGAAAGGCGTTTGACTGGACATTGAAGTTCAACATGAATCATAAAGCAGTATAGTTTTGGCCTGCCTGGTTGGACTTCAATATACGATGTCACCGTCATTCATGATCAGGTCTGCATCGCCATTGAGATGAGTGTATTGAACTCGATCTCACCAAATTGCTTTTCCGAGTCATATGAGAAGAATAAGTAAGTAGCAGAATGTCGCCATTTTGTTATCAACCGGACGCAGTCTCCATCACTGTGATTCTAGGAATGCCGAAGAGAGCGTCCCGGGACAGACATTCTCAAACAAGATCCATAGATATACATCATTCTCTTCCTTTCTTTTAATTTTTGGCGATTCTTTGGATGTACCGCCGACAAATCGAAAATTGTATTTCATATATATTTGGATTAAAGCAGCCTTCTGACCGTTCTCAAAGCAGGACATATGTTAATGAAAAGAAGTTGCCCGAGGGCAGAAAAAGGGTTTCCGAGAAATGGCCACTTTGCCCATGTATCAATTTTTTACAAGGCTAGAATGTCCAGCCAGCAAAGCATAAAGAATTGAGCAATGAGCGTTCACGCTTGGGATTCTAGTGGATAATCACCACAGTGATAGTAGGATTCTACTTGAATCGTGTGGACCCGTTCTCAATCAACCCTGTCTATTGCGTCCAATACATACGGCAAACTTCGGGAGAGATGCCAAGCATCTGTATATCGGTGTTAAGAGAATGCATTTCATAGCTGATTTAAAAAATCTCTTGGATACTGGAGAATGAAAGCGAGAGCACTGACTCGGATGACGGGAAGCACCGAGACTCACATGGAAGAGGCTACTGTTGTATCTATCCATATCTTTCAGGGTTGCTGAGAAAATTACAGTTCAATTAATAAGGAGTCGACATATTTACAGTCATAGTGTCATAAAAGCTTTATAGCTGTAGCGTAATTCAAATGCCTACAAGCAATACAGCTGTTCACCGAGGAAGTATAGTCTAGAAAGGGTCTTTTTATTAATTCAATTGCACTTCAGACTTGGCGAGTAAATGGCGCCTTGACATTCCTGCCTCAATATATCCGAAGCATGTTTGAAATTAGGTGCCTCAAGTACTGCTGTTATCTCATAACTAGGCACATACTGTCTATACTATTCTGGTAGCTGACTTTTGCCCTTGGCCATTTAAAGATCGACGAGTTTCCAAGATTCTGAAGTCAAAGGCAAAAGACGAAAGGAACTAAAGATAAGATTCGGCTGGAAAACAGCTACAGAACAACCCAGCCCACCAGAGTACAGCCAGCATGGCTATATCGAGGGCAAGAGCAGCTCGTAAAAAAAAAGAAATATTGAGCCGTACCCACGATAAGCATTTACTGGAACCAACCTACTTCACAAAGGTCAAGCAGCAAATGCTACACAGCACGGCTCGGAGAAACGATGGCACAGCCATCAAACGCCATGCAGCACCAAAACAGCTTCACCAATTGAATGAAACAGCGCCCTGGAAACCAAAAGCAATCTAGACAGCCACACGAATTAAAGTGACACGATGTCTCCGGAGAAGCAGACCCATCAAAATGAATCCGTGAAGAAAACACTGTTCTGTCCACAGACCTCCGCAAGCCATAGAGTCCGCATAGTCAATCCTGCCCCAAGCGAGCGCGCTCCATCCACGGCTCACGTGACCCGGGCCCATTCGCTTCGCATCGAAACTCTCCAAAGAGCCTCCAGGAACATCAAAGCCCCTGCAAAACACGCACATAAACCCCTCCACAAAGATGAACGGGCAGCCGCAGCAGCGCACCATGCTGTACGAGGCGTGTTTCCGCGCCACGTCCAGCCGCCGTGCACGCTACGTCAACAAGACGTGTTTCTTGGTGGCCGTGTTGGCTTCCATCTTCTTGCGGATTCCATACGGGCGCTTCTGGTGGAACCTACTTGATTCCGTGTACCGTGTCCCGATGCTTTTTACAGCGCTCTGGCTCGTCCAGCAGGCCCGCGGCCGGGCCCTGGAAGTCGAGTATTCGAGCGCCAAATCGTTGGCGCAGCACGTCGCCGTGAACACGGTCATGAGCGGCCGCTTCTACCCGCTTCTAGCCGCGTTTGCGGCGTCCAGCGGCTTGTTTTTCGCCGTGTTCTTGCCCCAGACCCGACTTCTCACCAACTACTATGTGTTGGCCAAGGAGTTCCGCGTCAAGCCGGCGGTGAACGACGCGTGGGTGTACTTCTGGTTCCACGGCGCGTTCTGTGCCGTGGTGTACTCGCTCCAGCACGTGGCGTTCCAGCGCCACCGGCTCCCGCTAGCCTACGGCGTGTCCCACGTGACGCCCGAGAAGGCGCTCTTTGCCAAAAAGGCGTTTATCCTTGGGAACGCCGTGTTTTTCACCGCGTTCTGCTCGCTTGCGGCGCCGGTGCTGTATTTCTTTGCCCGCCCGCTCCTCTACCGGGCCGGCTGGCCCATTTTCATGGCCTGTTCGCTCGACACCGCCATGCCGCCGTTCCACATCGGGCTTGCCACGCTTGCCAACGCCACATACGCGTCGTTGGTGTTGTTCTTGGCCTGGGAGTTTGCCTGCCACGTGCACGACACGTACCTGACTATCGGCTGTCTCGACGGAAAAACGGCCATTGGCGCCAAAAGCCCCGACCCGGTAGCCACCTTGCTTTCTGGGTTGCGCGACGTGCGCCCGGAGCACGCGTTGGTGCGGGCCACAGCCTTCCAGGAACTCGCCTACGTCGCCTCGGCCAACGACGCGTACTGCGTGGCCACACGAAACGCCATTTTCAACGGGCCCAGCCATCGCCACGTGGCGTGGCCCGCCATCCTCGACGAGTGTTCGTTGGTGATCCGCAACACGTCTTCGCGCATCAACTTCCGCAGCGCCAGCGACATGGACGCGCTCCGAAACGCCGAGTATTTGGCCCGGGACGACGCGGCCATCAGCCTGTCGCCCAAGGACCAGGCGCTTTTCGGCAACTCCCACGACTCGACTTCCAACGACACCACCCAGTTTGCTGTGAGCGCCACGTCCAGCCCGCTCAAGGCGAGCGTGGCCTTCGAGCCGGCCAAGCAGACCGGCTGGACCGCGGCATTGCTGAAGTACCGCTTGGGCGAGGCGTTTGTGTCCGCCGTGTGGGCCCCCCTCAACCGCCACGTTCGGGCCATGTACGGCCCCACGACCGCACGCCAGAAGGCGCAATTCGAGGCCCGCACCACCGCGTGGAAGACCCGCGCAAAGCAGCTCCGTGGTGAGTTCTTGGCGTCCACTGTGGGCGTGCTTTTCCGGACCACGGCCAAGCGGGACGCCGAGTCCCGCGTGCTCAACCCGGCGCTATACGGGAACGCGGTGCTTGCATTGTCCGGTCTCTTGATGCACGCCGTGGAGGAGGACCGCAGCAGCACCGTGTCGAGCGGCCATATCAGCACCGTGTTCAACTTGCTCGAGCGGCCCATCCGGTCGTGTGCCAACTACACAGACGTGTTGCCTGCGTCGGTGTTCCGTTCTCCCTCCGAGAAGCTTCACCTGACCGCCGCCAACGCGCACGTCGTGGCAGTCTTGCGCGACTTGACCATGGGCGGGTTCTTCCAGCTCTGCGTCAAGTACAACTACAAACTCAACGATTTGCAGTTGTCGTCGCGCGCGTTCAAGCTCGCCAAATGGGTCATCGACGCATCCGTCGCTCAGCAGCAGGAGCAGGAGAAGACGCAGATGGCAATGTACCTTTGAGGTGCGCCACGGACAACGGCTCGGAGAGGGGCCAGTGGCGGCTCGCGGTCTGGCATTGACCATGGAAGTATGTATTTTTAGTTTATCGCCCGAATGAACACCCAGCATCAGAACGCACTGTCTATTTGCCCAACCTGGCTTCCTCGTCGTACTTATCCGAGGCCTCTTGGTGGGGCAACGTGTCGAGCAACACCGGCTTCAACACCTCTTCATCGAACTTCGTGAACCACCGGGCGTGCTCCTCTGCGCTCAAAAACGCACCCAACGCGCCGTTCGACTGCGTTGCCAAGCGACCTGGGTCGCCTTCGGTGTAACCGAGGGGCTCAGTAATAAAATCATCCATATCGCTCGTGATGAGCTCGTCGTCGTCGTTGTGGTTGTAGCTCAACTCCGTGCGCGAGTTGGTGCACGAAGCCAGCGATCTGGCTGTGGCGGTTTGCGAGTTTGCTGGACCCTCGGTGTCGTAAACACTCGACTTATTTGGGTTTCTGGAGAGTGACGGAATGTCCGGGCTGAATCTGCGGCTACCCATCAAGTTCAAGTTGCTCGACGAGTTGCCTACGGCCAATTTTGGCGCCACAATATCAAACTCATCATCAGAGTCGTCGCCCTCCTCGACAACGCCAGTTTTGATACCCAAGATCTCGAGCATTGACGCTGTGGTGCCGCCGAAGAAAATCACGGTAAGCACTACAACAACAAGAACTGTAGCCAAGAGCGTGGACTTGGCCTCGCCCTGGAGGCCCAACGCCAATGCAACACCCACTGCACCTCGCAATCCGGCCCAGAAAATCATCATTTGGTACGAGTGACTGATTTCCTCGGGCTGTGGGGGCGAGGAGATGCCACCATTCATGACATTTCGGCGACTGGCACTCTCGTGCTTGGCGCGGAACAAAAAGTTGAGGAACTTTGACAAGGGGAACACGGCACACCATCTTGCAATGCATATCAGAATGAAGGTGACGATGATGAGCAATGGCTTGAAGACCAACTCGACCTCGGTGAAGAGCGACAAACCCAAGTAAATGAAGATGAAGTTCTCCGAAAGTTGAGCCAAGAACTGGAAGATGTACTTGGTGGCGATCTGCGTCCTACGGGACATGTTGAAGTATGCGTAGTGTTTCAAAGTGATACCGCAGAAAAGCAAGGACACAATGCCGGACATGTGAGCACCGTTGGAGAAAAAGTAAGACTGGTAAGCAAACAAAAGCACCAAGCACGTCTCAATCTGTGGGTAGCGCCGCACGTGGGAGTGTTTCAAGATCAAGGCAACCAAAATGCCCACGGCCATTCCAATGATGGTGGACACGGTGAATGTCATCAAGAATAGACCGATACCCTCGAACATCGACGAGAAGTGCAAAGGCTTTCCGTGGAACTGCTGACACGTCTCGAACATGACGATCGAGATGGCGTCGTTCAAAAGCGATTCCCCGAAAATGATCGTGTACAACTTGGGGTCGACCTTGTACGCGTTGAAAATGGAAAGGATGGTCACGGGATCCGTTGCTGAGAGCGTGGCGCCCACGGCCAACGCGTCCACCCACTCAAGTTTGACACCGTCAAAGCCCAAGGCAGTCCACGCGTACAAGATGGTGCCGAGCACCAACAGCGAGATGAATGTACCGGGGATGGCGAAGGTAAGGATCAGGCCGAGATTGCCAAAGAAGTTCGCCTGGTGGAGCTCATACCCGGAGTTTAGAATGATCGGCGGAAGCAAAATGTTGAAGAAATAGCCGGACTTGAACTTGACCGCGTCCTGGATGTAGTGGCCAGGGGCTACCCGGATTACCAAACCCACGATCATGCCGTAGAAGATCAGGAGCACGGTCTCATGAATGGCCTTGATTCGCCGCTGCTGGAGGTAGTATGAGGACCACAACGCGGAGCAGAGCAAGAAAAGAAGGATGAAAAGCGCCCACGACGAGAACATCTCTTCGGTGACGGGATCGGCCTCCTGCTCGGGTTCGGAGAGCGGGGGTTCAGCGAAGTCGTCATCGTCGTCAGTGACACCAGCACGGCGCATGAGGTACCTGGTGCCTCGCGAGACCAACTGCCGCGAGACATACGACGTGATTGCGTCCATATTGCGGGGATTGTTGAGTTTTTGGGTCCTGAATGAGTTTTTGGGTCCTGAATGAGTTTTTGGGTCCTGAGTGGTGATGCGGCACAACGTGCTGGGCCAGCTCATGTGAGCTGTGAAGGCCGCGATAGTAGTATCGGTCTTTTGTGTGCAGGCCGCGGTGTTTTGAAAGGCGAGACTGGGTGCTGGGCGCCCGGCGAGGGCCTTTGGAGGGATTATGGGGCAGGGACGGTATCTGGTAAAGTTGTCACTTTTGGTAAACAAAGTTTGGTGAAGCTCTTTCCTTTTGAAGTAGTGATATTCGGCTAAGTTGCCACTTTTAGCAAGTCGGGGGTTCCGTTAAATTAGTTACCTTGGAGTGATGTTTGGAATTTATCACTCCATCTTCGCGGGGCGAGAATTGTCGGGCCCAAGCCTGACCGGAGCTGCGAATATTTAGTCGCTTGCTTCTTTGGTTGTCCGTGCGCCTCTTACCTGCGAACACGAGGCGCTATTGATAACACCCTTAGAATTGTCCCTTTTCCACTAAAAGACAAATAAAAAAAAGTTTGATTTGCAGGGAGCCAGGGCTAGATGACAAATGCCGATATCTGGTAAGATGTGATCGTTTTCCGCAGTGATATTCTGGATCCCTGTTTGAGAATACGCACCGAGGCAGTGGCTTTTTGGGTCATCAATCTCGTGCTAAATACGCCAAGACAAGCAAAAGTCGGATTATTAAGGACGTTCAATTCGCCTAGACCAAATTCATCTTTGTGTCTGGGACCTTTCGACAGACTCCGTAAGGGAGACTCGGATGGAGGATTTGCATGCTTGCGGAGACTTGCAGCCATTTTCTACATGGCGCGGACCCAAGAAATGAGCCTAGGAAATGAGCACTAAAGCGGCGCGGCCCTGAAGAAAAATGCAGCGCTGTAAAAAAAAGCGGCCGAAAAATATGAGTGGCTCCGAAAAGCGGCCGAATAATATAGGCGGCTGATAAATGCAGCCGAATAACACACGTGTCTGTTAAAAGCGGCCGAATAATAAGAGTGGCTTTGAGGAAAACGGCGCTACAAGTTGAAGAGCCCCCGCACCAAAAAGCATCAAACGCCACGCTCCAGAACAGAAGCAAAAGCTGTGCTTCAGAACGCATCAAAAACCGTACCCCAAAAGAACATTCAAAGCGGCGCTTCAAAATATAATCGGAGACCGTGCTCCAAAGCGGAATCAGAAGCCACGCTCCAAATCAGCGTATTGGATGGTGCAAACAAGTCCCCTACAAGCTCGTCCCCAAGTTCCATTCTGGGCCACTCACAGACGCAAAACGCTGAATCGAAGGAAAAGACCACGACACAATGTTGCCCCTGTTTCCGCCGGCGCGTAGCCACCTTGTCGACAGAGGTAATTCAGAGAGACCCGGGGATCTGGTGACGACTGCATCCAAAGAAATACCGTTAGTCGCTCCCCAGGCCCGCGCGAACTTGCCCGATCTCGAGTCGGTGCTTAAGTCCTGCAGACACGTGTGCTCGCACTGCCAGGCCAGGGGAACCAAGTGGACCCGCACCAGAGAAGGCCGCACCAGAAACAGAGCCACGTGCCCACTAGTCATGACACACTAAATTCACTGGCTAGCTGGGAATGACAAAATTCCCCTGGACTCCCGCCTCTGCAATGCCTATTGAATCGGCACGCTCACGACTTTGGTGACAAACATTCCCTAAGAGCACGCCTCGCTCCGATGCAGGACCGCTGTTGCATGCGGCTGGCGGGACACAAGCCCATTTTCCAGTATGAACATGGAAATCGCCGCGGCGCTTCTGCTCTTTGGCTGGATCACTAGAAAGTCCCATTTCAGGCGGATTGTCCAACTTCCAGCACGGCAGTCACACCTGCAGGAACAGCCTGTTATATTGTTGGCACCCCGCTCGGGCTTGACGCTTCCATTCACCAAGACCGCAGACGATGTCCGCGGCCCTGCATGCAGCCCGCGCACATTCTTGCGTGCACTCATCGCGACGAGTTTCTTTTTTGCTATGTGAGCGTTTTGCTTGTTCCTAATTTAGCACTGCAAGCGCCTTTTCCACCAGCACATACCAAAATCCTCCGGGTTCCCTGGACACAAAAAACTACGCCAAATCACCGTGTTTGTTTTTCCTTTCTGCATCTTAAGTTTTCTGCTCACCGCCCGACTGAAAACGAGAAGCTTTCTCGCGGCGCGACTCCCTGGACTAATATCGGCGGCTCATATTTTCCTGCGCTTGCCGCTTCACTCTAACCTTGACCTCGCTTTACCCGCCGACCTCACTCCCTGATCGAAGAATAGAGTATTGCTGATTGGCTGACCTTTGTTTCTCCACAAACCCCGGTCACTCCTCTAGCATCACCAGCCGCCAGTCCTAAGCGTGAGCTTGACCCCTTCTTCACCTAATCTTCGTCCCGAATTCGCTTTCTCCAAACCGGCGTGTTAAAGTTCTGTTATTCCTGCCTTTTGCTCTGCCCTCACTGCTGGACCCAAATAGCCGCCCTTTCCGCCTTATGTTGAGCGTCAATCCAAGCGTGGAGGACATCCACAAATACGTGTCTCGGCAGCAGCGAACGTCGCAAATCAACCCGAACCACTCCTCCACCAACATCTTTCAAATCAATCACCCGCGAGCTCTGCGAGCGCCCCACGCGGGCCACTTTGTGCCCATCACGCCGCCGCTGTCAAACTCGCCGACCCCGATCACGGATAAGCGGGACTACTTCTCGTTTGGCCCAGCGTCCCACGCGGGCTCCACCGTCAGCCTTGACGCATACCCGATCCCGGAGGATTCTGCGGCCGCCTTCTACCCGAAAGGCCCCGTGTCCTCGCCAGACCCGGCTGCTCACGCAGCCTCGTGGTACCGCAAATGGGCCCCTGACATCAACTGGGAGGTTGTGGTCTTGTGCGGCTTCTGGTACGCGTTCTCCATCGTGTCGTCCAACTCGACAAAGGCCATCTTGTCCCGCTTCCTGTACCCCGTCACGCTCACACAATTTCAGTTTGTGCTCAACGCGTTGCTCTGCGCCGTGCTTTTTGCCTGGTTGGCGGCAGCCCCCAAATTCGCCCGCTTGTTCCCGCTAGGCTCCGTGCCTCGGTTGGACGAACTTGACCACTCGCTCATCAAGTTCCTCACGCCAACAGCATCCATCATTTCCACCACCTTGCCCATGGGAATTTTCCAGTTTGTGGGCCACATCACCAGCCACAAGGCCACCTCGGTCATCCCCGTGTCCCTAGTCCACACCGTCAAGGCGTTATCGCCCATCACAACAATCTTGATTTATAAGGTCGTTTACAAGGTTAAGTTCAAAAACGTGACGTATGTAACTTTGATTCCGTTGATGCTGGGCATCATGCTCACGTGTTACAAGCCCAGAACGGCGTTGGTCTCAGTGGACGATGGTTACCTAGGGGGCTTGATGTACGCATTCGTTTCCATGTTCATTTTCGTTTCGCAGAACATCTTCGCCAAAAAGAGATTGACCTACACCGCCCCGGAGGAGCCCAAGTCAGAATCCCTCCCGGTGTTCGAGAAAGGCGAAGAGAAGAAGTTGGACAAGTTGACGATTTTGTTGTTCTGTTCGCTCACTGGTTTCTTGTTCACAATGCCCGTGTACCTCATTTCCGAACTCCAGAATGAGGTGTTCTCATTGACGCAAGTGTCGTCCAGCTTGATGTGCCTAGTGGTGTTGAACGGGTTTTCTCACTTCATGCAATCGCTCTTGGCGTTCCTGCTTCTCGGAACCATTTCCACCGTAAACTATTCCATCGCCAACATCATGAAGAGGATCATGGTTATCATTTTTGCCTTCATCTGGGAAGCCAGCTTCAGTTTCACCGGCACACAGAGCTACGGAATTGTTCTCACTGCTTTTGGTCTCTACGCCTACGACAAATGGGGGATCGAGCGGAAAAAAACGCGTCCTGTTTAGGATAGTGTGAAGCAAGGCTGTTGTCGGCAAACGATGTCGGGTCAGGCAGCGTGCTCTGACACGTTGCGAACACAAAGGGTTTCGGTGGTGGCATGAGTTGGCATTCAGCCATTTTTTTCATTCAGGAATATACACTCTCGTATTGATAAGCTAGGTTTGGATAGAGTAGTCCATGCACTAATGTCCGCCATCCGTCTTCAACAACTTCTTGAAAATGTCTCCGAAGGCCACCATGAACACAGTCTGCCAGACACCCAACCCCACCCTGGGGGCCACGCCTCGGTACAAGCCCTTGACACCGTTGTTGGAGTAGATGTACTTGGCAGCAGAGAACACCCCAAGGTTCTTGGGTCTGTTTGGGTCGGCGGTCTTGGACTGCATCTCGACGCGGATCACCTCGATCGGCTGGTTCCACGCAGACAAACCACCACCAACACACGACGCGGCGATCTTCTCCACGGCATTCAAGCGGTCGTCCTTCCCCTTGCCGGTGAGGTTCTTGATGCCGTCCTCGGCCAAACGGGAAAGCCCGAACCGCGAGCCCCAGTTGGTCATTTGGCGGATGGCCACGGCATTGACTCCTTTGTTGATGCCGCGGATGCCCTCCTTGCGGTAAATCTCCTTGAACACCTGGAACGACGTCAGCTGGGGCGCGCCCGCCACCGCAGCCTGCTTGGCCCGGGTGATTTCCACGGTTTTCATGCACGTGCAGAAGCCCATGGTAAGGTACGCCTGGGCCACTCCTCCAGTGACACCGCCACCCATTCCGGCAAGGAAGCTGCTGAAGCCCAAGCTGCGGTACTGGTACTCGGCCTCGGCGGACACAAACAACAACACGGCACCTTTAGTGGACGCCTCGATCCAGGCCCATGGAATCAAGCCTTGGTAGAACCCAAGAACGCCGCCACGTGACCACACGAGTTTGCCGGCCTGCACCAAGGACAAGGACCTATTGGCCGCCATGGTGGTTTTGACCACCTCGAGCGGCTGGCCCAACGTGGTCACCTCGGCCAAGTTCAATCCGGCACCCAAGAGGATGTTGGCGAAATTGATGGGCTTTTTCTCGATTGTTTGCGCGGCGTCGGCTGCCATTTTTCGTGTATGCGGGTTTTGACAGAGGGTGTTTGACCAGGAGAATTGGGCTTTGCGATGGGCCGAAAATCCAGACTAGTTGCGGACAGCGTCGGTTGCAGCCGATGCTTCTCGTTCGTCGTGCTGGACCGTCGTTATCGGCCGGTCTGCAGATAAGGTGAAAAAAGATTGAAACTCCGGGGCGGGTCTGGCTCGGAGGCTGGCCGGTTCCGGCGGATGGCGCGTGCCGCCGGCAATTCCGAGTCTTGACTGCAGCGACCAATTTGCGTCACGCTTTCATTTTGATGTATAAATGTGGGTTCCGATTGCGCTGGGCGGATGTCTCTTTATTGTTCCAGGTTGCCCTGCGTTTCTCATCTCCGATAGCGGCTTCCGCTTCGCCGTACGCAAGGAGTCACACCCGTGCCTCCGCCCGTGGTCACGTGCTGCGTGGCCCTCGGCGATTCCTGCCAGGGCACTTCCCGGGATTCCACGGCAAATCCCAAGAGGCCATTGCGGCAGGATGGAGCGGCCGTCTTCAGGGCTCGCGCTGGGGCCGTGTATTTTTTGCTTTGGTGGCTGGTTTTTTTGTCTGGGTGGGTGGTGTATTTTTTATCTGGGCGGGCGGTGTGTTTTTTGCTTAGTTGGCTGGTTTTCTTGTCTGGTTGATTGGGTTTTCTTGTCTGGTTGATTGGGTTTTCTGTCTGGGGTTGGTTGGTTTTTGCATGGGTGACTTTTAGTTGGATCCAACCTTCTATGTCAAGGGGGACGTCTTTCTCTCCGCCGTCTACGTGATGGTATGTTCATGTTTGGGAACAATGGACATGCCCCGGTCAAAAACAGCGCATTTGACTTGTTTAACTTTGGGGAAATTAGGGAAAGCTGTCTGCTGCGTCGAGCAAGCTTATTGTGCAAGCAGGCCGCGTATAGCGAACTTATTGGCAAACAGGCCGCGTATAGCGAACTTGTTGTGCGAACAAGCCCCGTATAGCCAACTCTACATGCAGGCCGGCTGCGTGTAGCGAACTCGCTATTGTGCAAGCTGGCCCGCGTGCCCGTGCTCCTGATGGAATGGCACGATCAAGCAAACCTGACTTTTGGCAAGAAAGGATGGTGGCTCAGCCCAGAATCATGCCAATTGACGCACTGCAATACCACCCGGTGCACTACCGCGCTTACTGGCTGGATCTCCAGAGAAATTCCGGAACATAGAGATGTCAATATTGACGCGGCATTTGAGTGCTTGCCATAGCAGCCGGCTCCAGAAAGATGCGTGCATTTTAGCCAGCCAGGGTACCCAATGAGCACGTGGCTCCCAAAACATCACCAAGCTCGCCACCGAATTGAGATCAAATTTATCACCCCACAATTCACACAACACGTTATCCACCAGTCAGCGCACGCCCAATTCGGAGCCACGCGCGACGGGCGCCATCGCGCGGGCCCAACTTTCTGAGCTGCGGCGGCGGGTCACGTGACGCGCCTCCCCCTCGGATCTTCATGCCCTCGCCCGTTCTTTTCGGCCACGCCCCATACTGGCAATCCCACTTGCCCTCTGGTCTCTGCCAGAAGCATGTGGCGGCTCACTTTTCGTGTATGCGCACGCGCCTCGCATATTGCTTTTGCCAGGCCACCGGAGACCTCAGTTCCCAGGGCCCTCCTGCACGCGGCGCGGCGCGGCTTTTATTTCTTTTTCCCTCCATTGGGTGCCCTATAACTTGGAGCCACTTCGCACCTGCCCCAAAAGCTCCAGGCCAGAAAACCCCATCCGCGTTTTTCTCCAGCTTATCCACTATAGGCCATGCCCGAGATCGCTACTCTCAGCTCCACCGCCACGGGGGCCTCTGCCACCGCCACGTCCGTGAAAAAAACCGGCAACGTCCTGACGCTTTCTCGCGATTTGACCGCCATTGACACGTATGGAAACGAGTTCCAGGCTCCTGACTACACCATCAAGGATATCTTGTCGGTGATCCCGGCGCACTGCTACGAGCGCAGAACGCTCGAGTCGTTGTACTACGTTGCTCGTGACATTTTCTGGATGGTTGTGTTTGGTTTTGTGGCCAACAACTACATCCACTTGTTGCCCCAGCCGGCCCTCAGGTTTGCCGCCTGGTCGGCCTACTGCATTGTTCAGGGGCTCTTGGGTACGGGTCTTTGGGTCTTGGCCCACGAGTGTGGCCACCAGGCCTTTTCCGACAGCCGGCTTGTCAACGACACCGTGGGCTGGGTGTTGCACTCGTATTGGCTCGTTCCTTATTTCTCGTGGAAGTTCTCCCACGGCAAGCACCACAAGGCTACGGGGCACATGACACGTGACATGGTGTTTGTGCCCAAGACGCGCGAGGAGTTCATTGAAAAGCGCCACGGCTTGTCCATCGAGGAGATCACCAGCGACTCGCCGCTCGTGTCTTTGTGGTCGTTGATTTTGCAGCAAGGTTTCGGCTGGATCATGTATCTTTTCACCAACGTCACGGGCCAGAAGGTCGCGGCCACCGGCTGGGCCATGAACCACTTCAACCCGGCATCTGCAATTTTCGAGAAGAACCAGTACTGGTACATTGTGTTGTCGGACATTGGTATTTTGACCCAGCTCTTTGTGTTGTACACGTGGTACAAGAACTACGGCGCGTTCAACGTGCTTGTGAACTGGGTGCTCCCCTACATTGGCGTCAACCACTGGTTGGTGTTCATCACGTTCTTGCAGCATTCGGACCCTGAGATGGCGCACTACGAGGCCGACCAGTGGAACTTCGCCAGGGGCGCGGCCGCTACCATCGACAGGGAGTTTGGCTTCATTGGCCATCACATTTTCCACGACATCATCGAGACCCACGTGTTGCACCACTACTGCTCGAGAATCCCATTCTACAACGCCCGCGAGGCCAGCAAGGAAATCAAGAAGGTCATGGGCAAGCACTACCGCTACTCGGACGAGAACATGTGGAAGGCATTGTGGAAGTCTGCGCGCTGGTGCCAGTTTGTCGAGGGCGACAATGGCGTGTTGATGTACCGTAACGTCAACGGCTTTGGTGTGCCCCCCAAGAAATAGAAGGAGACGAGGAGCCGACAGAAGGAGATCTAAATATAGAAGAATAGAGATATACGTGTACGGAATTGACGCGGAGATGTATTTCTGAGTATGCATATGATACACGCTCAACGAACACGCAGGTTCATGTATTTGGCCCGGGAATTTGCGTCTGACCCGGGAATATAGATGGAAGCCGGGGTTGGGGATGGAATTTATATACCCAAGTCACAAGCATTACGATGTTTCAGAGCTATTATGGAATAAAGACGTGCGTTAATCACCCCAAAGATTTATATGATTCGGGATTGTGTATATGATTCAGGATTGTGTACATGGTTCAGATGGGTTTCTCGTCTGGAAGTATGAGTGTGACTCGAGCATAGACGTGCGCCAAAAGTATGTATTTTGTTGGAAGCGTGATTATGATCCAAAGATTATAGTTTATCATGATCAAGATCAGTAACAGCAAAATTATGACTATGATCCAAGCAAGTTTCTACATCAGAATGATGGACATGATTTAAGCATGAATCTAGATCAGAACTATGAACATGATTCAAGAATAAAAGTATCTCATGATAATGATTATCATCCGAGAAATATACGTCAGACTTATATACCCGAAGCATCAACGTAGATCAGGATCATGAACATGCCCCAAGCATCAATGTACATCAGGATTATAAATATTATCCAAGCATTGATGTATATCGGAATCATGATATGATCCTAGCATGAATGTATATAAGGTTTGTGCTTATGATCCGACTAATGTCATCATAATTATGATATGACCCAGCCATCATGTACATCAAATTGTGAACATGACCCCGCATGAATATGCCCCACAAACATGATACGAACCACAAATCCTGGCCCGGGAATCATATGATTCTAAATCAGCTTTACGATTCAGAACCATTACCTGACATACGGATACGTCCCACAGAGATCCGCCAGTCACATCCACATAAGATCTCCTATATTCCCCTGCCACCTATTTGATGAACGGGATCCCCACCGGTGTGCATGCCCTATATTGTACATACTGCTCGCCAAAAAAGTCCACCAAAAACTTCTCCTCGTACTCAATGCGTATCCGGAAGAACAGCTGGAGCTTGATAGCACCCAAAAGAGCCACCACCCAGTTCTGGAGAATGAGCTGCGTGCCCACAAACCACCAGAAATACGCAAAGTAGCTGGGGTGCCGAGAATACTTGTATATGCCTCGCGTGACTAGTGTGTGTTTGGATGCGTGTTCCTGCTGGATGTGGTGGTTGAAAGAGACGCCTGCTGTATACATGGCAAGCGACCGACCGATCTGGCCTAGAGCCGTAAGCACCAAACCAGCATACAAGTACCAGTCGCTGTGAGCAACAAACCGCAGTTTGAGCATGCTTTCCGCCACAGCTGCCACAAACACATGGTGGAGCTGGCGGTCGCCCAATATGAAGGAGTCGTCGTCAACCTCCTCGGTGTTGTAGATGGCAGTGATGAAAAACTCGAGCAAATGAAACACGCACTGGCTCATGGTAAAGAAGCCCACGCGTGCCCATGCGGAATTCCATGACGTCAGAAGTGCAAGCGTGACGATGCACACCGCAAGAACGGCGCCGAGAGCCGATGCCTTGACTGCAACCACGTGCAAACGGACCTTTTCAGGGTTATAAGAAGAAAAAGCTGCCATTGCTGGCCACCAGTATTTGGCACACCGGCCGGCCCGTGCGCTTAAGTATGAGCGGCCCGCAGACCCAGTGTCCAGGCGAGCGCCGCACGCAGGTTTCGAGACGCTCGGCCGCGATTGTGCGCGCCGCATTAGGAAGCTTCATCTCACGAACAGAGGCATGGCGTCAGAGCGTGGTGGCCGCATTGAGTAGACTCCTCTCATGAGCGCCGTATCCATGCAAGTGGCCTTGCTTGTGACCGTGGGCCTAGCCTCGCTATACAGTATTGTTTGGGGCGGCAACTCGCGGCTAGCCAAATACACGCTTGCGTGGGCATGTTTCCATCTGGCCGAGTACGGCTGTACCAAAAGGTACCTGCCTCGCACAGTGACGCCGCATCTGTTTTTGATATGGGGTGCCCGTGGGGCTGTGCCTTTAGCAGCAGTGCATTTGGCCAGCATATGCGAGTACTTGCTCACGCGGAAGTACGGGCGGCACCACGGCCTGCCGGCCTGCGGGGTGCTTTTGGCTGCAGCAGGCATCTTTGTTCGTGGGAAAGCCATACATGACTGCGGCAACTCGTTTTCCCATTACATTGAAACTGAGACGCCGCAGAGGCTCGTCACCTCCGGGATATACGCGTGGTGCCGGCACCCGAGTTACGCCGGGTTCTTGCTATACGTGGTGGGCATGCAGACCATTTTGGGGAACGTGCTCGTGCATGCGCTCAGCTTGGTTGTGCTTGTCCGCTTCTTTGGCCGCAGAATCCAGATCGAGGAGCATTTTCTTGTGGCCCGTTTCTACGGGGCCCGCTACGAGGAGTACCGTGCTCGTGTTTGTGCATTGGTGCCCTACGTGTATTGAGCTTGGGGAGAGGGCTTGGGTTCTATGTGAGAGTACACCTCTGCAAGCTGCTGTTTGTAAAATGAGCTTCTACATGTGCCTGTTCACAAAGTGTCTTCTAGAGGCTCCTGTTCACGAAGCGCCCTCTTCGAACACTGTTCTTTGAGCGCCCTCTTCGAACACTATTCTTTGAGCGCGCCTCTTCGACCTCCTTTTAGAAAAGTGCTCCCCTACAAACTCCTGTTCATGAAGCGCTTTCTGGTGAACGCCAACCAGAACTTGCTGGGCACAGCATCGCTGTCGGCGTAGATTCTCTTCAACAAGCGGTCCGCCAACTCCTGGCGGAACTGCTGCAAATAGCTTCTCAAGAGCTCGGCGTCGTTTTTCGTGGCAGGCGCCTGGTACACCTCGTTCATGGGAAAGCCGATATCACCAGGCAAGGCAAACGAGTCGAGAGCCAAGTTATTTAGTGCCCGCACCGCTTCTTTGTACGAGACTCTCGCGTTCAATTTGGACAAGCAGTCGCTCACAAAGAGGATGCCGTAGATGAGCAAGCGGTCCGCGGGGCCCTTGATGTCGAAATTCTTGAAAAACGAGTTTGCCCGGAACAAGTCGAGCGTTTCCTCGATGATATCGTACTCGCTCGAAGGCGGGTACAGGGGGCCCCGATACTGCGTGTGGATGGGCAACAAAACGATGTTTCCCACGACTCTCTCGGACGCCTCGCCAAGAAAAGTGGAGTGGTATGCTGGCATGGTGTGCGTCGGCTGTTTTTATGTGTTGTGTCGGCGATGTGGTCCTGGGTTCTAAGGGGTTGGGCGTGTTTAGAGTAGCTTTATGGACCTCCAGCAACTGGCGAGCGAGGGCGGAGCCCGGTGCTGTGTGCAGGACGCACAGTTCATTTATTAGTTTTTCGGCGAAGGAAGGGCCCGATAGTTGTGTGAAAGATGAGACGCATTGGGACAGATGGTTTGGTGCTTGTGGGGCCTTGTAGTTTGTCCTTTGGTTCTCGGGCATCTGTGCTGGTAAAGACCAAACCATGTGGTCACGTGACCGGCGTGGCCAAGCTCCAGTGCAGCTGTGTGCTTGGGGTTGAAAGCAAGTACAGACGCAGGCGGCGGTCTCGTAAAGTATGCTTTGTCTCTTACAGAAGGGGTAGTCATGCACGCTTGTACATATAGGATGGTGGAAAAGGTGGGCCTTTGGGCGTGCTCTTCAAACGTGTCTGTGAGCAGGGAAATCAGACAATGTGTGTTTCCCGAACTCTAGCAAGCAGATGGAAGGAGGGCAAAACTTTGTTTATTTCATTCATTAAAGCGACCTGGCCCGGCCAGATTTTATTTCACTTTTCGTTCATCGTGTATATCTATTGCTATTAAGGTTCTGCGCTCACTGAAAACTAATAAAGTGAAGGTGCAGGCAGCATTTTAAGCATTCAAATCAGTTTCCATCAAGCACCAATATGACATCCAAGGACGGGTTAGCCCATGGTAGTTACAAACAAGTCGAAGTCGAAGTTCACTGGTTTTCCCAAGCTGGTAACAGCTGTGGTCACGTGACGAAAAATCTGTTAACGAAAACCTCCGGAATGGCCAGGTAGCCTGCTTTAAAGCGAAATTTGGTTAGCGTGACTAGCTTTGTCGAAATTGATGTCATTTTAGGCTATGTATCTTTCCGAAATTAATTTCGAGAAGTGTATTGTTGTAGTCCCAGAGTCTGTGTTTTGGAGTAAATGTGCTCGAAAATGCGAATAATTAACTATTTGCAAATGTGTATCAATTCATGAATTAGTCAAAAGTCTTAATGCTAAGGGAATTAAATGTTCAATATACATATTCACACGAGATGAGCCAAAAGACATCCAAAGGCAGAACCTACTGAACATCAAGAAAATAGTGCCGCTGGTGAAAACACATGTTGGAAAGCATACTGGAAACAGAAAAAAAACCTTTCGCAATTCAGTGTCACCCTCCAAAAGCAAGAACAATATGAAGCCGGCAGGTCCACGACAAAATATTCATCAAATCAGCGTATCATGTTTTTAAAAAATTAAACTTTCTTGCAATGTTGACTGCCCAAGGCTAATGATCGACGAAACGCACCAAAATGAACTGACCATATCAGGTGCAACAGGGTTAGTATATCCCTCATTCGTCAAACATACTTCTACAGTGCTGAGTGATCGGTGACGCCTCCTAACACGATTATTATTATGGCAGTGCAAATTTCTAATTCTTCCCGCTGGCTTCTTTTGCAGAAACCAAACATCGGTCTTTTTCTGGTGGTTTGGCGAGCGGTTCTGTAGGCAAGGAACCAATCGTTAAGACTTTGCAGTGAAACAAAAAATAATCTTTAATGCTCTTGATCTCTTGACGAGGATCATCATATTAGTACAGTAAGCTACTACGACAAGGCTGGAAAACGATGTGGGCTTCGGACCAGGAAAGAAGTCCCCATATTGTACATGAACCTATGAGAGACAAGTTCAGATCTATTGAAATAATCACAATTAGCGGAATCCAAGCACCGAGAGCTGAGCAATTCATACTCAGTTCAACAAAGCCTGCTTGGGCATACAGAATCGGCAGTCTATTGCAATAAGTGCAATATGTGGATCCCATTGTTGCGAGGCTTTTTCACCAAGCAGACACACAACAACACAAAACTTTCAAAAAACATGCTCTGAATAAAAGCGGCTCTATTCGGAAAGTTGTAAAAGATATATGCTATGCTAGAAACTTTTTCGAGCGACAGATCAATTCAAAGCAAGTACACAAATCGAGGAAGCACATCCTGCGGCATACCAAGACCCTTGTTTAAATTTACGAAAGGTGATACGAGGCCAGCTGACCAATTGATTAGAATGTTTATAGGAGAAGACCAAGATACAATATTCCGCGACTCAGCAAGGTCTTTCTTCATTGGATTGGTCAGGTACAGAATCGATAAAAATAGCCTTGAAGAAGATTTTGATACCGGAGCAAGATTCTTCGAAAGCAATTTGGACTATAGTATTGGCGGAATAATATGATAATGGCTGGACCGAAGATGCTTATGGAAATAGTAAATAAATATTGCGAATGAAACTAAAAATCCTACAAGGGTATTGGAAGAATTGTTGACATTAAAACGTATGATGTTTGCTAGATAACGAAGATAAGATAGCTTGCGGATCTGAAATAAAAAAATAAGATTAATACAGATATTAAGTCTTTTTTATCAGCACATCAGAGACTTAGAAGTATGAGTTCCCGTTTGTCATAACAGAGGCAAACCTAAGAGAGGGATGGAAGTCGAGGAGATTTCCGTGTTTCTATGAAAATTTTGAAGTAAAGTTATGCCATTATTGGAAAAGGTCAGAACTTGGAAGTAATTCGTAGCAAATAACCAGAAAAGGTTGTCGCAAAAAATGAACTTTAAAGTACCACCTGAACAGAGGTATCAACCAAAGCACCTCGAAATTTGACCTGATGCTGAAAATTAATGCAGACCCGCACTCTTATGCAATTCCACAAGAATATAAGGAAATATTCAAGATTACTTCGTGTTAAATGACACCATGGAACTTGTCCGCTAGTACAGCTCTGCACCATGAAGATAGAATAGCAGCCAAACCAATATGCCTTCAAAGAGAAAGGGAAATTTAAGACAGCAGAGGTGATTCAACACAGCCGAGCGCAAATCGTCAAGAGCTGTCAATATCCAAATATACACAGGAGCAAAACATGCATATTGAACGGAGCATAGATATGTAAGAGTCCAGCTTTCAAATTCCGTATCTGTCCATTGATGCAAGTTATATACAGGTAAGGTAAACAGTAGTGTTATGGCATCATTTAATTTCTGTTAGGAACATTCTTTACATCCGCACAACTGGGATATCAAAGAAACAAGCCTGATTGAAGACACAGATGCCGCAAGACAAGCAGCCCATCAAAGACGCAACGGACAGTGTATTTGAAACTGATGTAATAAAGCCCATTTCGAAAAACAGGACACGTTTGGGCTAATACTTCGGCCACATTAGACATTTAACAACAAGAGAGAACCACAGATAATGGACTAGAAATGTTGCTACAACACACATCGGCTGAGAGAGCGGATCATCTGTCAAACGCAGGAGCTTCCATTAATCTGACGCAAAGTGGCAAAACCAATTCCAAAGACCAGCGGAAGAGTCAAGCACACCACCCAGAAATTCGGCCAACACATAAAAGGAGGTTGATATAGGCTGTCTGAGCATGCCATTTAGCACTGGCTATGATCAACGGCACAACTGAAAAATGAAGCATTTAATAGAAAACCTTTAAATAGCGTGGCCCATCAGAAGTGTCACCCAGTGGCATGGCCCATCAAAGGTGCCAAACCGCGGGGCGACGTATAAAGTATTGGATCAGGCCGACTCTAATATGCGAGAGGATTCTGGAGTCACGCCCCAAAATAACAGGCATTGACCCATAAACACAAGATTAGGGCCGATGGTATCTGTAGGCTTTTTTGATGGGCTGCAAAACTTCCTCACTGAAAGAAGAGCAAAAGACCAGCCGGCCTATCCAGCTGCAAAATGGTAGAACTTGTATTGGGCACTAAGTAGCAAGCTACTATGAAATATTATACTGCCCCTCTTGCCCCAAATGTCTTTCATGGAAACTGCGCCATTTGAATCTCTCGTCTATTTGAATCTCTCGTCTATTTGAAGCTTTCATCTTTTTGAATCTCTCATCTCGTCCACATCGACAGCCTGCGGAAAAGCAATGGAGCTTGCAATCAACTTTCGCTTTGATGCAATGTATACCAGGAAAACAACAAATCAGCCTCGTCCAAAAACCAGTATCTACTACATTCAAGTCTATTAAGATAAGTCCATGTCAGCCGCGGCCACGTCTCTCAAATTGCCCGTTGCAGCAGTTGCAAATTGGTGCCCCCTCCTCACCTACCGCAATGAAACACGTGCAACCAGAAACCCTCAACCAAACACAGTCTCACCCTAATAAAAGAAAAATAAACACAGCCAACCTCAATCAAATTTAGCCAACCCCAATCAAATTTAGCCAACCCAATAAACCCAATCAACCCAATCAGCCCCGAACAAACAGTCGGAAATATACCAACCCATAAATAAAAATCCACCACTACCCACTCCATAGTACCGCCCCACATCCAGCACCTCCTACCATATCGCCAGTCCTCACTTGATGCCTCATTTGCTCCACCACCACTTTCCTCCAAGAAGGCCTCAGTTCCGCCTGCCCCACCAAACGCAAACACCCAGACACCCTCACACAAACGCGCAAACACCCGGACACCAGCCGCGCTCCCACCCGTTCTGGTGCCAGCAACAGCCCGCGCTCACTTTCCAAACCGCCTCCGGCTCCTCCACATCCTTTAAAAAACACCCAAAAACACCCAAAACACGCCCGGCGCCCCTGGCATTTCTCCCCTGCTTGAGTGCCTGCACACGTTTTTGTACCTGCCCCTTGGAGAAGCCATGTCGCGCTCCAAAACGCCGGGCCGCCCGGGAGCCGCCGAGCTCAAACTTCCCACACACCTAATACCGCTGGCCATGATGGGCGCTGCCATGGGGCTGCAGCCGGAATCGCCCGAGCGGCGGCACCCCGCCGCTGCTTTTGCGGATGGGGGGCTAGCGGGGGCCAGCGGCGCCTCTCACGTGACACCACACGTGACATCACACGTGACACCACACGTGACACCACACGTGACACCACACGTGACACCACACGGCCGTCCCCACCACCCGGTCCCCCACGCCGGCCGGGTGCTGCCCTACGGCGGCCACCCGACGGCGCTGGCCCTGCAGCCTGCCTTGCCCGCCGGCGCCCGGGCCGCCAGCCCCGCCAGCCCCGTGTTCACGCCCTACCCCGCCGACCGCGGCTCGTCCGCCAGCAGCCTCAGCTACCTGCCCGTGTCGCCGCAGAACCCTGGCTACTGGCCCGAGACCCGTGGCCCTGACCAGGCGCTTGAGGTCCGGCTGCAAGGCTCGGCGCGCGAGGCCCCGCTCTTGCCTCACCATAAGCTGGTGCCGAACTTGCGTCCCGAGCAGCCTGTTCCGGGCCCTCAGCAGGCTTATTTACAGCACCAACAACACCAGCAGCCTTATCAGCAACACCAGCAGCATCAACAGCACCAACAACACCAACAACACCAGCAGCATCAACAACACCAACAACACCAACAACACCAACAACACCAACAACACCAACAATACCAGCAGCACCAGCAGCAGCAACAATACCAGCAACACCAGCAGCACCAGCAAGGTCGCCACAACTACCCGCCCCAGCAGAATCTGCTGCTGCACCCCCACAGCCATCAGCATCGGCCTCCACCGCTTGTGCATGGTCTGGGCCTGGGATTCCACCCGCAACACGCCAGCAACGGCGGCCACGTGCCCAGGTCTGTCCAGGTACAGGCCTCCCAGCAAGACTTCAAGTATAACGCTTCTTCTGAGGCCGACAACCCCAAGACGCAGCCGCTCGCGTTTACCCCCGAGAATCGCCGCGTTGCGACGTCCCCGTCAATCCCAACCTATAATGCCGAGGCCATACAGGTTCAGCGGCTCCGCAAGGAGAAGGACCCGCGCGAAATCCGCACCAAGTCGCTCACAGCGTCCCATCTGGCCAACGGCGCAGGAACACAGCCAGCAGCAGCACCATCACAGGCCCAGCGCTCCGCATCCAGCGGGCAGCCGCACTCGTTCTCGTTCTCCTCCAAATCGCTCAGCTCCTTGGGCAAGCTTTCTTCGCTCTCTACGAAAAAGTTCTCGAGCTCTACTTCATTGCAGAAAGAGCGCACAGCGTCACAGTCGACCTTGGCCACCATGAAGTCCAATCCGGCCTTAGGCCCGCGCAGGCCCGCTGTGTACCCCGCGTTTCTCTCCAGAGTAGCAAAGGCG
Source organism: Metschnikowia bicuspidata var. bicuspidata NRRL YB-4993 (assembly GCF_001664035.1). NCBI lineage: Eukaryota > Fungi > Ascomycota > Pichiomycetes > Serinales > Metschnikowiaceae > Metschnikowia > Metschnikowia bicuspidata. The sequence continues at coordinate 3,322,708 of NW_017387731.1, read as the reverse complement.
TTCAAGGAGGGCATGGTCTTGACCATCAACATGAAGGACGGCTTGGAATACCATGACTCGTTCACGGGCAAGGCGGCCATCGACCTCATCTGTAACATCATCCGCACAAACGACCGGAATTTGGCGTTGCTTCTCGGACGGTCCTTGGACGCTCAGAAATACTTCCATGACGCGACTTATAACCACAGATTGAGAGACTCGGTGAATGAGGTATATAACTTTACGCGCGTGTACAGCGATGTGGAATTTTTCGACGAAAGCACCGGGAGCAACAAGACGTCGCAACGAACGTCTGCCGATCCCACCTTGGGAACTACAAACACCGCACCGTACCCAACGACAAACTATCCGCTTGTTCCAGACAGCCCGATCGAGGCTGGTCACGGCAGCTACACTAGTCTTACCAAAGCAAGCACTGAAAGGGAATTCAAAGAGCTGTCAAGAGTTAATGGAGTGTTTACAATTCTTACTGACTGTTACTCGCCCACGTGTAGCCGCAGCAGATTGTGTTACTCGATCGCTTGTCCCCGCCGGCTCGAGCAGCAAGCCAGACTAAACATGAAGCCCCGCGGTGGCTTGCGAAGGGCTGTCTCGAGACTCTCGCTTCACGATTCAGAGGCCACAAAGACCTTGTGGCATGAAACCGTCGATCAGACTGTTTTAGATAAGTTGGACAAGCATGAAAAAATGCGCCAGGAGCTAATTTACGAACTCATTTATACGGAGAGGGACTACGTCAAGGATTTGGAGTTCATGACTGATTTTTACATCATGCCATTGCGCAACCCGGTAAACAATATTATACCAGAGCGCGAGCGCGAGGCGTTTATCAGAACTGTCTTTGGTGGTGTAAGCGATTTGCTAAGGTTGGCGAAGAGCTTGAGCGAAGCCTTGACAATGAGACAACAGTCTCAAAAGCCAGTGGTAGAGTCTGTGGGCGACGTATTGCTTCTGTTTATTGGCAGCTTTGAACCATTCATCAAATATTCAGGAAATAAGGTGTTTGCCAGTTTTGAGCATGAGCGTCAACAGCAAGTCAACTTGAAGTATGCGCGCTTCCTAGAAGCCATTGAGAAAAAGCCCGAGTCTAGAAAACAAGACTTCTCATCGTTCCTCATCAAGGGTGTGCAGAGACCGGCGAGATACCAGTTGTTAGTCAGCGGGATTCTTAAAAACACAAAGGAGGATTCTCCTGATTACAAGAATTTGTTGAAGGCAAAGGAAGAGATTGAGAAGGTTTTGGTTAAAATTAATATTCAGACGGGTGAAGCTACCGATCGTCACAAAATCATGGTTTTGCACAGACTTTTGGGCAGGCAAACCCTAGAAGAGAGGTTCAACTTCAGATTGAACTACAACAACAGAATCATCTACCAGGTGACTTTGAGCAGAAAAAGAGAGAACGAAAAGATCGATCTCTATTTATTTGAACATGCATTACTCATGGTCAAGCATAAGATTCAGAATAAGAGAGAAGTGCATAAGGTGTTCGAAAGACCGGTGTATCTTCAGCTTTTGTTCATGAATAGTGGATACGAGCCTCCGAATTTCAAATCGTTGCTTCCATACAGGGAAAGTGGATCGCTTGTGTCAGACGCAGGCTTAAAGAACAAGACTGAGGCTTCGCCGTACAATCCAGTGTCTTCATCACAGCAGAGGATGCAATTAAACTTTTTTGGATTGGGTAGTAACCCCGTACATGTTTCCTTGTTTGCAGACGATCTCACCAATCAAAACCAAGTTTTGCTGCAGATTCAACAGCAACAAAGAAAGTTGATCGCAAAGCACGATGTGTTCTCGATTTGCAAATATGAGACACGAAGATTTACGGGAAATAACAGAATCAATTGTGCAGTTCCTTGTTATGGTGGTAAGAAATTGATGTATGGCACTGATTCCGGTGTGTGGGTGTCAACAGTACGCTCAATCAGCATGACATCACTCGAAAAGATTTGTTCTGACCCAACGATGGTGATCAGCAAACCTGACGTCACACAATTGGAGGTTTTGGTTGAGTATTCGAAGGTGTTGGTTTTGTCCGACAAAACACTCTATGAGTTTGATTTATCTTGCACGGATTCGTTGGACCATGCAAAAAATACCAGAAGTGGTAAAATAATTTTGACGCACGTGTCGTTCTTCAAGACAGGCGTTTGTGACGGCAAGCTTCTTCTTTGCGCAGTTAAAAGTGGTAATGCTAGAGCCATCAACATTGTTGAGCCTACCAACCCCTTTGACAAGAACAAGAACAAGAACAAAAGACTTGAGGTTCGAGAAATTACGTTTGCCTCGGAGCCTGTTCTGATTTCATTTTTGAAAACGAAATTATGTATTGGATGCACGAAGGGATTCGAGATCTTGTCGCTCAAGGCAGGCCGCAAAGAATCAATTCTTGACGAGGCAGACCCCTCGTTGGACTTTGCCACACAGCGTGAGAGTGTGACGCCCCTTGCAATTCACAGACTTGATAAGAACTTCCTTTTGAGTTATAGTGAGTTTTCCTTTTTCATAAACAGGAACGGTTGGAGAACAAAACACGACTGGGGAATTTTTTGGGAAGGGACGCCGCAAAACATTGCCATGTTCTACCCCTACCTACTTGCATTTGATCCTGGGTTTATTGAAATCCGGGATTTGGAGAGCACGGCATTAATACGCGCGTTGGTGGGAGAAAATATAAGGTATCTTCACTCAAACGAGCACGAGGCTTTATACGCATGTGAGGAGAATGGGTACGATATAATTGTTTCCATTGACTTTTTGAACTTGAAACCAAAACAAGCATCGAAGTAACTTGGGAGAGACTTCTCCGTCTGTTTTGATGAGTGAGACAGAACTTGAGAAGGCGCCGTCAGACTTGGAAAGCCAGCGCATCGATAATGATGAGCACTGGTAATTTTTCTTGAATGAAGCAGGCGGAACTAGCCGTTGATGAAGCACAAAAGACAAATATACAAGAATATAGTTTATCTGACTGATATGGATAGCGGACGCGTTTCTTGGAAGTGCGCTCGGTGTTTAGTTGGGCGAAACGCCACCTCTTGAAGTGATACATACTTCAGTTTGCCATAAAAGCCGTCTCATGCAATACTAGCTTGATGCTGTCAAAAAGAGGAGATCAGCCTGAAAACTGAATGTTTCGATGGAAAGCCTTCGGAAGTTAGAGTGACCATAATTATTCATCAGACCAACATGAAGAGAGTCCCGACTTTTACGACCTGGTTTAAAACCGTGGGTTCTTTCAGTACCCGCCTAAAGGCGGCGAGTAGCCCCTTGGCGTTGTGAATGTGAGGAACGAAGGCGTTTTGAATTTGCACCGGAACAACAGTCAACTTGATTCGTTTTGCAAAGTAGAGGGCAGAACATGGATATACATCCGTGGGAATGTCACGAGATCGAGAAAAGCCGAGGGCGCAATCAACACTACTTCCATGATTGGGATGTGATTAACGACCATTTTCTGGACTCAGATAGAACAGCGATTCGAAGATGAAATGGCTCATGGCATAATAAAAAGGGTTTGACCCGATCTACTGTACTAGCCATTGGGTGGAAATAAGAATATCTGGAGTCTTGAGACATTCGCCTTGGCAGGACAGAGCACGTCTTAGTGGGCAGTGTATTCCAGGAAAAGATTTACCCATACCGTCATGTATTCCTGTTCGTTTAATTTCCTTTTCTTTTGAGTACATGATCTATTATTTACATGATCCTTTGAAATCCTTTGAGATCCTTTGATTACCTGAACTTTTGATTTCCTGAACCTTTGATCGCATGGGCCTTTAATCACACGAGCCTTTAATAACATGATCCTTTAATCACACGAGCCTTTAATTATATGATCCTTTAATTACATGATCTTTCATTTACATGATATTTGAGATCCTTTAATTACATGATCCTTTAATCACATGAGCCTTTAATAACATCATTCTTTAATAACATCATTCTTTAATGACATAATCCTTTATTTTCATGATCCTTTGAGATGTTTTGATTACCTGAACCTTCAATTTCCTGTTCTTTTGATTTCCAGAATATTTGATTCTTTTTCTTTCGCTTTTCTGTTCCTTAATTCCTTTGACATCTTAGAGGAGTGCCAGAGTGAGAAGGCTGAGAGGCCCTGCAGCTGCGTCTCCATACAAAGAGCCGTCAGGGCCAATTTCGTGGTGGATCGAGGCAATAAAACCGTCGAGTCACGTGATCCATGGCCTTGTTTCTATATGACTTGTTTATATATGGCCTTGTTTTTATATGACCTTGTTTGTATATGGCCTTATTTGTATTTGGCCTTATTTTTATATGGCCTTGCTTGTAGATGGACGCGTCGGAATTGGCCCAGCGATCTGGCTTAGAGGTCGCGTCCGACCAGCGATTTGCGGGCACCGGCTGAGAATTGCCGAGGATCCGAGGGACGGCACCTAATTTCAGGCGGCCGGGATTTCAGGCGGCCAAGAGATCAGGGGCATCCAATGAGAGACCCTCCCATCCACTGATTTTCATAGTGGGGAGAACAGAAAAGAAAAGAAAACCCACAAATGAAAAAAGCTGGAAAATGGCCTGTGGCCGGAAATTGCGCCAGCGAACGGCGCCGGAAAGAGCCTTCGCAATAGTCCCAGCACCAGTTCTGGAACACCAGAAAATGAGCACCAGAGAACGAGCACCAAAAACAACGACAAATTAAAAAAAAAAAAAAAAAACACCGACCCACATCACGTGCGACACATGGGCAGAAAAAGAATACGCACCGTGTGTCGGGCCCTTTCCTTCTCTACTCCAAAGATCAGCCGCGTTTTCGAAAATGGACAAAATCCTGCAGTTGTTCTTGAATGAGCCGGTGTTCCAGATCGGATGGCCCTCGGTCGAACGGCCGTTTGGCCTCCACTTGTGGCCGCTTTTTTCGGCCGCTTTTGAAAAGTTCACCGGGTATCCTGCCGAGAACTTCGAGTTCGTTTACAACGACACGTTCTTGGCCAGCGGCCAGCTGGCCCTCGGCATGATAGCCTTGTACTATGTGGTGATTTTTGGGGGCCGCTATGTGACGTCCAAGCTCGGCGTGCCCGTGCTCAAGTTGAACCTCTTGTTCCAGGCTCATAACTTGGGGTTGACGGTGGTTTCCTTGGTGCTCTTGATGTTGGTCCTCGAGCAGTTGGTGCCCATGTTGTACCACCACGGGCTTTTGTACGCCATCTGCCACCGCGACGCGTTCTCGGCGCCCTTGGTCACCTTGTACTACTTGAACTACTTGACCAAGTACTGGGAGTTGCTCGACACGGTGTTTTTGGTGTTGCGCAAAAAGAAGTTGTTGTTCTTGCACGTGTACCACCACGGCGCCACCGCGTTGTTGTGCTTCACACAGTTGATGGGCTCCACGTCCATTGAGTGGGTGCCCATCACGTTGAACTTGGGTGTGCATGTGGTCATGTACTGGTACTACTTCTTGAGCTCGCGGGGCATCCGTGTGTGGTGGAAGGAGTGGGTCACGCGCTTCCAGATCATCCAGTTCGTCTTGGACTTGGGCTTTGTGTACTTTGCCATGTACACCGAGACTGCCCACAGACACTTCGACTGGTTGCCCAACGTGGGCCACTGCCACGGCAGCATGATCTCCGCATACTGCGGCCTTTTGATCTTGTCCAGCTACTTGGTCTTGTTCATCTCGTTCTACATCCACATGTACCGCAAGTCCAGCAAGAAGGCCGCGGAGAAGAAGAGGGCGGATGCTGCAGCGACAGGCAAGGCCTCGGGTGTGGATGCCTCGTCGGGAAAGGCGCGTTCCAGAAAGGCGTAGATGCTTCGTGCCATTTGGATGAGCTCTGAAACTCACGCTTGTTCGGCAGCCTCACGGTGCAGAGTCTGTGGTCCTGGACACAGGCCGGGCCAGGAGAGGGTACATAAGTTCCTGTTTAATTGAGACCAGCGTGATCTAGAATGCTGCGTAATCTTGAACGTAGCTGTAGATGAGTTTCTGTGCTGGTTCATGGCAGTCTTTCCAGGTCACCGGGATGTTGCGCCGGTGGTCCGGGACGAGGGGTTCTTGTGAGCAAAACAGCGTCATTCCTCCCAGCGATTTGTTTGCTTCTGAGGCAATCCAGAAAAACAGGCATTAGTTGACTCGAGATCGGTACAAGCGTCCCGATCTACTGGGTAGAGCTGTTTGTTCGGGTCTACCCAGTAATCCATTCGTGCGGCGCTTCCACCAGCACCTGCAGTCTATGCACAACAGCATCGGCTCTAATAACAGAGATGCCGTCAGCTTCTCGTGCCCCAGAAAGCCTGTAGGCAAGAAACTCAGATGCTTGTTTCGGTCAGTAGATTGCATCCGGAATTCCAAATCAACGGGCGCACGACGACTGAACGCCACATGCATAGATCTTGCGGAACACGCCGTCTGCCCTCCGACATGTTTCAGAAGCGCCTGCCCGGCATATTTCAGAAGCACTTGTCTAGACCAGGGCTGTCGATCCACATCCACCAGCCATACAAGACATCTCCGTCGATTCTTTGATCCCGAGCGCATTTCGCAAAAGGCGGGCCATCCTCTTTTAGACAGCCCCAAACACAACCACCCAAATGAGCCGCAGCGGGACGCGGTGAATCAAAATTTTCGTCCCATCCAAAAGACACAGCCTGATCCCAGCCGTTAGCTTAGAAGCAAGATAAGTATCTGGGACAGCCATTGTAGGACCCTTCGCCGGCAAAGCATTGTGCTCAACACATCTCAATTGAGCGCACGCACGACCATAGAATCCGCGACGCGCAATTTGTGACTTCGTCACGTCGAAGCCACGGCGCCGCGCGGAGCCTGGGTATCATATCTCCATCGGACTTGCGCATTTACCGAACGGCAATATCGTAGATTTCATCTCTTCTCCGGCAGAGGCGGCTGAGAAAACCATAGCCGCTGAGGTTGTTTTGTTTTTCTCGGACCAGTACGCCCCGTAGAGCCCAAAACATTGCGGCCGCGCTTACCCCGGGAATGCGATAGGAGGCTCGATCGAGTTTTCCGTTTTCCGCGCGCTAGCCGTTCCGTGGATCAGTCAAGCCGTGCGGGTGCGACCGTGCGGGTGCGAGTCCTCGCGGCTTGCGCAAAACCGTATAAGCTCTTCTTGGCCGGCGTGCACGGCGCAATCCGTTCGTATATGCAAAAAGAAAGAAAAGACGCTGGCAGAAAACGAGGAGAGGAAAACAGACGAAGACCCATGGAAGCACACATGGCGGATTTCCGAGCTTCGCGCTGCTTTGGTTCCCGCCACGATGAGCGGCCTTCTCCGGAAACGCCTGACAGCTAGAGCCGCCCGCAGCACGCGGTTCCGAAAGTTCCGGTGGCGGCTCGAATAGGGGTCTCCTGCATGCGGAACTGCCGGCCTGACCCAGAGCGCCAAGGGGCGGTACTAGCCGAACCTCCGGAGGGAAAACATTTCGCCATGCCGCCGGCAAGGCGTTGACCGCTCTGCTATTCTGACCGGGGCTGCGTGGCACGGACATGACGTTGGTGGCCAGCGCTGACCCCCGCGCCAAATGCGGCTTTTTCCCCGGGCCGGCGTCGTTGGCTAGGTTGATACCCCTGCACACAGCGCGGCAAGGCTATACCCAGCTCTCATGTCAGCCGTCCCGATCCTGCAGCTGCAGCGGCGGAAGCGTCGGATCATTGCAAAATCTCGCCATGAATATATAGGCCGGTTCTCGCTTATGTCCGCGGAATCGTTCAACTTTTCTCGTTGTTTTTCGATCCTGCTCATTTTCATTTCATTTCTCTCCTTGTTTCATCGGGCAGCAAATAGCCGCTCACTGAATCCCTTACTTTAGTCCACAAACTGCTCCGACCTACTGTATCGGAAGTCATTCTCCACCAAAGCTTTTGCTCGAAAATAGCTGGCACTATCAAACCATCCACGAACTTTGCCTCGAGTCTATTTAGCAACCACAGAACCAGAGAAAGCTCACAAGTACCCACCAAGCATAGAAGGTCAGCAAGCACGAAGTTGTATCCAAGAACGACGGCAAAGGCAAGCGCCGACTCGATCACAAACACAACCACAAACACAACCACAAACACAAACGCAACCACAAACACAACCTCAACCACAACCTCAACCACAAACACAAATTCAAGCACAAACACAAACTCAAACTCAAACACAGCCTAAACTCAATTATACCCCACACAAACTCAAAATGTCAAACAAGATGGAATATAGGCTCCCGCCCATCAACTCCCTTTCTTTGAACTTCCCCCTACTGATTCCGCAGTCATACCACAGCGGCGCACAGCATGTGCATGGCTTGTCGTCACCCCAAATGGCAGCCCACGGATTTCTGCGAGGCAGCTTTTTGCACGCCAATCACGTGTTGCCCCAGGCGCCGCCACTTGCGGGGCCTCCGCGGGCAAGTGCATACGGGGCGCCAAGCTGGCTCCCGCTGACTGTGCCGGCCACGCATATTTCTGGCCAGCCCGCCCGTCCTTCTCCAGCAGGTTTTCCAGTGGGGCTCGCCGAGTACACGCTTTCGCAGCCAAGCGCGGCGCGGGGCGCGGAATGCAGCCCGCCGCAGGTCGCCGCGGTAGGCGTGCCGCCCATGCATGTGGGCTCCAACAGCTTGCCCCTAAAATCCCTGGCACAAGGCGCCGCTCCGTTTTTGCAGCAGCCTTCGCCGTCGTCGACACGCCGGTCGTCGTCGATCTCGCCCTTGGTGCGCTCCGCAGATTCGCCGCAGGAAGGCGCCGAGTCCGACGCCGCGCCGTCCATCTGCGCGAGCGCGGACGCCAGCGGGCAGTCCGACCAGGCCCGCGAACTCAAACGCCGCAAGAAGCGCCAGTGCCCCGAGTGCCGTCTTTTTTTCTCCAACTTGGCCACCCACAAATCCACGCACTTGAACCCGACGGCGCGGCCGCACGTGTGCAATGTTTGCAGCCGTGGGTTTGCGCGGCCCAACGACTTGTCCCGCCACTACAAGTGCCACTGGAAGGAGACGGGGGCAGACAATGGGCAGTTCAAGTGTCCCTTCAAGAACGGGCCCGCGCCTGGCCAGTGCAGTCATACGCTGGGCATTTTCTCGCGGTGCGACACCTACAAAAACCATTTGAAGGCTATTCACTTTGACTACCCGGGCGGCACTCGCAAGAACGAGCGTGCAACCAGCCCGGGCTGCTGCGGCCTGTGCCAGAAGCAGTTTCTGAGTGTGGACGAGTGGCTCGTCACGCACGTGGACACTCAGCTGTGCGAGTCCATGCACTAGAAACGCGCCCGGTATGTATTCGGATTTGATATAGAATAAAGACACGGCTTGGCATCAACCATGAGCACGACCACCATTTTCAATGAGTGCCCTGTTTCTCCGCTACTCGTTCCCGGCCCCCTTTTTTTTGCCACTTGTTTTTCGCTACTTGTTTTTTGCCACTTGTTTTCCGCTACTTGTCTTCCGCCGCCATTCCCCATTCCGCGGTGCACCGGCTGGCCGTGCACGCCGGATCCCGGCTTATCTCCGAAATCATGCTATGCTGAAAAAAACGAGATTTTTGTCTACGGCTGAAATGGATTTGGAGCAAGGCCAAAAATCCACTCTTTGTCCATCAGCACAGTCGTCCCCGGTCATATTGGCTACAAGCAGTTAACTCCGTTTAGGCACTTGCAAGTTCGGTCGGCTCGGCTGGATCCTGGGCCGACTTTACGCTATGTGCAGGTCGCGGGCATCCGTGCCTCCGGGTATCGGCTGGCTCAAGGCCATAGTAGCCGTACCCACGGAAACGGCCCCGGAACCAAACCCGCCAGATTAGGTCTCCTGACGCTTTTGAGCCTCTTATTCTCAAGGCTGCAAATCTGTCAAAAAAATCAGGAAAGATGTTTCGTGCTGCCTTCAAAACCGCGCTTGTGTTGTTTCTAGCTTCCTCATACAAGACGCTTCCTCTAGCGTGGTGCATCCGTTTCTATCTGTACATTTTCAAGCATCTTGTCTTGAAGAAAGCACAATACATCCGCACAAAGAAGAATACGTATGGATTCGGCGAGCGGAAACTCGATGTGTTCCGTGGCGTGGAATACCACACCTACGCGTCGCCATTGGAAATCGACCTGTACTTGCATAAATCGAACTCCACGTACTTGGCCGACTTGGACATTGCCAGAACCCATTTTGTATGCCAGGTGTTTCAGACGCTTTTCCTAAAGTACTGGCAAAACGAGACGGGCGAGTTCCGCGGCAAGTCGCTCCAGAACTGTCCGTACGTGCCGATCGGCACGATCCAATGTGCCTTCAAAAGAGAAATCAAGATGTTTCAACGGTACCTGATAGTGTCCAGCGTATTTGCTTGGGACCACAAATGGCTCTACGTGCTTCTGAAATTCCAGTTCTCGGACGGCAAGCTTGCAGCCGTGGCAATCACAAAGTACGTGTTTAAAAAGAAGGGCCGGATCACCATGAAGCCGCGTGACTTCTTGGCCGAGTCCGGCCTTTATAACAGCGACGTGGAGCTGATCAATGCCGAAAACTACAAGTTGGTCTCCTCACTCGAGACTTCCGAAGGCTTGGAGAAATGGGCCGCCACCATGGAAATATAGACAACTCAGACATGTAAACACAGGCAAATGGTCATGTCCATTGGTATACATAATTATAATTTATTGCTAGCATACAAAAATATTTGTGGTCACGCGTATCTCCGACCTTGAACCCACTCATGCCAACTGGAATCCTTCGTGGCCCTCGGAAAGAGCTAGCAACAACGACCCACGTAGAGTCTCGTAAGACTCGTACACTGGTAAGTCGATCTGATTGAAGCACGTGTGCGACGACGGCAAGCGGTCCTTGGCTCCGTAGTCACGGTGGATGCTGAATTTGCACACGCCATTGGCTCCCCTCAAGTCTTTAAACCCATTCAAGGGTACCTTCGACGTGCCTGTGGAAAACTGCAATAATTTTGCTCTCTCTTCGTTGTCAAAGGACTTGACTGCCCTCCAAAACCATTGGATCTGTTCTGACGACGCGGAGTAGTTGTGATAGTTTGTATTGTTTTGCCAGTCCTGGACATCGATGTCCGGTAATCCACTGATCAACAACTCAAGTTCTTGCTCGTCGAAGATGGCCACCAAATCGCGAGGAATTATCTCGTGAAATCCGGTGATGAAATTCTGCATCTGCTCATTGACCGATGTCTGCAATCTGTACTCGACAACAAGTCGCACATATTCATGTTTATTGCTCTCATCCACAGGTATGTTTCTTCCGTCCGGCACAAGATCGATGACCTTGTGTTCTCCGTAATCATCCGTCTCCACCGAAAAGTCTTCTGTAATAATGTCCGTGATGTCATTCTCGAGCATCCACATCAAGGATTTGAAATATTCCAAATCCAAATTCTCCATGTCTTTGAGAGACACTGAACGATCTAAGATCTTCTTGTAGACAGCTCTGCTGAAATGACAGTCCAAAAAGCATCCATCGTATATAGCCTTTCCAATTGTGCGCCCAATGAACTTGAAAAATGATAAATGTTCCGGATTGATATAAGACGTTCTGTTGGGATGATATGTGTTTTCATCGCTAGCGACTGGTGTAAACAAGGCATAGTCGGGATTGAACATCTGGCGTGACAAGACCTGGTACCATTCTCGGGTGACACCACCAGCATCAATTCCGGCTTCTCCCTTGAAGTTGATTTCCAAATGAGCTTTTTTGAAGTCTTGGACAGACTTGAAAAAAAGCGCTCTGTAAGAGTCAAGAAACACTTGATCACGCCGAATGCTGACACCCATCTTTGCACTGGGTTCTTTCTCATCATGTAATTGTCTGTTAAAGTAGTTTCTTTTGTTGTCGAACTCCAATACCCTTGAATTTCTCACCAACATACTGAATGGACCACTCATGAGGTTTGGGTTCGATCTTACCATCTGATTAAGAATCTTCTTGTGCTCATCCGTAAAGGAGAAAAACAAGCTTTCAATAGGCTCTTTTGTGAAATCTATCTTCTTCACCTCGTACTTCATCACATCCTTGATTGGAAGCTCCTTTACCTTACTATGTTTGCATACAACCATGAGTGCCTCTATCAATGGGAGCAAAGCGGTAGCAACGTGTGAAAGATCGGAATTGTCTTCCAAAATTCTTAAACAGTCACTGAGAGCTTTCCATAATTTTCCAAGCTGAAGGTGCTTGTAGAGACCAGACAACAATTCATCATCATTTGAGCTTTCAGATCCATGCTCCCTCTTTTGACTCTCATACATATAGTCCAAGGCAGTTAATATTCTGAGAAGTTTAGCCTGGTCTGAACTTGATGCAGTGAATTTACTTACCATCTTGTTTTCTTGTGTTTCGGCTTTCGGCTCCTTTGGCAACTCACTCGTTAAAACATCAAGGTCTTCGATAATAAGATCTCCAAACTCAGTAGCACGTTCAGAAAGCTCCTTCGAAAACACGTTTTGAGTATTGATCAACAAGGAAAGATGATGCATGCAACTGATTGTGCTTCTGAACGTCGAGTTAACACACTCATTCGAAGCCAAAATTTTGACCAATAAACGCAAGTTCTTCTCGGGAATGAAACTCGTGGAGAATGATGCGGGCAAGGCCTTTTCTTTATCACGCATCATCAACAACGGCCGCGTCGCGTAATTCAACACATTTGAAAGCAAATCAATGAAGAGGTGGTCTTCGCTGAGAAGCGGGTTTTCCAAAAGTCTGAAGAGCAAATTAATTGGATATCTGTCCTCAAAGTATGAAGCTTTCTTGAGTCTGAACTTTTTCAAGTGCTTCTTGGTGAGGAAACTGTTCTCATGCTCGGTGAGCAAATATAGTCTCATGGCCGGAATCTTCTCCAATAAGAAGAGAAGGGCTTCAATCACTTGTACACCAATAGAATTAGGCAGGCAGCCAATAGGAAAGCTGTATGACACGCTAAGATGTTCGCCCTTTTTAGATTTTAGGGCGATTTGACTGAACATCTTTTCCAAGGCCTTTTGACTGCGCAAACCATCGTGCAAAATGGCTATTAAAATGCTGACAACGTCTGATCTTGTCTGCTTATTATTGCACATCAGCACAAGTGTTTGATAAATGTGTTCCCTCTGATTGATAGGTTTGGGAAGAAACAACAACTTAACCAAGCTGGCTACCCCAGCCCGATCAATCAATGGCACAGTGAATGACTTCTTTTTCATCTTCGAGACTTCGTCGTGGTCACTCTCAACATTTTCGGTACCTTCTGTGCGTGGCTCTCCCAAAGAGACACCAAGATCGTCATCCATTTCTAGCTCATCTCCCATTTCAGAGTCCATGTCACTTTCGTCAGGAAATAATCCAAATCCGTCACTGTTGAAGCTTCGAGACATCGACTCTTGCTGCAAAATCTCGGCTCGTATTTGATCTGGAAGTGCTTGAAGAAAGTCTGGATCAATTTCACGAACCTCGCCTCCAGCAGTATTAGCGTTTGCTCTTCTCTCTCTGATATGCTGCGTAAAAACCTCTTCCCTTATGTCTTCGGGCAAGGCTTCGAAATATTCAGGATCGATATCCGTCCCACTTATGTCCACCTCCCGGTTACCAATCCAAATCATAAGTGGCTCTCTGGTAGAAATTTCGGTGGCAACTTGAGCAGCCTCACGTTCCCTGGCTTCTCCTTCGCGCTTGATCCTAGCCTCCTCCCTTTTTTTGTCTAGCGCCTCTTGTCTTCTCTTGCGCAATTTCTCTCTCTCTTCAGCCTTTTTCTTGAAGATTTCAAGACTCTCAGTGCTGATCGACTGTTTGAGATGAGAGCGCGCTGTATCCAAAAATGCTGTTTCGAAGCGACGAAAATAACAAGTAAAAGCACCCGCCCATCTTTCTACGCTTGATCTGATAAGCATGTGGTCGATGGAGTTTTTCAGGTGTTCCGTATTAAGAAGAGCTTGGAAAGCGGCGTCTAGTTGTGGAAACGCAGTTTCATTGGATCTAGTCGATCCAATTTGTATTGTTCCTGCAAGAATTCCGGATGGATTCAAGGATAAGATTGGCTGACCCATGGGACGAATGGCATTAAACAATGAGGCAACAGACTCGCGGGTGGTTCTCGCATGATTGCGCATGGCATTCGGGCTCGCCTCGTCATCTAATTCTGAGTCGCTGTTTGCCTCCGAATCAAAGTCAAAACGAGTTGCCTCGTCATCTTCGTCTCCAGTCGAATCGCCAAATCTTGTCCGCTCATTCGAGTCTGTCAGTCCAGGAAAGTCAGCGAAGGCCTCTTCCCAGTCATCAAGCTCAGCCTCTGTGTAATCCATTTCTTCATCATCGAAAAAATCTTCATCTTCATTGAATTCATCATCTTCTTCGTGGTCTTCGCCTTCGTCTCCGGAGATGTCCACATCACTATCAAATCCATTGAAATCGGAGGCCTCTGCATTATCGAGATCAGATCCATCTGCGGAGTGAATATCTAAGTCACCAATATAGGTGATGTGATTTTCGTTGTCACCATCGTCACTGTCAAACCCTTCGTATCCCCTTGGTCTGTCGTCATCTCCATCCTCTTCAACAATTTCTTCGTCCATGCCAGAGTCCATATCGGAATAGCTCATCTCATCACTGATATCGGAGTCATCTTCTGAGATGTCTGACCCTGACATCGGCACGAGAGACTGGTCTTGGTAAAATTCGTCTTCTTCTTCACTCTCAACATCAAGATCGTACATTCCGAGCGTTGAGTTACGGAACAAATCTGGTGTCTCGTCCCTGTCCTCATCCTCATCAATATCTTCATCTTCCTTCTCACCCGGCAATAATGTTTCAAACAAGTCCACATTGGCTAACTTGATCTTTGCGAGGCCCGCAAGCGCCTTCAAACCGACATTGAGGACCTTATGCACATCAGGGAAGTTGAGATCAATATTTGACATAACCGAAGTGATTTGGTTAGCCAAATGTGAATCAATGAAAGCGGATGCCACATAAAATTGATCGCATTTTGTAGCAGACTTGCTTAGCAAAGGGTAACATAATTCTCTGAACTTTGCCGAAAGCAAACAAGAACACAAGTCAAAAATATCATAAATCTTGGAGTACACCCTGGTGACATTGGTTGACTCGACAATTGTTTCTTTGAGTATCTTCGAGATGATATCCACCATGAGCTTTCGAACAATGGCCATATCTGCATCTTCTTTTCTTGGGTCCGGCTCGGCATCATTTTCTTGAATCGTAGTGGACACAAGGGCCAAAAGAGTAAGTTTGGCGAGGGACGAAATTGCTTCACGTCTGTGAAACTCTGGACCACTCAGAGACACAAGCAGTTGACTCGGGATCAATTGATGAATGAAGAAATTAAGACTTGTCAAGCGAGGCTTATTTATCTCTTCATTCTTGGCTTTCTTGGAAAATGTGATAAACTCCAATTTTGCACCATTATACGAGCCTACCAACTCACAAAGACTTTGAAGAAGAAAACACATGTAACCAAACTTCTTATTCTCCATAAGGAAATCGAATTCCAGCTCATCCTTTTTCTTCTCGGGCTTTTTGGAAACTTCGTCCTTGTTATCTGTCTCCGGTGATGAATACCAATCTTCCTTAGCAACACTCATTAACTGGGTTAATAAGATATAAACTAATCCCAGTGGGTTAATGGCGACTTCCGTTTCCTTGGAAACCTTTATTTCCACTTCGGAATGAGGGGATTCAATTTTCTTCTTATCCAGGTCTTTGTCAGATACCAAGTAAACTTTTTCCCCCGATGAAGGTCGGCCGTCATAATTTTCCAAGCGGACCATATCGGAGGCCACTTCCAAGAAATATTCTGGATCTCTGCCGATTAGAGGACGTGAGTCGTGAATCACCTGGGTTAACTCACGTTTTCTGCCTGCATTCTTCTTCATGCTTTTGGTAATTTCTGCTGTGAAAACGTTCCGGAGAAGACTTTTGTTTTCAAAACAGGTTCTGATCACTAAGATCAAACTGTCTTGGAGTACCTTGTGATTATCTTTGTCAGTGAACTCTAGAAAATTTTTGGTACCTTTGATGAGACAAGCTAACAATGGAGACTCGATAACCTTTTGTTTGTAATCTTCCTGCTTCGCTAGCAAATACATGTATCTGCCAAGCAATGTGGCAGACTTAACATTTTTAACTGGTTGTAATCGGAGGATTGCATCAGAAATGGAGTCTTTCAAAGCTTTCGGTGCCTTCAAGTCAGGAAAGTGAGGTCTAAGCTCTTGGTATATAGTTGGCCAGGTCTGACTCAAAATAGGCAACATGAAGGAAAGGCCCGCTGCAAAAAAGTCTGTATCAGCGATTTCAGGCTTATTTTTCACATCAATCAAGAACTTATCCAAAAACTTCTCAAATGTAGCTTGATAGGCGTAATGCTTTTCACTCGCCTTACTCTCCACCACATAGGGCTCACAGCAAATAAGAATCTCGAGCAAGAAAATCAAGTTTGTAGCCTGTTTATTTTCAAGGTCCTCAGTTTTCTGCGATACAGCTTCGATCACTTCAAACACGCTCTTCACGATTTTCGAATCGATTCCTCTCTTCTGATACGCTGATGCGACTGTTTTCTCGAGACCCTTTGTAAACGAAGAAAGCTGGATGAGAGCAACAGAATATATCTGAAACTCCTCTCTCTGCCTTGCTTCAGAGATTATGCGAACGCTGTCAGTGGGGACCGGCTCATACTTGAATAACTCATCAAAGTTAAGCCTTTTGAGCTTCTCTCTAGAACTGGTCCAGTTTGGGAGGTCTAAATTTGAAGCCTTTTCAGAGAGAGAGTCAATATTCCTGATAGACCCAGAATGAGCGAGTAGCAGACAGGCAACTTCAGTGCTCATGTCTAAAAACTGTTCGAGAAATTTCACTTCAGAGAAAGCTGTTGCCATCCAGTCTTCTCTCAAAGGGTAAAATCCCTCAAAAGGATCAAAAGCCCAAGCTAGCCGAGCAATGTTGACAAGCATGTCGGGGATTTTAGCTGGAAACGCGGAAATAAGCGAGTAATCATTCTGTTTGCAAAATGTGGACTCAGTTCCCAAAATTTGAGTGAGAAGACGTATCGCTTGAACCCCCGATTGCGTTATACAACCATTCACCACGTGATTCTCATTAGAGCAGTACTCTTTATTGAAGAAATAATTTCCCATGGGACATTTGTTTAGGTGAGTGTATGAAACGAGCCTTGAGATGAAGGACAATAATAAGTTCAAAGCATTGAACCCAATTGAAGCTGGAGTGTTTTGGATAAACAAGAGTTCCTGAGCGTCTTTCAATGTATGCACGGGTAAAGTGCAAAGAGACTCGAATACTGAGACAGCGTTGTCAAAAACTTGCATCCCCAAGTCTGTGGTGTGGTAAAAGAACAGCACAAAAGACGTGGAGAGGGTCTCCTTCCCCCGATCTTTGTACGTACTAATGAATGAGATGACATGAACCACGCGAAGAATGTATTCGAGGTAGTTTTCCGTGGCGAGTCCCCGTCTGTCTTTCAAAATATTGCTCAAGTTACTAGCCAATTGTCTGGTTGCAACAACACTGGTTCTTCTCCAAGCGTCGGTGAAAAAATCCTGCCTTCTATGCATACAGCTTCGGGAAATACAAGAAAGCGTGACACATGCATTGTTCAGAAGCAGATCCATCAAGAATCTAAGCTGGAGTGTGTTCTTGAACTTAGCACTGGTGCAGTCGTCGATATTCTGGTTTTCAGAGGGTGGTTCACGAGGAAGAATTCGGACCGCGGTGGTTTTGATGGAATAGAATATTGAAGGGCTGGTCTTCTCCATCACTTCATCCGGCAAAGCCGAACGGATATTGGTCTCCTCCAAGATAGCGGCTTGCAACACGGAAACGAGTTTTTCCACAAAGCCCGAATCTTTTTGTAGAAAGTCAAGCATGACCAGGTAAGTCTCGTTGGAAATCAGGTTTGGGTTCAAATATATTTCTGTCAAAACAAAAAGTAGGTTGTTGACGATGTTCAACTCCTTCACCAACATTGTGGCTTCTTCGGGGTGGTTCCCAAGATCGAGGAAGTAAGACTTGGTCTCCCTGTTTTGAAGGAACTGAGTCATTCTTTGCGAGGATAGTCTTTGCGAGAGGGACTCGAGAACTTGCAAGAAGCCATACGATGGGACCTCGTCGTCTAGGTACTTGAGGACAGCGATCAAGTTGAGCACACCATTTGACACAGTGAAGTCGAAAGGCGTGCTGGGCATGGTGAAGAAAGACTCCCAGCAGGAAAAGGGGATTTCCCTGATGACGTCCTTCCCCCATTGGCCCGTGTCTTGGAGGAGCCCGTTGAGAAAGCCAGAGACGTTGTCGATGAGATTGGTGGCCGCCATGCCTTCCCAGCTCTCGATTTCCTGCTGGCCGTCTTCCTGAAGCGCCACGTTTTCAGTGGGCAGCTGGTACATGTGGCCCGAATCGGAGGCGTAGAACTGGATGGACAGGAGCTCGCCGTTGGCGTACGCCGCGAAGTCGGAGACCAACGCCCTGATTTCCTTCATGATCAAGGGCCTTAAGGGCGGGTTGTGTCTGCCCAACTCGTCCATCGAGCAGCCGATGTTGGTGCACACGTCCGCGCGCATGGAGTCCTTTGCCAACTCTAGGTCGTAAAACGACCGGAAGAAGATGTGGAGCACGTCGGACTCGAAGATCTTGGTCATGCCCTCCTTGTTGAGGGAGATGGCGCCCAAGACCTCCAAAAGAGGCGCGAGCAAGTCGCCGCAGGGCATGAAGAGCGAGTCGTAGTTGTCCAAGATGGCGGAGACGAGCCCGGCCTCGTTCAAGATGGAGAATGCGGTGGGCTCGTTGTGGATGATCTGCGAGACGTCGTCGACGGTGGCGGCGAGGACGGCGGGCCCGAACACGCGCGGGTGGGCGATGATCTTGGCGAAGCCCGCGAGGAGCGGCGAGTCGAAGAGGTTGCGCAAGCGGTCGCCCGCGTCGGACTGGACCAAGGTGGCCACGAAGTCGAGCAAGCCGCGCAAGTACTTGACCTGGGGCAAGCTGATGGAGTGGAGCACGGGCACGTGCCTGGGCGCGCCGCCCGCGTGGCCCGGGTGCGCGATGGCGAAGTCGACCTCGTGGTTGAGCGCGGCGACGACCAAGGCGAAGCCGTTGCAGTCGGCGAAGGCCGGCACGAGCTCCGGCAGCGCGGCGAGGAGCGCGGTGAGGACGTGCACGGCCGCGGCCGGGGCCCAGCGGTTGTCGCCGCGCACGGCCAAGAAGGCCGCCAACTCGGGCAACAAGCCGCCGGCCACGAGGCGCGGCGCGAGCGTCTTCAGCTCGACCAAGTCGCCCACGGCGGCGAGGAAGACGCGGTGGCCGGCGGCGTGCGCGGGCTCGGCCGGCAGGCGCGCCAGGCGGACGATGTGGCGGAGCACCTCGTAGAGCAAGCCGTGGCTGGCGCTGCCGCCGAGGTGGCGCACGAGCTCGCTGCCCCACACGCGCTTCATGGAGATGGCGCGGAGCGTCTGCAGCGCCGCGAGCAAGAGGTCGCCGGGCACGAGCGCCGCGTGGCGCGGCGCCAC
Organism: Metschnikowia bicuspidata var. bicuspidata NRRL YB-4993; assembly: GCF_001664035.1. NCBI lineage: Eukaryota > Fungi > Ascomycota > Pichiomycetes > Serinales > Metschnikowiaceae > Metschnikowia > Metschnikowia bicuspidata. The sequence goes on along the minus strand of NW_017387731.1, from coordinate 3,303,230 downwards.
CACGTCCATCAAGAAGCCCAACGTGTAGGGCTCGAGCTCGAACAACTGGCACGCGGTGAAGTCCGCGCTGCAGAAGCACGCCACGCACGCGATCGCCAAGCACTTGGCGCGGAGGAGCTTGCGCCGCAACTGCATGGCATCGTGCGTCTGGGAGTTGAACGCCTTGGCCGCGAGCGCCGCGGCCAGCAAGCGGAACCACGCGCTGGGCGGCACGCTCTCGGCGCCGCGGTCGTACATCTGCTGCACGGACATCTTGCGCACGTGCTCCTCGGAGAGCGCAAACACCGCGACGCCGTCGCCCGGCGCCGCGCCCGCGGGCAGGCGGAAGTACTCGAGGCGGAGCGCCTTCCACAGGGCCGGGTACTCCTGCGCGGGGTCGAGCGCGTCGGCCCAGCCGTAGTGGTCGGCCTTGGCGTGCGCGGCGGCGCGCGGCGCCCGCTGTGCCGCGTGCTCCCGGCGCTCCCGGAGGAAGCTGGCGGGCACCGCGGGCGGGAACAGGCGCGCGGCCTCGAGGAGGCGGAGCCGCACGGGCCGCGGCGCCATGAACTTCTTGTGCTGGCTGCCGTGCACGTAGCGCTCGCCGAGGCACACGGCCACGTCCAAGGCCGCGATCCGCACGTCGAGGTCCGGGCAGCACACGAGCTGGAACACGCGCTCCAGGCTGGCGTAGACGCTGCGGTTGGTGCAGTGGTCCAAGAGCATCTTGGAGAAGCGCAAGCACGCCACCACGAGCGCCGCGGCGTCGGGCGGCGCCTGCTGCAAGCGCGGCGCCGCGCCGGCCCAGCCCTGCGCCGCGATCTGCGTCTCCAAGATGTCGTCAAAGAGGTTCAACACGCGCACCCAGTGCAACAAATTGCCTGGCGGGAGCTCCCACGTCGAGTGCGCCGCGAGCGTGTGCGCCAACTGCGCGGGCTCGCTGCCGCAGATCTCGTCGATGAGCGGCAGGAGGTGTTTCTCCTGCTCCACTTTGTGCAAGTGCGAGCGCTTGGAGATGATCATGTTTGCTATGGGGGGAGGGGGGGTAGGGGGTTCAAATACGCGCCGGGGTCTGTGCTGGCGGCCGTTTTTTCTCGCGGTTTCGGGGGCGGCCGGGGGAGGGGCTGCCGCGGGGGTTGGAGGTGGGCACGGGTCGCTGCTGCACTTGGGTGGGGGGTCAAGTGTGGGGGACCAGGGCGGGATGGGAGGAAAAGTGAGGAGGAAGAGTGAGGAGGAGGTTTGGCAACGAGGGCATTTTCGCGCCTGGCCCTGGGGCCGCGCGGCGCGGCAGGGCCGAGTGGCCTGCCAGAGCGGACGCCGGGGGCGTTCCAGGGCCAGGCGCGCGCGTGTTCAGGGCAGGGCACAGGGCCGGGCACAGGGCCGCGCGGGGCAGGCCGGGGGTCTGTTTGGGGCGACGGCCGCCTACTTCCAGAGTGCCCTATATGATGACGAAGGGTATATTTTCACGCGTGGGTTGGTTTTTATAATAGTTTTGTAGCAGAACCAGACGGAGCTGAACCTTTGGGATCACCTGCGGGGGATGGCTCGAGCTTTAAAACGTGCCGCTTCATGGAGAACAGAATCCGCTGGGCAGCTTCAAGGTGGAGCCTTGTACTGTCACTAGCAGAGTTGTCAGTTTGAGTTGTTTTGTGGAGTGAGTGCTTTCAATCTAGTAGCGCCTTCGGGGCTGCTTATTACACCATTCCCGGGCACAATATAAGCCCGTGGGTCACGAAATAGCGAATGCTCATGTTTTACATGCATTCGCATCCAAGGCAAGTAGAAGGCCAGGGCCTCTTTTCTTTGTTGCACTGCCGGGTATGTACAATGACTAAACATCAAAACCACTAAGAGGGGTAATATCCATCAACTAGGAACCATAAGGTGATTTTGCAATTGGATACATAAATCATGTGTGTCAAAAAAATAGGAATTATAGAATCGAAACGAATCAGTTAAAGTCATAGCAGTGTTAGTAGTTGCCATTTGACGAGACGCACACATCCAATATATATTTGTGCTGTACCATTATTAACATCCATAGGTGATAAAGTATGCTTTTTGAGAATTCTGATCGATTAGTTGTATCTTCGTTATTTATATGGGACTAAACTTCCACAATGCTCAGTACTACTTATAATAATCACCCCGCGTGAACTCTCCATTTATATGCTTATTATTTAGTTTCATTCTAATGGTGCCTTGTTTGCTACGGTTTGTCTTACTGCCTGTCCTCGACTACTGAACTCTTTATGTGAATAATTCATGGGGGTAAGCGTATAAATAATCCCGGCCATCCCCGGCGTAATGAACCTTTAAAGGTCCTCAATGTATTAGTATAGTTCAGTAGTCTGCCGTGATATAATAACTTACCTTAGTTTATGACCTATATTGGTAACTTTGAGTTGTCGGTACATGTATTTGATTCGAAAAAGAAATTCTAAAAAATATCAGAATGATTCAAAAAAATGATTCAAAGGAAAACTCGAGCTATATATACTCAATAGCAACATAAATTTACCAGGTTTTCAATTTTATCTCTACATAATTAAATAGCATCGGTGATTTTAAAATATATTTATCATGCCTATCTATGAATTGAAGACGTTTCCTCAATGGAACATACCTATTAAATTGTTTGTATCATTTTGAGCATAAGGAATAAAAAGGAACGGAATGTTTGATTAATAAAATCGAATGACTCCGAATATAAAAAAGAAACATACTTCAAGTAACATTGATATAATGAATATATACTAGATATGTATGCGGGCGTTCTGGGCAGGATTTTGGGGAGATTGGTTGGAATGTTTATTGAATTCGGCTGGTATTCATAATGACTCGAGCTGATATTTAGGGAGAGCTGAGCTGGTACTCTAGTGAATTGGATATATTTTTTTCTTGACTAGAACTGATGAGTTTGGTGAGCTTGGCTGGTTTTGGTAATTTTTGGGTGATCTTTATGGTAAATTGAGCTGGTGTTCTTGGTCAATTGGGCTAGTACTTTTGGTGAGTTTGGCTAGTCATTTTGGTGACATGGACTGATATTTTTAGTGAAGTGAGCTGATATTTTTAGTGGATTGGGTTCGTGGTTTTGGTGATTATGGTGGGTGTTCTTGGCGATTATGGTGGGTGTTTTTGGCAAAGTGAGCCGGTGTTTTTTGGTAATTCGAGCTGATGTTTTGGTGAGTTTTGCTGATGGTTTCGATGAGCTGGGCTGGAATACATCTTGATTCGGGCTGATACTTTTGATGAGCTTGGCTGGTATTTTTGGTCAATTGGTCTGGTATTCTTGGTGAGTTTGGCGGTCTTCTTGGTGAGTTGGGCTGGTGTGTTTACTAAATTGGGCTGGTTTTTTCAATATATTGGGCTGGTATTTTTGGTCAGTTTGTGGGAAACTTGGTGAGTTGGGTTGATGTTTCTGGTGTGTTTGGCGGGTGATTCTGGGGATTTTGGCTGGTGATTTGGTGTTTAAGGCGCTGAGGCATTGCAATGGTGCATCATGTGCTGATCTAGCTTGATGATACATGATATTGGGATATTATATTGATGTATTGGATGATGTTTGGATGGAGGTATCTATGTATTGATTTAGGGTATGATGTATGCACTGGTGTACTGTTTCGTAATTTTAGGCTATCATGTGTTGATTTATCTTGATACTTCATGGTATTGACGAGTCGTATGGTACGGTATGGTATGTTGTATGGATGTATAGTATGATGATTAAGGGTATGATGTATTGATGTAGGGTATTATTATGAGCACTGATGTGTTTTATCTTGTGATTTCATGCTACCATTTGTTGAGTTTATTTGCTACACCCATGTATTTGCATACCTTGATGATTCGTGGTATTGATGTTTGGTGTTGATCTATGTTGACGTATGGTATGAACATTGCACTGGTGAATTTTTTCATGTTATCATGTGCTGGTTTAATTTTGATGACATCACGTCGTGATTAAATTGATGTTATCATGTGTTGATTTAACTTGATGATAAACGATATTATTGAATTGTATGGTGTGGTATTGCTGCGATGTAGGCTACCATGTACTGATGTATGTATGGGATTGATGTACTGCGATAGTGTATTTTTTTGTGTAGATTTGATGTTATCATTTGCTGACTGATTTTGATATATGGTATTGACGTGTTGTATTGATGTTTGGTATTGATGCATGGATGTATGGTATATTGTATTGTATTGCATTTAAGTCATGTATAGTACTGCTGGATTGTAGGGATGTGTATTTTGACTGTACAGATGTGCTAAACTGTTGACTTGATGAGATGATGTGTTGATCTGATGTGTTGGCATTTCTATCAGTGACGATTAAAATTGTGGATTTGATGTGTTGATCTGATGTGTAGATTCAATGTATTGATGTATGCACTGGTGAATTTTTTCGGTTAATTTGATGATATGTGGTATTCATGAATTGTATCAATGTATAGAATGGTGAATTGTATCGATGTATGGTACTGATGTCTTGCGCCGATGTTTTCTTTTGATGTGTCGATTAAATGTCATTATGTACTGTATCAAGGCATTACGTTGATGTATTGAACTGATGTACTGTACCGTTGATATAGTGTGACGTTGTGTTGATTTGATGTCTAAGCATTTTTATTTCTTGATGTGTTGATTTAATGTGTTGATCAATTATGCTGATTATAATTGCTAATGTGTAGATTCAATGTGTTAATCTGATGTGTAGATTCAATGTATTGATGTATGCACTGGTAAATTTTTTCCGTTAATTTGATGTATGGTATTGATGAATTGTATTGATGTATGGAAGATGTATTGATGTATGGTAGATGTATTGCACTGGTGTATTTTTTCTGTCATTCTCATGTTATCACGCGCTTATTTAATTTGATGATACATGGTATGGATGTATTCTACAGATGTATTGCGCTGATGTTTTCTTTTAGTGTATTGATGTATGGTATCAATGTATTGTATCGTTGATTTAGTGTGATAATGTGTTGACATTTAAATCATGTGATGTGTTGATCTGATGTATTGATCAAATTCTTTCATTTAGCTTGTTGATCTGTAGACTCAATTTGTTGATCTGTTGTCTTGATTTAATGTTTTAATGTATGGTCCTTATGCATTGTATTAATGTATTGTACTGATGTATGGTATAGATGTGTAATATTCATGAATCGACTGATGTATCATACTGGTGTTTATAATTGAAGTATTGATGTAGGATGTATTACAGAGGTTTTGATCTCTTCAGTTTATTGCTGTGTGCTGTGCGTATCCCCTTATATTGATCTTCCGGCTCGATGTGGCATTGCGTGTTTTAACGTCTGACGGTTGAAGCCAGTTGTGTTTACGGCCGTTTTGGCGTATTACTCTTGGTCTTCCTTTGGGCATTTTCACGGCTTCTATAGTGAATATTTGCGTGCCCTTGCTGTCTATAGTATGGTGGCTTCATGATTTTGCACCGGAGGAGTCGCACTAAATTCCTATGTTTGGTCGCTCGGGGCCTTTGGCAGAACAATGGACGGCAGCAAAAACCACCAAAAACCACCTCAAGAAATTACAAAATACAGAATTCTAAATATTGGAAAAAATACTTATAATATCTCCACACCCAGCAAATGCAGGAAGAGACCTTCTATTTTGGTCCTACCAATATATGGCGGGCAAGCTGCAAGATCACTATGGCAAGGTGCGCTGTGAAGCCTGACTTTGGCTGGCGTGATTTTTTAGCCCAACAAATGCGAAGAGCCAGGCATACTGGCCCTGCCCATTCAGCACGGTTGCCCGCGATTTCTGAGAATCGCCTTGCCATACCTCAGCATAGTAAATTCGTAGGGCCATTTTTATAGAAGCACACCATAATAGGAAACTCTGGCAGGTGTGAAAACGTCAAGTGCATACACCAGGCACCCAGGCCACAAAAAGTCCTGTACCAGATTGCACTGTTCTCAATGTGAAACTGTCATAATCCAATCTTAACTTGCAACTTCCTCGCAATTTACTTGCAACGTTGATTTGCCATTTTATAATTTGCTCTTGCGAGGTACAACTGCCATTTCACGATGCAAGGCTACATCAGGGCCCAAGCGCCTGGGCCCATTCAAATCCCCAAAGATGTGTTTCTCAAGGAATCCCCAACAAAATCTTATCGGCAGCTTGTATCGTGGCATTATGAGCAGCAATTAATAATCGCATGTTTCGCACGGGCGCAATCATCCTTCTACCGCAAAGAGCCCAAACATGTATACTCCTTCTCTCTGTAAGAACATTCCTCCCAGCTGAGGGATCGCAGACCACTAAATGTGCACGCAATTTTGAGACCGATCGGCTATGAGCCATTGGTATACACCAACACTCAGAGATATGAAGCTTATTGTATAAGGGCTCAAAACCATGTCAAGGGGGAGTGCTTCAAAACAGAATTGCAGTTTCCTGCCGTTCCTGCTTCCGAAACTCTCCAATAGTTTCTCCAGCCTTTTGTCTTCCTGGTGCCCGGATAGAGTTTAAAGAACCCGGGCATTGGTGGAGGCGCTTCTTGTCTCTTGCTGGAAGAAAAGCTATGGTTATCGTGTCTTCTCCTTAATGTGTAGCGTACGGGGTATACCCCAGGAGACACAGACACGAGATTTGTTTCTCAACGAAAAATAGAGTCTCCTTACATTGGACTCGCACCTCTCGGTTCACCAAGCGTTCATGCAAAGCATTCACTGAACTTCAGTACAAATATTGACTGTATTCGTAGGAACGCTCAAACCAGCCCGGCCTGGCATAACCATATACCTGGTTGAACTCCCCCTGTTTGGTCAAATAATGTCTCCGCGTGATATTGATTTCATGTTCCAGCAGTTTCGCAGAGTCCCGCGTCAAAGGCCCCGAAGCATCCCCTCTATGGCCTGTAAATTTATCTATTCAATCCACCCCCACAATTTCTACCCGCCCTCTGATCCGATTATTTCTCGACCTGCGTAATTCCGTTATATATTGTCTTAGCCAAACTAGACGTGCAGTCTGGCCGAGGCGGATCCCAGGGCGGTCAGCCTCTTCAAACTATACATGCGCAGCGGTGTTGAATAAAACAGAAAAATACTCGACATTCACGCTGGACATCTACGTCATAGGAGAGCCCGATTCGAAACATCCGGCCGACTACTTCCACACACGTGTACTGGTGGCAATCACGCTCGCACTCCAGGCCTACAAAACGATTTCAGCGCAGCCGGGCGTCTGTTAAATAATGGATATCTACGCAAAACAGCTTAGTTCCAGGCTCAGGCCCAAGACGCCGGCATTATTCCGCCAGCATACTGTCTCGCAACTTGGGCATGGCTACTATCAACTGTTCAACCGGCATATACATAGACCCATGGGCCATGTCTACTTTTCGCACCAGACCGCCTGTTCCATGCAGAGACAGCCGGACCAAAGACCCAGAGCACCTGGACTGGATATCACCGGACACTACGACCGAAGCGCCAAAACAAGGCCCGCACATATTTCCCTTTGCTGCAGATCCGAACTCTATTTTTAAGACCACCTCCAGGCCGTTTTTTATATAGCTCACCTCCAACTAAGACAGACCCACGTTCACCTCCAACTAAGACAGACCCCCAGATCTCCATACCATGTCTACCGTGAAAAGCAAGCAGGCCGTGCTCCCGCCCATCAACTTGATTTTCAAGTACTTACAGCAGCAGTCGCTCGTGACGATCTGGCTCTATGAGCAGACGCAGCTGAGAATACAAGGCAAGGTGCGAGGATTCGATGAGTTCATGAACATAGTGATTGACGATGCCGTCGAGATCTCCACGGCCTCCGGCGCCAAGGAGACCTTGGGCCGCATTCTCTTGAAGGGCGACAACATCACGTTGATCTCGTCTTTGGATGTATAGGCTGTGGGCTTCCGGCCGCACCACCACTTATATAAATGTATTAATACAACGGATCCCAGGCCGGCTGCGGCCCGCCGATTGAGGCTGTAGAGCATGTGTTGGCCTTTGCAGAAGCGGCGGGCCAACCGGCCAGTGTCCACAAATAAGAAAAATGGGCCTAGGGCTTGCTCCCAAATCTCCGTAAGTTGTCTAGCGAAGAGCAGGTTTTCCGTGGCGCCATCGACTCACATGCGTCTCAGATGTATTCTCTGGGTGCTGCGTCTTAGGTAAATTCTCTGGGTGGTGCATCTGAGATATATTTTGGGTGGTCCATCACCGATCTCTGGATACATCATCAGTATGGTCTCTGGGTGGTGCATCTCATATTACCTGGGCGGTTTACCACCCATCTGTTCTCTGGATGAAACATCTCAGATATATTACGTAAATGCTTCACCACCAATATAGCCTCTTGCTGCTGCATCTCAAAATATTTCTGGGTGAACCATCTGGGTTGTCCATCTTAGATCTAGTTTCTAGATGCAACCTTAGATTACCTGGGTGGTCCATCTGGGATTTCCGTCTTAAATATAGTCTCTGGGTGCTTCACCGCTAATACAGCCTTTGGGTGCTGCATCTCAATGAATTCTCTGGGTATCTTAGATATATTCTCTAGATTTTCCACCATTCTCTGCATGCAACATCTCAGATATATTCTCGAAGTGGTTTACCACCAATATAGCCTCTGGCCGCTGCATCTCCAATATATTTCTGGTTGGTCCGTCTGGGATTTCCGTCTGAAATATTATCTCTGGTTGGATCTCAGATTTCTCTGGATGCTGCACCTGAGACCTATTCTCTAAGTGATCCACCTGGGCTGTCCATCGCCAGTATAGTCTCTGGGTGGCCCACCAACAATGTAGCCTCTGGGCGCTGCATCGCATATGAAATTGCTGGGTGCAACATCTCAGATATATTCTCTAAGTCTTTCACCATCAATAAAGCCCCTGGCTGCAACATTCCAGATGATTCTCGGGGTGGTCCTTCTGGGTTGCCCATATCAGATACTTCTCTGGGTTGTCCATATCAGATACTTCTCTGGGTTGTCCATCTCAGATACTTTGGGTGCATCTCAGATATTTCTCTGAATGCAGCCGGAGATATATTCCCTGGGTGGTCCCGGCAAGCCGCACACCCGCCCAGCTACTTCGCCCCTCGCTTCTGCAGCACCAGGGCCATTTCCCGGCCCGGGGCCTGTAGGTTGAAGTTGACTTTCTTCCGTTTTTTCGGAGAGCCTTCAAGCGGCTCCAGGACCGCCGCGAGTTTGGCCGTGTTTTCGGGCCCCTTGCCGTGCCGGCGCCGGCTTCGCTGCGCCCGTGCCTCTTTCAGCATGGCAGCCTTGTACGAGCTGATTTGCTGTTGTCGGAACATACGATTGTGGTCCTTCTGGGCCGCGGTTTTGCGCCGTGCGGCCACTTCTTTGGAGGCGTCCGGGGTTTCCAGGTCCGCCATGGCTCAGAACATACCAGAACGGCCCGCCTGCTGAAGCACGAAGTGAAGATTTGGGGCCGGGCCGAAAGAAAATGGCCAAGTTGTGCGAGGCTAGAGAGGCCCGGCATGCGCGCCTGGCGACTTGGGGCCAGGGAGTCCAGTTAGTGAAAGGCAGAGGGGAAGGCCGGGGGAATATCCGGCGATGGGGTGTCTGCCGATTTGGGTCTAGGGTCACCTGGGATTTTTTTTCTGTATATCTATAATTATACATGTATATGATATACGTATATACAATTGATTATATGCCGATTTGAGAGTATGCTAGTCACGGGCAGTATGCGACGGGCACCTGGAAATATTTCTGTGTATCTATGATCATACATCTAGACATTTGTGTGTATGCCGATTTGAGGGTATGCTAGGGCCACGGTCAATATGCGATGGGACCCCTTGGCTATTTCTCTGTTTATCCATTAATATTGGTATATATAATATACATGTATATACTTCTGTATATGTACATGGGCAGCTAGCACCACTGGACCCAACATTAACCCCGGCACGGCGGGCGCGAGTCACTGCTGAATTCAGGCTGCGGTCCGAATCAAGTGTGTTTTTGAAAGCCTGAAAAAAAAAATTGGTTTGGCGCCATACTGTGGCCAATAGAATTTTGAGAGACCCGAGATCTCGAGGATGGGTGCGCACCAGCATGGCCAAATACTGCTGGCTCAATTAAGCTGGCATTCACGAGAAACCCGCCATCATGGGCTGCAGCTGTCTATTTTGGCAGGGAAGTATTTTGCTTCGTGCTGGGCTAGCTTACTTTGAATTAGAGCTGGGAACAAGAGGTTGATGGCAATTCGCGGTATTCTAATTTTCCATTGCGGAGCCAAAGTATGAGAAAGCCGAGTTTGGCCGTGAGAACATATTCTAAAATCAAACAGCATGAGATTTGTGATTTTTAGGTTAAGATTTCCGGTATTGATAATGACTAATGCTGGATTTAGTGCCCAGAAATACATTGTTCAACCCAGCATTTCCAACGGCAAACAAAAATATCTTCCCTCACAATTGCCCCGCTCTCGCCCTGCCTCACTAGTAATATCAGAGAATATGTTATTCATGAAGTGTAACACTATAATCGGTAAACCCATGCAGAATTCCTGATATGTCAAAAGGTAGCAATGAAAAAACTGAAGACCAAATCGACGGATTGAATGTCACCGCTTAGCCGGAGTGGTGAACTTTTATAAACTAGCTTCAGCAGGTAAATAGGTTTTTCCCAGGTGCGCACTTATAATATTCAGATATCATAAGATCGTTAGCATTGGTGTGACTCAGAAATTTTCTGGTGTCGATCTGAGAATAAGCGTTTTCAAAACAATCACATGATTCTGGACCTTATAGGTCACCAAAACTTCTCAAATATCTACTGATTTTTTTTAATTGTCAGAACGGGTGTGCAGGGAGGTATAGAAGACGCTGTATTAATAAGCCTCATCAACTTATCGATTACTGTATTTCTGAAAAGAAAAGGAATAGGCGTATACTAGACTTAATACCAAAACATCCCAAAGCAAACCATGGCGAAGTTGGATAATGATAAAACATCTCAAAGCTCGTTAAATCTGAGTAATAAATACCCGGCTTCGCTGAATCATATCACCCTGCGCAGCAGGGTTAAGATATTGTCTAAGAGTGGAGAGGATACACAGAGATGATATTTAAGGCCTCTCACGCCAATTCCCTCTCAGCAAAATTCAATAAACACCTGGAAGGATACAATGATAATTCAGAAACGAGAATAGCGTAAAAACTCCTGAAGTGACCACGCTGCCCCTAGATCATTATCAATTATTAACCGTAAATCTTTATTGATTGATATTTTAGTTGTAAACCCTATGATAAAAACTAAATATTTTTTTCTAATGATGCATCGCCCGCTTTTACCCATAGAGCCATAATTAAAGTATTAAGCGTTCTGAAAATTTAGTAATAGAAATAAGTAATAATCATCATATTAAAAAGGTGACATTATTTGTTAGTGATATTAATGTATCATTTATGATTTAAATTTCATGGGTGTTAAACTTGAGGTTAAGTTTAAGTTTAAAATTAGCCACGATGCTATATATTATAGAGTATGGGTGAAAATTTATATTTTTAGTTTTTAGTCACAGTAAACTTTTATTCAATTTTCCTTACTTGAATGTAAAATTTAATATAAGGGAGCTTCACTTTCTTATATCGATCCTAATTATTAGTCAAACTCCCTCCACTTTTCATGAAAGTAACCTAGGCCAGGTTCTCTTGCGCCAAAAGGGGCAAGGGAGTGGTCATTGAAAAATTGGATAAAATTATAAGATATAATTAAGCTTCAAATGATCCCTGAAACAAAAAAACAGATTTCAACGCCGAGAAAATTCCCACCTGTGCCTGTGCCTGTGCTATGGGGGTAAATACATATACGAAGTGCGTGTATTAATCGGTATAGCCTAAAGATCCAGTAAATATGTATAAAAGTGAAATATGTAAGGGTAATTTGTCGTCCTGATATATAATAATTTGAACCTTGATTGTGGGCATCCGCCTGCAATCTCATAGTTTTCAAGCTATTAATTTGAAAGCCTAAAGGGGGAGCTATAAAAATTTACAAGATAGGTTAATTACATATTCAAATTATAATCAATATGTCTTATTTAAAAAAAGTATCCCATACCAGAATAGGTGGTGATGATATTATTACTAAAGACGCATCGGTTATTTGAGTGAATGATGATAAAACTGATATTATAAAATTAATGAATAAATTTTCTTTTCGTCTTATGGGGGAAGAATATTAATGTTGATTATCTAGAAACATGTTTTTCTTAATAGAAAGAATACTAATAGCTCGCTTGTAAATTATGATCTATATAATTTAGAATGTGGTTTTACATGATAGTTAAATGCAAGGAATATTGGACTTGTGATTGAAACTTCTGGTCGTATTTCCGTCATACGTATATATTCATATAATTAAACCGCATTTAATGATTTGAGAAATATTTCAGTAAATCTAGACTATCCAATCATATAAGCTCCGTCGGATCTGACAAAGACATGATAGTGCTATTTTATATAATGAATTAGCACATATGGGTAGTTTAAAGCAAATCATGATATTGAGTAGGCACCTTGAAGATTGTGGTGACAAACTAATTCTAATTAGTTTGGAAGATCTGGGATCTTGCCATCATATCTCTGCCTTCTTTGTTCTGGTAGAATTTTTTAATCGAGGGAGGTAGAATACAGAATTGTACATAAAACAGCTTAGCGGATCTCGGATACCTACCCAGCGTCAAACCTCAGCCCGTCTCCTTGTTCGACAATGATTTCGCACATATATGGTGACATGCCGAAAACAACGTTATCAATTCCTAGAAATTGTCTTCTGTTACTTTCTGTTTTGTAAATTCATCTAATCAAGAGCAAAACTATATAAATAACATACACAAAGACCTTAAGCGGCTACAAGATATTGTGTATCTCGCACAAGGTGACCCCCGTATCCTTCTCATTACGATGACTAATAGCCCCTATTAAATAATTCAGACACACAGATGTGCCAGCCTCGTGTCTATAAAGAATTCCTGTTTTTGTAAAGATATTCAGGATTAAACGTATGAAACATTTAGACTATATATTGATTTCGGTTGCGGCCATACCATGCAGGAAGCACTGTTTCCCGTCCGATCAACGTTAGTTAAGCTGCATAGGGCCACACTGAGTAGTGTAGTGGGAGACCATATGCGAAATTGTGGTGCTGCAATCTTTTTTTGCCGGTAATAGCTTTTTGCGTACTTTTAAAATTCTTACAGTGCTCTATGATTTGATGATGCAAAAAATTGTAGAGCTTTTATTCTGTTTAAGAGAACTGCCATGTAAATGGAGGCCGTTGGTATGGGTATTTATATTTTGTCAGACATACCATATTATGATATATATTTTACGATACCCGCACCGCGGGTTGGCTTTTTATTTGTCCATGTTTCTTAGAAGGATCAAATATACCTTAATTAGAATTGGCATGATAGTTACTGTTGGTTAAGTAATCTTATGATTTTTATCAAGCTGAAAGTAAGCTTTTTCCCTTTTTTCTTCTAATTTTAATTATAATCTATGCCTCAATCCGAAATATTGTTAATTAAATCAAATCAACTATGATAAAGTGATATGGTAGGTTTAGCCTTAATGTAGCAGTCTTCTGAATAGATATAATTTGCTTTGAGAATACATGAATACATAAATACAAAATAATATTCTTAAAAGATAATTTTGTGTAGGTTCATCTGATTAAAGGAGCAAAACTATATAAATATATATAAAAAACCTTTAAACAGCTCCAAGCTACGTACCAAGTGTCGGAACTCGGCCCGCCCTCTTCCGTTAGTCACGGCCTGGACGGTCCTCATGGACCTTATATGTTTACGTATTGAATATTACGTCATCGAATCCTAAGATAGGTCTCCTGTAGTAGTCGCTTCAACTCAGATGGTTGTAGCGGACTTAAGGAGCCCACTTCCTGCGACTCGCCAAGCCTTCTGGTGTAGACCTTGAAAATAGTGGCGACAAACCAATTTAATTTTGTTAAGTTCTCCAAATAGTTGCCGGTTGGGGCCCACATTGAGTTCAAGCTCATGGGCTTGGAAAACTTTAGCTCTTGCACCACTATTTGGATGCTTCGCAGTTGCTGTAGATTTGGCCTAGGAAAGCGTCTGTGGCGTCTCCGTTGTTGTGAATTTGGTTTGTGCAAAGATGACATTAGGAATCCGATGTGTCGCGTGATAGTTGAAATTTATGAAAAGAAGTCTCAAATAGTATAGTTAGTCATATCAATAAACAGCCATTGTTGGAGAAAAAATATTATCCTTTATAGATTTTTGATTTACTATTAGTAATGCCGCTGTGAGAATTAGAAAAAAACACCCGACAGTACATCCCCCTAGCCATTGGCCAGGATAGGACGTGCTGTCCACCATGTTATATGATGATACGACGGGAATGAGGTGTACCCACTCTTTAAATAGGGAAAAAGATGTTGTATTCTTGAAAATATGAATTTAGAGAAAATTTCATCTGCTAGATTTTTTATTGCTAACGGTGGAACCTTACAAAACTCAAAAGTTTAAAATCAATCCCAGAATATAGGACAATACCGTGGATTATATATTTTTCATCTTTTTCTTTAGATTTGTTTTAGCTTACGTTAAGCTTGATATTTTAGGTCTAAACCCCCGTGATATATCATAAAGGGTTGAATCATATATAGCCTCCAGTACTAATCCTGTAACTTTTTGAACTAGTTTATCTATTGGCCCAAGATTTAGTGGGCTTTCTCCTCCATTAGCTTTATGCATTTTAATACGTTTAGCTGGTGCATGCTAAAATGTGCCAGATCTTAATTCCTCAATTAAATTCTTCATGTGACATACCATCTAAAGTAGTTGGATTAAACCTGGTGTCATCATACCTGGTTTATTTCTTGAATTACCATAGGCTATCAAATATAACTCTTTTCTTAAAATAAAGTTGTTATATAATTTCCGATAATTCTTTTTGGATTAGATTCACTAATTCATATAAACCATTGAGTCTTTCAAGTACCTTGAGATTCTTTCCTGAACCAGTACTATAAGATCTAATGCTATTCATAGCTAATACACTTTTCTGTATACTTTTCTAATATGTATTCCTTGATTTATTGAAGTCATTATATTCCATTCCTGGAACAGAGTTATTCGTACTTTTTCCCACTAAGACATTGGTATCCTTAGTGGATAAGGTAGTCTCTCTAGTGTTGAAGATAATCATCTCATTTGGTTCTTCACTCATTTTCCTCATCTTAATATCATTAATACATCTCATTTCATTGTTCTGACCGGTCGTGCATTCCCATCCCATTAGAAAAATTAGCTCCATTGCAATCAAACCATGAGTCTCTAGCTTGTGACAATTGGAAATTGAACTTTCAGCAGTATATGTTTAACCATGGATTAGAGATTTCATCTGATGATTACAGCATATACAGCACCTTTTCCCGGCATGCTATGTTCAGCTTCTGATTTCTCATAATAACAAGGCTGGGTGTTTTATTGAATATACAAAATAATATCTGGCCTCAAACAGAATAGCACAGGAGCCCTTATGGCGCACATGCATAGCTACAGATATTTCACAAGCCACTTGTATCACTAAAAGTGAACGTAATAAGTGTAGTCAGCTTATACAATCAATATTGTATATTATACGATATTTGCTGCCACCCTAACCGTACGTGATAGTTTCCCATCATGCGGCTTTCCCTAAGGGAGGTATGTACTACCTTATATATTTCATCCTTTTTGATGTGAAACACATTTGACAATACGGCTCCCTAAGAATATGGTACGTAGTACCTTAGTTAAAGTATATACATTTCATCCTATTTAATGTGAAACACATTTATCATTGTTAAAGAGTATAGTTAAAATTATAAATAGACATATAAACATATGACTGGAGGCCATATCTTTGGGAAATATACTGCTTATAATCCATTGACATCTGAGAACATTATGAAAAGATCTTTGACATCATTTCTTTGAGATAATTATCCCCACCATATATAGGTGGTCTAAATCAATTTTTGTTCATGAATTCTACAAAATCACTGGCATAATTCCCCAGCATGCAGTCGTTGATGATGGTCTGAACATAGTGGGCTTTGAGCAGCTCCTGTTCACATTGCATACGACGAGACCTGTGCTCATTTTAAATCCAAGACCAGCTACTTAATAATGCACGTTTAGATTTTATTTTGAGCCACAAAAAACATGTTTCATAAATGCAGAATGAGTAAGCTTTTTGGATCAAGTAATACAATAATGCAGTAAATCAATAGATTGATCTGATCATGACTAAGATCACGTTTGACCAAGAGTATTGGGTAAATAAGACCACATCCAGGTTCGGGAACGGTTCTTTTTTGCCGAATCTTATCTACATTTAACTGAGGACGCTTCATATTTAGAGGCCAAAGCACAGGCACAAGAGCTTCGAGAGATCAAACAATTCTCCTGGTCTGCTCGAATCAGTTGCAAATGAATAATATATAACAAAGCGGCACAGCGCGGCCGCTGAAGTTCCAGGGCCCCGGCACCGCGCTCCACCAGGCCCCAGACGGCGCCCCTCTACATCTCCAACCCCAACCGAAAAACACCAGCGCCACTCCCTGTGGCTGCAAAAAACCACCACTTATAGCCCTCCAGCTCAGCAGCACGCCCTCGGCGCCAAAAACCGCCGCCGGGCCCCGGCCGCCGGAATCACCGGCCCAAGCCAGGCGGTCACGTGACCCAGGCCCCGGCCCCAGGGCCCTCACTGGGCGCGCCGCGACGCGTGCTCTGGTCCATACTCCTCCAAACGGCCCCGCCAGCTTCTTCTCCACGGCACTTGCACACCACCCACCACCAGATATCGTCGTTTTTGTGCCCCCCTTCGAATCTCGCCCCGCCAATGAACCCCCCGCCCAATTCTGCGCGGCCACGGCCGCAGGGCGCGCCCGCCACGCCGGGCACCAGCGGCAGCCGCGTGCCGCCACAAACGCTCCACCAGGCGGCGGCCAAAACACCCCCCCTACCGGCGGCAGGCACGCCGTACACAGCCGAGGAGGCGCGGCGGATCCAGACGCAGCTCAACCGCGTGTTGGGCCCCGAGTACGTGAGCTGCCGGCCCGGCGGCGGCGGACAGAACGTGTCGTACATCGAGGGCTGGAAGGCGCTCAACTTGGCCAACGAGATCTTCGGTTTCAACGGCTGGAGCTCGCAGTTGGTCAGCGTGCAGGTGGACTACTTGGACTCGCACGGCGGCGGGCGCGTGTCGCTCGGGCTCTCGGTGGTGGTGCGCATCACCATCCGCGACGGCACGTTCCACGAAGACTTTGGCTACGGCAACATCGACAACGCCAAGAACAAGGCCATGGCCTTCGAGAAGTGCAAGAAGGAGGCGTTCACGGACGCGTTGAAGCGGTGCCTCCGCTGCTTCGGCAACGTGTTGGGCAACTGTCTCTACGACAAGGGCATCGTGGCCAAGATGCAGAAGGTCCGGCTCCCGCCGCTCGAGTTGGCCTGGGACGACTTCCACCGCGACCCGCTCGTGGTCAAGCGCGAGGCCGCGCGGGCGGCCCGCGCCGCCGGCCCGACCGGCGCGCCGGAGACGGGCCCGCCACAGCCTACATTATCCTCGGGCGGCCCGGCCCTTCCTGCGCCGAGCCCGGCCCCCGCCCCCGCGGCCAAGCCGGCGCCTGCCAGCGGCACCGCGGACCGCCCCGCTGCCCCGGCCTTGCCGCCGGCATTGGCGCACGAGTACGCCCTAGACGACTTCGACGATCTGTTCATGTTCAGCGACGAGATCGGCCCTGCCGACGGCGAGACCACGGGCACTACCATGGACGCCGAGGCGGCGCCCGCCACGCCCGAGCCCGGCGCGAGCGCGCCGGGCCTGGTGTTTTTCACCAGCTCGAAAAAGGCCTTGGACGTGCAGAAGGCGTCCTGCCAGGCCGACATCCCCGTGTACGACCACAAGTTCATTGCGCGCAGCGTCAAGCGCACGGTGGACCCGTCGCGGTCCACGAAGATCCGCCGGGCCGACCTTCCGCCCGCGCACTCGCCCAGCCAGCCCAGCGCCAGCCCGGCCCCGTCCCCCATGGCCGTGCCAGCCGCAGCGCCAGGCAAGCGCCCGCTAGGCATGCCCCCGTCCCAGCGGCCGTCCTCCAAGAGGCTCCACAGGGCCGTGGCGGAGCCCGGCGAGCAGGAAAACGACATGCGCGTGTCGTAGGCTGGGCGGGCGCCTGGCGCCTTGGGGAAGCCGATCTTGGGCTCCCGGCAGGGGCTGGGTGACACGGTTATAGAATCTGGATAGTACGGATATGGTGGCAGAAGCTGGATAGTTATGCTGGCAGAATCTGGATAGTACGGATATGGTGGCAGAAGCTGGATAGCACGGATACCGATATGTTGGCAGAATCCGGGTGACATGGGTATGCTGGCAGAAGCTGGATAGTACGGATATGAGGGTAGAGGCTGAAATCACGGATACAGAATCTGGATAACTCGGATAGATGGCACAATCTGGATGACACGGATAGGATGGAAAAATCTGGATAACACGGATAGGTGGCACAATTTGGATGACACGGATAGATGGCACAATCTAGATAACACGCATCTGCTGGCAGAATCTGAATAGCATGGATGTGCTAGCACAATCGACATAACACGGATATGTCCTCGGAAGCCGTCACCGCCTTCATGGGGTTACCAGGGGTGGATTGTATTGGGAACATCACGCGTCCCAGAGGACCTGGGCAGCTCGGCGAGACTGCATTCTTTTTATTACACCCACCAGAAACGTTCCGTGAGTGTTGGAAACTCTTTCAATAGGAGATTCATGTTCAGAGCTATGACATCGCGACATCGATTGCGGGCTGCAATCTTAGCTTATGGGTGTTGGATGAAGAACAGACTGTATTCGAATATGCTGCGCCAAAGCGAATTAAGAGTCTCTATCATGCTAGCCTGAGAGATATCTCGTTGACGTGGAAGGCGAAAATTGTCCGTGTTCTGCATGGGTTCACGGCCTCACCATTATGTGAATAAATACAACTACATGAAAAATTATACATCACACGGAACTAAGACTTTGGCAGAGACAATCATCAAAGAAGATTGCCGAAAATGCCAAAGTCAAAGCCACTTGAGAGCCGGACACTAACTAAACTGAGTGCTAAGATGTAAAAAGACGCATAGCCGGACTACGTACGTTTTGTACCATGTCGTTCATGTCGAAATCTATTGATTAACTGCAGTGACGCGAGATTCGGGTCTCGGCAAGTATGTTTCTCATACCTGAGACGTATGTTGCCCGGTGATCAGCAAAAGGGCCATACATCAAATATACTTGTTTTGGTTGCACAACATTTTTATAAGATTAGGGTCAGATAGTCTGTCCCCTTGATCTTTCACACTGACGGCACTCAACCGGGCGTTTGGGTTTGACATTCAATCTCACCAAATCACGTAGCTAGACTTGCTTCCGGGCTTTATATGTTCAGTTTAAGGATGAAATTTTCGTCCTCCATCTCCCAACTTTCAAGTCATTGTGCTTTGAGGCAATACGAGGTATCAGCGAGCCTGGTCTCACGAGACTAAGCATTCTCATATCCTTGGCTTGTTGAGAAATATTCCTGGTTGTAAGGTATGACTATTTGTAAGGTATGACTAGTTAAAGACAGCTTTTCGCTGATTCAAGCATTGTGAAGTCAAAATTCACTTCTTGATATTTCAATCAGATGAGGCAAGATTAGGTGATGCTCTTTTGTGTAATCAATCAGAGATGGTTTGAGGCTTCTTCTTGTATTTGCTATTTGAGAATAAAAAAGTTTTTTTACGAATGTTAGGGAGCTGGGATCCTTCTGGCTGCGTGATATTTGCTTCCTTCGAAGTAGCATTTGTATATGTATGTCGTGAATAAGACACGAAGCAAGAACATGCCCTGTTTAAAATGCTACCATTTTTAGAATTATTAAGAATTTACTACATTCACTTGCCTACCTACTCGTGATATTTGTTGACCAAAGTGGTACAACAAGACTCGTTCAGGTGAGCATTCTTGAAAATGGTCAATATTCAGCACCTATTGATCCAATGGACCTTTTATGAAAACTGTAGGGGAAAATATTTTGGGTGTAAAACTATTACATGCTTTTGGATGTTACTACTGACGTTGTTTCAGAACTACGAGAGCCATTTTGTTGACCTAATAACTTAGTGTTTTTAAACCTTGCCTCTTGCAAGTTTGGGCCCGGGACTCTTGATGCTTGCTGGCCCGGGGTTGCAACTCATGTGAAAGCCAAAAATAAATACTGTATTGCCAGACTAAAAAATGTGAACCACGATCAATGAGACATGTATCTCTGGAATCGGTTTGGACATAGGCCCTCAGGTGTTTCTGAATAGATTCAATGGCTCAAGCTCTGCGGTATCATAAATACTGTCGGCATTGGCTATACAGCGATGCCTATTATATGAGAGGTGGATTTAGAATTGTATTTATGCGAACTAGGCATTCACAACAATCTTCTCGAAGTGCAATCTCAACCCATTACAGGCAGAAGACACTAATCACTTCATGGTAAGTGAGAAACAAGCAAGTTAATCTGATTGTATTCCTTCTTAGTGTCAATATGCGGCTTCGTACCCTCGTGCTTGTCTGCAAAATCATGACTTCGAGTTGTTATCAGTGGCGTGATGTACTTAAGGTTAAAGTAGACAACATCCAGCACCAACACAGACAAATATACCTGTAGCAGCCAGGTTTTATGCTTTTGCTTTATTCTAAGAGTCCAAAAAGTATTGGGGCACTCGGACCCGCCCAACTATGCTGAGGATTCACTAGTGACGCCCCTTGTTATATGAGCTTTACAGCCTTCACGACTTCTGTCCTAAGTGGATTGGTAAATCTCAGCAGTCATACCATATTGTCAAGCAAACCGACAGGCACTAGTATAAGAGATATATATAATTAGACTTCGAACGACTTGTTCACCAGTATGGAATTTTAGTGCCTCCGGAATTGAGACATGACTGGCGAGTCTGAATCTGGATGCATTCAAATTTAACCACAAATGGCTGTTTGAAAGGGATATCCACAGTCTCGGATATATTGCCTTGGGCCGACGAAGCTTCCTGTACTTCTGCCCCGCTTACTCTGTGAGAGGAAGGAGACCAGCTTGGTCGGGGATACAAAAGTTCTCCACTTTGCAGAAACTTATTTCTCAGCACCAAAAAAGGGTCCACTAGTTCATAGCCGGATGTATGATTAGGTATAACCAGAACCGTCTGTAAAGAGGCCTCGAAACGGAAGCTTTGGGATTGTGGGAGGCCTTCATGTGGATGAAACAAGGCGCTCTCATTATGAATCACGTTCCTGAGAAGTAAGATTCCGATATAAATTTAAAAGCACGGTTGTTGTGCTGGTTTGTCGAGAAAATGCCGTCGAATATGGCCCGATTCACCAACAGCGTCTGCACTGGAACCAACAACAGAATGAGGGATCGAGACTGTTTGGCATTATATCAGCACACAGATGAGTCGAACAGGGATCTTAGCATTATAAACCGTCACCCAACAATAGAACCGCTCAGTGTCAAAATGTGGACACGAGGAACTGGCTAGATGGGAGGACTGGAATACACGCTGGAATACAGAATGCTCCCGGAGCTAGAGCCATGTTTTGCGAGAACAAAAGGAGAATATAGGAAAATAGGATTAACAAGACGGTAGCAGAGTAGGGAGACGTATCAGAGGGACAGGTGGGTCAGAGAAGGAAAATATATCAGAGAGACGAGTGTATCAGATCAGGGAGACGTATCAGAGGGACAGGTGGGTCAGAGTAGGAAGATATATCAGAGTGACGAGTGATACCAGAGTAGGAAAATACATCAGAGTGACAAGTGGTGTCAGAGTAGGAAGATATATCAGAGTGACAAGACGGCATCAGGCGTCACCAGGCAGCAATAACGAAAGGCACGAGACCCCAAACACAAAGCCAATTATAACAGTCTATCGAGCGCCGGGTTTGCTCTGGTGTGCACTGACTCTTCACAATTTAGTACCTACAGACTTTGCATTCATGCACCTACACTTTGATTCCCAAGGCTTACGTATTCAGTTCTAGCGTTCTGTCCAGTACTCGGGCTGCCGAGACCGGGCCCTGGTAAATTTAAAAAGTCACACCGCCCGCTGCTGCTTCATGGAAACCAAAGCACTGTACCCAATAACGAAAGCTACGGGGAATGTGACTTGCTGGCCACTCGCAGGTATATTACTTAGCTAATTAGTGTGCTCCATCAGAGGCCTCCAGATATCCATGGAGGCACAGCCCAGGGCCACACAATTGCCGACGTAACCCGAAGCTCTGGTTGAAATGGCCAACACCCAATATACCTACACAAACGCCGTTTTTTATTACGCCTGGCTCCGGTTTTTCATCGACCTGAATAATTGGCGCGGCCCGAACCAACCCATCCAGCCAACCCGAACAAAAACCAAAACCAAAACAAAACAAAACAAAACGGAGCAAGAACACCAACCCGAAAACAAAAAAACCCAAAAAAAAACCCAAAAAAAAACTAAAAAACAAACCCGAAACAAAAGCAGAAAAGGAAACAGAACCCGACCCAAATACCCCGGCCCGCGTCACGTGACCGCGGCGCGCCGCCCGAAAACCACCCCAAACCCGCCTTAGCTCCCCCAAACCACTTCTTCTTCCACGCCAAACCGCCCCCACCGGCGCCCAAAGCACACCATACGCCCGGCCCCCGCAGCGCCACGCCCAAAACGCCCAAAAACCCATACCTCCGCGCCATGCCGCGCGGCTTGTCGTCAATCACGCCGCTCCTCGCGCGGGCCGGCCCCTTCAACGAAGTGCCCCTGGAATACCGCTTCGACACGGCACAAAAAGCGTTGCGCACCGCGCGCGTGCTCGTGATCGGCGCCGGCGGGCTCGGCTGCGAGATCCTCAAGAACTTGGCGCTCTGCGGGCTCATGCACATCGACGTCGTGGACATGGACACGGTCGACTTGAGCAACCTCAACCGGCAGTTTCTCTTCCGCAAACACGACGTCGGGCGCCCCAAGGCGCAGGTGGCCGCGGAGCGCGTGCGGCGGCGCGGCGGCGCGCACGTGACGCCGCATTGCTGCCGCATCCAGGACCTAGCGCCGGACTTCTACCGCCAGTTCGACGTGGTGGTGTGCGGGCTCGACGACGTGGAGGCCCGGCGCTGGATCAACGCGCTCTTGGCGGGCTTTGTGGCCGCAGACCTCCGCGGGCTCGTGCCCTTGGTGGACGGCGGCAGCGAGGGCTTCCGCGGCCAGGCGCGCGTGATCTTGCCCACGCTCACGTCGTGCTTCGAGTGCTCGTTGGACTTGCTCTCGCCCCGAACGTCGTACCCGGTGTGCACCATTGCGCACACGCCGCGGCTCCCGGAGCACTGCGTGGAGTGGGCGTGCCAGCTCGAGTGGCCGCGCCGCTTCCCGGAGACGCCGTTCGACGCGGACGTGCCGGAACACGTGGACCGCATGCACCGCATGCTGGCGGCCCGGGCGGCGCGCTTCGGCATCGCCAACGTGACGCGCAGCCTCGCCTTGGGCGTGGCCAAGCACATCGTGCCGGCCGTCGCGTCCACCAACGCGGTGATTGCCGCCGCGTGCCTGAACGAGGTCTTCAAGCTCGTCACCAGCTGCAACCCGGTCTTGGACAACTACATGATGTACCTGGGCGACGACGCCATCTTCACGTACACGTACGCGCACTCGAAGAAGGCCACGTGCGCTGTGTGCGGCTCGGACGCGCGGCGGCTCGCGGCCAAGCGCTGGTGGACCGTGCGGGACTTGCTCGACGAGCTCCGCGAGCGCCCGGAGTTCCTGCTCCGCGCGCCGTCCGTGGCCACGGCGCGCCGCAGCATCTACATGGCGCTGCCGGCGGCCTTGCGCGCGCAGACGGCGCCCAACTTGGCGCGCCGCTTGGCGTCCTTGGTGGACGCGGGCGAGGAGATGGTGGTGACGGACCTGGCGCTCCCCATCTGCATGCGGCTCGTGGTCTCGGCGTACACGGGCGGCGACGCGGAGCCGCGCGGCCTGCTGGGCCCGTGAACGCGGCCGGGCCATGTTGGCGCGATGGCTGGATTGGCTACATTGGCTATATCGGCTGTATTGGTTCGATCGGCTGGATCGCTGGATTGGATGTACTGGCTATATGTGCTGTATTGGCTATATTGGCAGGAATGCAGGATGGTTGGATTGGATGGACTGGCTGTATTGGCTATATCGGCTGGATGGCTGGATGGCTTTACTGGCTGTATCGGCTGTATCGGCTGTATCGGCTGTATCGGCTGTATCGGCTGTATCGGCTGTATCGGCTGTATCGGCTGTATCGGCTGTATCGGCTGTATCGGCTATCTTGGCAGGATGTCACGACCTCCGATTGAAAGTACAAAAATAAGGACACAGCGTTGGTGGAAATAGGCGACGCCGCATTTGAGTTTCCGAATGTGGATAGCACTGCAGCTATCAACAAGCCAAGTCCAGCCACACATGCCGTGAGCCATTCGATGGCCGTTCGCGATACTGTTTTGCCGCTGGAAAACGAGCTCTGGAGACACGACAAAAGCTCTCCGGTCACACGATCGTCTGTACTTTCCCACGGCGTCGATGTCCGGCACGCTATATGCAATTCCTGGAACTTGCAGTACAGCTCAGAGATATACTCGATGAACTCGATCTGCATGGTTCCAAGGTAGATCGGGCAGAACTGAGTCCAAGTCACACATGTCGATGTACTTGTCAATGATGACAAATAGGCGTGTATTTGCACGTGCGCAGTGACGTTGGCAGACGTTTCGGTGACCAAGTCAAGCGAGTACTTGAACGATCTGTCGTCCGGGTTGAAAGTCACATCGAAATATGATGGTGAACTCTGCGAGCTGTTCATGCATGTGACCAACGAGGTGGCCGAAAGCGACCGCTTGGCCATGGTTGGCATGAGAAGCGCAAGCAAAAGCAAAAAAAGAGCGTTCATATTGGCTATATCGACTAGATTGGACGGACTGGCTATATTGGCTATATTGGCGATAATGGCGATAATGGCGATATTGGCAGGGTTGCAGGATTGCAGGATTGGCTAGATTGGCATGATTGATGGATTGCTCGATTGCCCATATTGCCTATGTTGCCTATCGCCTATGTTGCCTATCGCCTATATTGCCTGGTTTACTGGCTTTTGTTGGATCCGCTGGATTTGCAGGCTTTGCAGGCTTTGGTTGGTGGCCGGTCACCATTTCAAATGCCGTGGTTATGTCCCCTTGCTTGGCATCTTGCGTTGGTCCGTATCCTCCGGTGTTGAATTCCCGCGGGCTTCAACATATGCGTTGCCTCTATTCATCTTGGGGCTGCCACCCAACATGGCACGATCTGCATGGAGCTTCTGGCCGTCGTATACACAATCGAGCAGTTTCATCCGCCCCGTCTGTACTCCCCGTGGACCTGGCCCGAGGCTATCCACCAGGTGCTGGGGTACGTTCCTCGCCTTGGCGGCCGTGCCGCGCCACTTGTGGTTGACAAGCTGTCGTTCTATTCTTTGCAGTGCTCCAGTCATTTTACTAGAGACTCGTCCGACCGTTCCAGCATTAAAGGAAACCGGTCTCCAGTCTACCTCTAGACATGCGAATTCCAGCGTCTTGCAGGAGATGCGAGTGGCTGAGACCTGGAGTGAGACAAACAAGTGAAGCCTCACGTTGCAAACATTTCCGTCACAAGTACGTTTGTAGGCTCAATGTACTGTTCCGTTGTCGAGTCGATGATGCTTCTGGTTTGAAAAGTGATTGTCTGTTGAAACAGCCTGGCTGTCGAAAAGATTTGTTTGAACTCGAAAAAGATGTTTCTTGGGAGAAAGAACAGCTTCCAGTTTGAGAGTCTCGTTCAGCATTGAAAAACTTGCTGTGTTGCTTCGACTTTTGGGAGACCGCTCTCGTTCAAAGCACTCGCTGCGTCGAAAACATTGTTTCTTATTTCGAAAAGATCTTCTGCTCTCGAAAACGTTCATGGTTCCAAAAGACCTGCTTCTACGTCTGACGGAGATATCTTGCAAAGAGATGCTTCTTACTTTTAGATGCTTCCACTACTAAGGGATTGCGTTTCCGAAGAGATGCTCCCGGCCTTGGAGACTTGCCTCTGTGAGCGTTGCTCCTGTTCTTGAACCGGCGCCGAAAGTTGCCAGTGATTTCGAAAACTTGCTTGCCCCAAAGACTCCAGTTGTAAGCCCCTCGCTGCTCTCCACCAGGACGGATACACAGACAATCGCCACAGCGCACGCGCCACTCCAACCATCACAATTTGCATTTTCAGGTCGTTCCAGCCCACGTTTCTTTCTTGACCTGGCCAGCGCCCTTCCTTGACTTGATCCTTCACCTGGCCCAGCCCCAGCCTGGAGCGTGCCACGTGGCGGCTCAAAAGTTCCGCATCTGGCGGAGCACCAACTCGTTGAACTCCGCAGGGTTGTCGAGGTACACGTGGTGCCCCGCATTGTCAATCTCGCAGGTGGTGCTCTTCACCGCGCTGCCGGCACGGCGGTTGATCAAGGCCGAGCAGAGCTCGCCGCCGGCCTTGTCCATCCAGTCGTCCTTGCCATAGCACCAGAGAACGTCGCACGCGAGCTTCTCGATGCCCCGCGACACGAGCGGATGCCGCGCGTCGGCGCCGGGGGCCAAGAGGAAGTTGAGCATGTACTCGCCGGAACCGGGGCTCTGGAAGATGCCGTACGCGTACCGGTGGAGCAACCGCGCCTCGGCCGGGGGGAGCCGCGCAAACCGCCGCGACGACCACATGCTCACGAGCTTGGACCCCAAGGGCCCGGCGTTCCTGACCAACGAGAACGGCGAGATGTTGCGCTCCCAGAGCCGCGCAAAGTACGGCGGCACCACGACCGCGCGCCGGTGCTTGATCACCGCGCCCGGCGACACCATCACGAGCTTGGCGCAGAAGTCGCGCTGCTTCTGGATCCCGTACGTGGCCATGAGATACGCGCCCATGGAGTGCGCCACGACCATGTTCTGCTGCGGGCGCTCGGCCAAGCCGCGTGCGCGGAGCCACTCCCCGAACGAGTCATGGAAGAACCGCTCGACCGCCGCCAACGACTGCGCCGTGAACGCGGGCCGCGACGAGCACCCGTAGCCTAGCAAGTCGACCGCGTGCACCACCCAGTCGTCGAGCGCCAGAAGCGCCTCGAAATTCTTGAGATAGAAGCCGAGCCCGGCGCCGTACCCGTGCACCATGATGAGGTGCTTCACGCTGCGGCACGCCCTGCTGCCGGGCGCCACGTGCTGCCCGGCCCGGCTCGCCGGGTAGATGACAAACTCGTTGATGCGCTCGCCCGACAGGAGCCTGGTCTGCACGACTTCGCCGCGCCGGCCCCGGCCGTCGGGCCCGGGGAAGAACGGGAGCGCCAGCAACAAGTCGTGCTGCAACCGGAGCGGGTTGTCCCGCATGGCATAGTCCTCCACCAGCTGTCTGAGCGAAAGCGGAAACTGCGACGAGAAGAGCTTGTGGAGCGGCACGGCCGTCGGGTGGCCCGGCCGCTTGTACTTGTGCCGTGACAGTGGCTGCCGCGCAGTGCCGTGGTTCTCGATTCGGAACCCGGCCTGGCCGCTGGACGCCAGCCTAAGGAAGTTGGTGCTGGGCCTCGGCCAGCCTGAAAAAAAACGTACCTGGACCGCGGAGCTCATGGCTTGCTGAGTGCCATGCGCGCGTGTCTGCTGTCGTGGCGAAAAACTGCTCCTCGAAAGACGGCTGTCTGGTCTTGCGTTCAGTAGCAACCGACGGGGCAGACGTGGCAGACGTGGGGGGTGGGTTTTGGGGCAGAGCATGGCAGAAACGGCAGTGGCTCCAATGTCGAGCCTGCACACACGCCGCGCCGCGGAGCAGAGGATGCAAACTGGTGAGCATGGAGCTGGTGCTGCGTGGCCACGGATGGAAAGACGCCGGGTGTCCGGCGTTGATTCGGCGGGGTTTCAGAAGGCCAACGGACGGTTTTGCCAGGCTGTGCAGCACTGCTTCTGACGGGCTGCTGTTACTGTGGCCTTGTCTGCAGTCAGCACCAACGTCAAAATTGGGTTCTTCTTTGTATTGTAGACAGGTGATTAGATCAAGCTGCCGTTCCTGAGGAGCTGCAGCAGAAGCCTTGGAAAGAAGATGAAGATTTTCCTCCGCATTTGTTGGAAGGACGCGTGCAGACGGTAGACCAGACTACTGAGAACTTGAAGACCCGACTACTAGTAAATTGAAGAACTGACTACTAGTAAACTGAAGACCCGACTACTAAGAACTTGTTAACAACTTGAAGACCTGACTACTAAGAACTCGAAGACCTGACTTATAACAATTTGAAGACCCGACTACTAGTAAATTGAAGACCCGACTACTGAGAACTTGAAGACCCGACTACTAGTAAATTGAAGAACTGACTACTAGTATATTGAAGACCCGACTACTAAGAACTTGACTATCAATTCGAAGACCTGACTACTAGTAAATTGAAGAACTGACTACTAGTAAACTGAAGACCCGACTACTAAGAACTTGTTAACAACTTGAAGACCTGACTACTAAGAACTCGAAGACCTGACTACTAAGAACTTAAAGACCCGACTACTAAAAACTTGACTAACAACTCGTAGACCTGACTACTAACAACTTGAGCAGTCTGGAAACGAAGCCTATCGACACCAGTCCGACTCCCAACGGCAGGAGAAAATCGCGGCTCCATCAATCTCACCCCAAAAAAGAAACATTGGCGGTTCGGTTCGTGTCCTGGCTCTTCCATTGTATCTCCAGATATCTAATTGGCCCAAAAAACCCGTACGTCGCAACCTCCGTCACTGGCCGATGCCAAACCTCGAGCAACCGCGGCAGATCGGAAAACGGCGCTGAAAAACCAGTACACATTTGGCTTCGTAAAGCCGGACCGCCACCAGTCGACAGCGTGCTGAAACACGCGAGACCATGGGCCAATGATCGGCGTCCATCTCCACCACATGGAAACAAATCTTACAAGATTCGGGCATATACTGGGGCGGAGAGCCGTGCCACGTGACCGCGCACGCTGTATCTGCAGACGCTGCATGGTGCATTTCTTGGCGCAGCGGCGGCACAAAAGCTTGTTGGAGACTCCCACAGCAGTACAAGAGAGGATGACTTTTCATCTGTGAATGGTGGCTAGCATGCGACTCGGGCGCATCTAAAAAAACACCCTTCACATGCGCAAAGCAAAACCTGGTCCACCTCGAATCCGGCTTGCTATCACCAACACACTCTGATTGATCTTTCGCTCCTGACTCCGGCCCTCCCTGCACGACCTGCGCATCTCACTGAAAAAAATCAGACGGCTGCATGGATGGCCTGCATCTGCCGACTATCAAAAAAATCGCCCCAGAGATCAGCGGAGCGAGAAAACTGGCGATATACGAAGCTAACTCACCGGCACGGCGAAAAAAAAAAACACGCCTCTTTTCACACCACTCATTTTTTTTGGTCCGAGCCCCTCATTGGCAACTGTTGCGAAAGCCCCTCGAAAAACCTTCTGTCAGGTCATCGGAGTGAGCGTTATGAACGATTTGAGTGATTTTTAAACGATCCACGGGAAGTGCGAGACCAAGGGCAGGGCTCGTGGTCTGCAGATGATGCTTTTGATTACTGGCGAGGCTCGACGCATCCTTGCCATCGACGTGCACACAGTCCTCACGGGAAGCGCCCATTGGCCCCTTGAAGGCTCCGACCTGCAGACACATGATTGTCAATGCAGAGCCTGCATGCGTGGGGCTACCATTGGCTGCGCGTGCCGAAGCTCGGGCCCCGAAGCCAGAAAATTATTTCGCCTTGCCCCGGCATGCTGTGCCAGTATTTAAGTCGGGCAGGCCCGTGAGCTATTTAGATTTCCCTTTTCTCTTTTTTTTCTCAGCCTGTTCTTCGCATTTCCAAAGGGGGGAATCCATTAGTCTATCTACAGAACTAGTTGCAGGACTTCGGAGCATGAGAGCATTTTCCGTCCTCCTCTTCTCTTTGCTTGCAAGCTTTGCTGCTGCTGCTAATGAAACCGTCCACACCTGGTACTTCGAAACAACGTGGGTGGACGCCAACCCAGATGGATGCTTTGAGCGTCCAGTGATTGGCTTCAACAATTCTTGGCCCTTGCCTATCTTGCGCGTCAATAAGGGCGACAGGGTCAATCTCTACTTGACCAACGGCTTCACGGACAGAAACACCACGTTGCATTTCCATGGAATGTTCCAGAACGGAACCTCGCAAATGGACGGTCCCGAGATGGTGACGCAGTGCCCCATTGCGCCCGGGGACACCATGTTGTACAACTTCACGGTGGCCGACCAGGTCGGTACTTTCTGGTACCACTCGCATACCACCGGCCAATACGGAGACGGCATGAGAGGTGTGTTTGTGATTGACGAGACCGACGACTATCCCTTTGATTTCGACGAGGAGGTCGTGCTTTCGGTTGGAGAGTGGTACCACGATGATGCAGACACGTTGATTCCGGAATTCTTGAACTTGTACAACCCGACCGGAGCCGAGCCCATTCCCAAGAATCTCTTGTTCAACGACACCAGAAACAACTCGTGGGTGGTGGAGCCCGACACCACGTACTTGATGAGAATCGTCAATGTTGGAGGCTTCGTGTCGCAGTACTTGTACATGGAAGACCACGAGTTCACCGTTGTTGCCGTGGACGGAATTTACGTGCAACCAAATACCACGGAAATGATCTACATCACGGCCGCGCAGCGGTACGATGTGTTGATCACGACCAAGAACGACACCAGCAAGAACTACGCGTTCATGAGCAAGTTTGACGAAACCATGTTGGACTTGATTCCCGACGACTTGCTTTTGAACTCCACCAACTACATCATATACGACGAGAGCTTGGACAAGCCCGACCAGTACTACGTGGATTCCATCGACGACTACTTGGACGACTTCTACTTGGTTCCAGAGAGCGGCGAGGAGTTGTTGGACGACTCGGACCACTTGGTCACGCTCGACGTGATGATGAACAACTTGATGGACGGTGTCAACTATGCGTTTTTCAACAACATCACCTACACGGTGCCCAAAGTGCCCATTCTCGCCACCGCCATCAGCGCCGGCGAGTTTGCCACCAACTCGTACATCTACGGTAACGTGCATCCGATCGTGTTGGCCAAGGACGAAATCGTCGACATTGTGATCAACAACGAGGACACCGGAAAACACCCCTTCCACTTGCACGGACACGTGTTCCAGCTCATTGCCAGAGGCGAAGGTGTGGACGATGACCAGGACCCTGTGGCCTACGACCCAGACAACCATGACCCTTTCCCCGAGTACCCCATGATTAGAGACACGGTTTACGTGAACCCCCAGTCGTACATTGTGTTGAGATTCAAGGCCGACAACCCCGGTGTGTGGTTCTTCCACTGTCACATCGAATGGCACTTGGACCAGGGCTTGGCCGTGGCTTTCATTGAGGCCCCCACCGAGCTCCAGGAGAAGGAGGAGTTCACGGAGAACTGGAAGGCTGTCTGTGACAACAGCAACGTGCCTTACGACGGAAACGCTGCCGCCAACTCCGTGGACTTCATGGACTTGACGGGAGCCAACGTGCAGGCCGCCGACTTGCCTGCCGGCTTCACGGCCAGAGGCATTGTTGCCTTGGTGTTTTCGTGTGTCGCTGGTTTCCTCGGTATGGCAGCCATTGCGTTCTACGGTATGTCCGAGAGCAACCTTGATCTTGACGAGCAGGTGATTCGTGACTTGGACGTCAAGCTCCCTGAAGAAGACGAGATTGAGCTTGAGGTCGAGGCCGAGTCTTATGAGAACGCTCATAAGGTCGGCAGCAGCAGTTCTTAGATGACTGGCAGAACGTGACCATTGGAAGGGCTTGGCCAAGGCAAGACAATTAAACCCGGGGCCTATTTTTATTAAGTGTGTGTGTTTGCTGAACGCGCCCCGCCTGTCTTTGCCGTATGCTATGAGTAGCTGGGTCTTCCTTTGGGCACGTTCGTCTTTCATTGTGTTTTCTCCTGATTGTATTTTGAGAAGAACGGCTCGACCACCATTTTTTTACTTTACCCCGCCCCCACCCCCTTTATATAGTCAATTTTTCAACCCTTGAGTCCTGTTGTAGATGCTCGGCTGAGTGCTTCTTTAGGTGCGTCTGGTGATGGTCGACGTGGCCAGAAGTTCTGGTGTCTTTTGGCCGCTGGGAACTTGAGTATATGAAACTGCGTAGTCATGTTTGCAAAAAAATGAGAACTTAATAAAGAAAGCTCTCATGACCATCCATCAGGATTTCTTGATTGTTTTCCTCATTGACGCAGTCGACTAATATATCGTCGGCGAGCTCTAAGAGTCTTCCCAAGAAAGCATGATTCTACGTTTCAGCTATTTTGAATGAAAGACCTTATAAATACTATAATGTGAATGCTCCCGGCAGCCCACAAAGTTGCATCACTTAAACTGCCCAGGATCTTCACAATACTGTGGAAAAGACTACTCTGGACAACCTTCTCTCATGAGAATGAAAACAACTCGTATCGATGATCACTTCAAAAAGCTCCGAGTCCACTTTCAAACTTGATTTATTTTGGAGCGCTCCTGGATTCCTATGTCGTATTTTGCACATCAAGTTAAACGCAGAGGCTCAGGGTTGTGGTCTGGTTGGACCTACTGCCAAGCAAGTATCGGCTCATAACACCCATGACAGATTTCAATCGGACAACCTGCACTCGGATCATACGAACTAAAAAGGCTTGGGACAAATTCCCATCAGACATTGAATCTAATCAACAGTAGCGTATTCTGATGTTAAGTATGTGTGTATGGCTTGCTACACTAAGCACTGGGCTGGTGTATTCTTCATGTCTAAAGTGATAGGGGGTTGGTGGACATTTGGCAAACTCGAAGCCAAATTATCACTCATGACGAAAGTTTGAGTTATGCATTGTATACGAGTACATTCCAGACATCAAACAAAGCGGAAATCACACGCACTTAGAGCTCGTTCCAATCTCGCTTACAACTCGAATCAGATACAACACGTCACATCACGTCCATCAAACTGATGTTTCAACTTTTTCTCGGAAATCCCGGGGATGGCATCTGTTTCGACACACCAATAAAAAAAGCGGTATCTATGAATCTGTGCGGTCCTTAGATTCCCAACCAGTCGGAGGCAAATGGGATCATTCCACAAAATCAGCCGTTATTAGCGAAATTTAATCACCGTGTGATTGTTTCAAGAACAGAAAACCCAAAATCTTGAGCTCGGTATGAACAATAGTTGGCACGCCCAAACAACATGTAATTAGACAGCGCCAAGATCTCGCGAGAGAGACACCTGACATTCGCCCAGCAAATTGTCAAATCACCAGAGCTGGTAAACCATGATAATAGCCTAAAATATTATTTAATGCCATGAACTAGCCTTTTCAATGGAAAACCCATTATTGGCCAAGGCCATGTATTAGATTGGCCCGTGTCTCTACAGGCCACGCAAATCACGCTGACAACACATCTGGCGAATTTCCTCTCGACTGCGGCGCTGAGCATATTTTCGGGCTTAGGTCAAGTATATTACCAATATATATATAAAAAAAGCTATTTCACGACCAAATCAATCTGAAAGCTCGGGTTCCATGTTGGGGCCTCACATGGAGTGCTCTGCATATTGGGACGTGTCTGGCATATAGTCTCTCCTCATCTCATCAAATCTCTTCACCTAGGTCTAGAGAACCCCACGAACTCGGCTCCAAACAACCATACACGTGTTTTGGTATAATATTATATATTACTTTACATCTGTGTCGGCCACATATATCGCACAGCTCCAAACCCTCCCACATAACAGCAGCAGCAGCCCGCACTCAGCATGGTCAGGCAGCTCAAACACCACGAGCAGAAATTGCTCAAAAAAGTCGACTTCCTCAACTGGAAACAGGACCAGGGCCACCGGGACACCCAGGTGATGTCCACGTACCACATTCAAAACAGAGAGGACTACCATAAATACAACAAGATCTGCGGAGAAATCCGCCAACTTGCACACAAACTCTCGTTGCTACAACCCACGGACCCCTTTCGGATCAAGCACGAGCAGCTTCTCTTGGAAAAACTATACAACATGGGCATTTTGGCCACCAAGTCGAAGATCTCGGACTTGGAAAACAAGATATCTGTCAGTGCGTTCTGCAGACGGCGCATTGGCGTGGTGATGTGCCGCATGAGAATGGCTCAAAACATCAAGGACGCCAACACTTTTGTGGAGCAGGGCCACGTGCGCGTGGGGCCCAATGTGATCACTGACTCGGCGTACTTGGTGACTAGAAACTTGGAGGACTACTTGACCTGGGTGGACTCGTCCAAGATCAAGAGAAACGTGCTCAAGTACAAGAACAAGATCGACGACTACGACCTTGCCTAGGCACATGGCAGTGCCAAACCTCATCGGATATCTGCTTCCATCTATGTCTTGCACCAAGTTTTAAGCTTGGCCTTATCTTCGTCTTGGGGGCTTTCTGTGCAGTTTTATGTGGGCCTGATTTTCGTCTAGAATCGGATCTTCGGGTGTGGATAGCGAGAATAATAAGCGGCCATGCGGCTTCGGCGTGGAGACTACCGTCGAGAGCCGAATTTGGGGCCGCAATGCAGATTCTTCTGCTTGGCAGCAATACGGCGTGGGCCCACTCAGTTGGCCGTCTCTCCAGAAACTAAGTCCAATACATTTGTAGTAGTGCATCCAACCCATATAGCAAATGCCAATCCTGGCCCCACCGGCACATGTACAAGAAAGGAGCGTCCTCCAACTTCTCAGGCCCATGGCGATACGAGAAGATCGTGTAGAACACTAACGGCCCCTTTACTGCGATGCGCCCTTGCGGTCCTCGGTGTCCAAATGTTCACGCTTGTTAAATATGTACCCCGAAAGATATGTGTAGAGACGGGGCGTCAGGGGTGCTCCCAGCACTCCGCCAGCCGCACGGCCTTCGGCGCCGTGGGTTTGGCGTCCGGTTCCGCCTCGCAAATCCAATGGAAACGCGCGTCGAAACGGGACCCGGTCGAGCCAGCCGGCGCAGCGAGCTCCGGCGCACCTAGAAGTTCAGGTTCATCATCCGGCGCACCGCGCTCTTCCTGTTTTCCGCGACTAGGTCGTCCACCGTGGAAAGCTCGTCGCTGGAGTGGCTGCGGGGAGCCACCATGCCCGACGGCAAGGAGCCTGCCGGCTTGAACGTGCGCAGCGACGTGATCTCGCTGACCGGGTTCAACATCACCACGGACTTCCGCGACAACTGCGACGGCGACGGCGCGGAGCCGGGATTCTGGCCGCTGCTGGCATCGCGGAGCATAGGCGGGAGCTCACCAAAGTACGGCGACCGCGGCAGGCCGCTGGTGGCGAACGACGCCTGTGAGCCCATGTGCAGCGACGCGAGGGGGGCGTCGAAGTAGCCCTGCTGGTGGCGCATGGACGGCGACGCCACCTTCGTCGTGGGCTCGTAAAGCGTATATGTCTCGATGGTGGAGTTGCGGATGTCGGACGCGTTCGGCAACGCCTTCAAGGGCAAGTAGTCTGCCGGCGACGGCACGTGCTCCGGGTCGGGGCCGGCGCTCCGTGGCTGGTCCGCCTGCGCGCCCTGTGCATCCATGTATCCCAGGCTGGCCGCTAGGAACTGCTGGTGCGGGTGGAGCGCCTGGCCGTCGGCGGGCTCGTGCATGCCGTCCGCGTAGATCGAGGACGTGGCGGTGCGGCGGCGGTCGTAGGCCGTGTCGCCCTTGAGCTCGGCGTTGATGGGCAAGTGGTCCATGTCCAACGGCGGCAACGGCGCCAGCGAGTCGGGCTCGAACGCGGCGGGCGGCGCGTCGCGGTGCGAGGCCACGGACGCGGGCCGGTCGAAGTACACGTTGTACACGGACTTCATGCGCGCCAACTGCTCCTCCTGCTCGGCGGACATGGCCTGGGGCTCGGCGGACACGGCCGCGGGCTCGCCGTCGTCGCTGGCGTTGTGCAACATGTCGAACTGCGACATGCGCGGTGCCCTCAGCACGGCCAGCGCCGGCGTCACGTGCGGCGTCATGTCCGGCTCGGGGAGCGGCTCGGCGGCCAACACGTGCCGGTCCCCGAACGGCGACCGCAAGGGGGGCCCAGGCGCGGCCTCTCTGTCGGCCCCGAGGTCGCTGTCGGCCCCGGGTTCGCTGTCGAACTTGAGATTTCTGTCCACCTTGAGATTTCTGTCGGCCCCGGCTTCTCTGTCGGAATGTACTCCTCTGTTGCCCTCGAGTTCACCGCTGCCCCCCAGTTCTCTGCCGCCCCCAAGCTCCCCGTCGGAGTCGGCCACGCTCTCCAAGTCGGAATCTGCGTGCGCCGCGCCGTTGCGGCCCCGGCGCGAGCCCGGCAGGCTGGTGCCCTCCGTGGACTTCAGCTCGCCCTCGTACTGCACGCCAAACAGCCCGCTGGACCCGGACAGCGTCGAGCCGGCCGCGCCGCCGCCCGGCGACGCGTCATGGTACGTGTCGGGCCCGGCACCGCCGCGGTCCAGGCGCAGCACGGAGCCCGGACGCGTCGGGTGAGGGGAGCCGCGGGCCGGCGCCGGCGCCGCAAGACTCAGGTATCCCGAGCCGCGCTGGTACGTGCGCAAGTCCGCCAGGCTGCGCGCAAACTCGTGCAAGGACGTCTTGGACCCGAGCTGCGTCTGGTACGGCAACACAAACGCGTCCACGGGCGCGGCCTTCTCGGGGTCCACGGACAGCGGGCCGGAGGCTGCGGTGGAGCCTGGTTTGCTGGGCACGTGCGCGAACGGGTAGCCGCCGGACGGGCCCAACACGTCCACGGCCGCGTGGCTGCCGAACGGGTCCTCCTTGGAGAACGCCGGGAAGTCCGGCAACGCGGTGGCGTCGCCGTTCTCGTCGAAGTCCGGGTCGTGCGACATGGCCTCCTTCTTCTCCTTGCGGTAGTTCTTGAGCACGAAGAAGCCGAGCACGCAGGCAATCACAAACACGGGGATGCCCACGCCCAAGCCGATCTCGAGCGCGGTGCCGGGCGACGGCTTCTCGCAGCGCGAGTCCAACGAGTTGCTGCCGGAGCACAGGAAGGACGACGAGGCGGACGCCTGCGACGACGTGCTGGACGTGGCGCGCGCTTGGAGCGTCGGCGTCACTGCGGGCATTCTGCGTGTGTGCCTTTTTTTGCTGTATGTGCCTTTTGTGGCTGTTGGTGCCGTTATTGGCTGTTGACGCCTGATTTGGCTGTTCCCGTCTTTTTGGCTTGTGCCGTGGTGCCTACGGGTGCCTTTCTGACGTCGGCGGCTGGCGGCTAGCGAGATTTGCGAGGCGGCCTCAAAAGTGCAGCGGCTGCGTTTTGGTCGCGTAGTGGCGGCACGCAACCACAGATATAGAGATGTAAGCGAGTGTGTGGGCGGCGGCGGTGGCCCTGGTCCCAGATCGTTGGGTGTGTGGCGGAAAGTCGGGTTGGTTTCCAGAGATGCACCTCGTCTTTTTCCTCCTGGGCCTATGGTATCAGTCCGGACGTGAGAGAATAGGCGGGGCACACGGCGGCGCGTCGCTGCAGATAAGACAAGAAAACGAACGTTGTTCTTCGGCTCCCGGCGGTGAGAGGGGAAGACTGGTGTGCTTGGAGCAGATCGGTAGTACAGATTGGACAGAGCCGATCTGGATTGGGGCAGGGTGATCGCCCGCGCCTGCAGGCAGCACGCCCGGCCGCGCGCCTCAATGCGTTTTTTCGTTTATCTTCTCTTCATCTCTCGCTGCGCAGAGGCGCGTCGCGGTCCGGGGGCTTAGCGCAGGCTCGGGCCCGCGTGCTGATTCCGGCCTATGCTGGGTTTCGTTATTTGTATGTCGGTGCTCGGGGGTGTGGCCTGGCGCGTCTGGGCGGCTAGTTGCCGCCGGGCTTTTTTTTCTTTTGCAAACGCCGTGGATTCTGGCGCAGTGCTCAGGGCGAGACGCCCATGTCGCTTAGTTCGGAGCGCGGGCTGATGCAGGCTGCGCTGCAGAAATCTACTGGGGCGGGCCTCCGCCCGCCACTACGAGAAGCCTGAGAGCCCTTGAGATTCGCCGGATCCGGCAACTCGTCGCGCTAGCGTGGGCGACATGTTTTGAAGGGTCCTTTGCATAGAGGGCCAGATCGAACCACTGCTATAACACTTGTCCAGTCTACCGTAAATGTACCACTTGTCCAGTCTTTACCGTAAAGTTAACATTTGTCCTGTCCCTACTGTAAATATAACATTTGACCAGTCCCTACCGTATATATAACGCTTGCCCAGCCCTATCGTAAATGTATTACTTGTCCAGTCTCTACCGTAGATATAACGCTTGTCCATTCTCTACCGTAAATATAACATTTGACCAGTCCCTACCGTAGATATAAAGCTTGTCCATTCTCTACCATAAACGTAACACTTGTCCAGTCTACTGTAAATATAACGCTTGTCCAGCCTCTACCAAACGTAACACTTGTCCAGTCTCTACTGTAAATATAACATTTGACCAGTCCCTACTCTAAATATAACGCTTGTCCAGTCTCTACCGTAGATATAACGCTTGTCCAGTCCGCCGTAAATTTAACATTTGTCCAGTCTCTACCATAAACATAACACTTGTCCAGCCCACTGTAAATATAACACTTGTCCAGCTTCTACCCTAGACCCTGGCAACTGGGTTTGGCTGACGCCCCGTGTAAGTGGCGTGCTCAGCTCCCAAGAAAATCAAGATAGAGTTCTGGGGGAGGTATGGAACCACGTTCGGCCCGACATATCCTCAATCCTAACGATACCTCTGGCTCTGCGTGCCAAACCACCAGCCGGAGATATCAGCATCTTGTAAGTCTGGCTCCTCAGCAGCAAGCATTATGAGACGAGACGAAGTTCGCATCCATTACCCGAGACTAAGGGACGATTGTGCACGTAGCACCTGGAACCCGGGCATTGATCATGCCCCAGACCCCTCGTCGGCTCACCAATTGACAACTGTGATGACCCATTCTAGTATCTCGCCTAACTCGAACAATACCAGGCAGTCTCGAAAGACGAGACTAATATACCGGTGATGCTTGATGAAAATACAACGACCACCGGACAAATAGAAATCTAGCAGGCGGGGGAAAAGGCTTGGGTTCTTTTGTGCAAGGCTTAAGGGCGGGAAACCACCCCACGCAACAGTGGCTCTTGAATACTCCAGAAGATTAACTATGGTTTGCCGACGGGCTCTTGAAATGCACAACCTCGAATGAACAGTTTAGAGCAATTCCTTGGTTTCTCAGGCAGCTGCCCTAGCCAAGCAATTACAACGGGCTCAACCGGCTCGAGTTTGTTCTGGAAGCATCTCACTGCAATATCTCGGGGCAGGTTAAGCATCGTGAGAGACATCACCGTTTCCTTCAACAATGCGTCGGGTGTTGAGGCCTGACACTTTGCTGTAGTCGCCAGCTCCAATTAGGGTTCCCACTATTTTTTACATACATCCTTCACTGAGCTGAGCCCGATGGAGTCAGATTCTACAGGTTGCCTTAATGAGATGACTGCACTGTGGTCAGCTGGCACTTTGAGAAGGAACACCTTTATGAAACTCAGTCCATGTATTCAAGGTCAAAACCAGAAGAGAGCATCCTGCGTCTGAGCCGATATCTTCCATCTCGGTCAAGTGACCAAGAAACCAGGGCTTGCACGCACATGTTGGAATAAGAGTCCAATAGTATGTAGGCGCTAGTCTTCGCCAATGCCTATTGGGTCAGTCGTAATGTCTGGCACCCGCATCTTTTTTCACTCATATTCTTAAAATGCAATAAATAGTCTATAAAATTCTCACCAGGTTTGCATCTCGTCGTAGAAATCCACGCGTTTGCCATTCTACAAGTTCTCCACAACGGCTTTTCTTGATTGGTCCACAAAGGAGTCGTGGCCACATGCAACAAAGGCCGTGGCGCCAGCAGACTCGGCAATATCGTGCTTCACCAAAGCATTGATATCCGGCCGACCGGCTCTGAACTCAATGTGAGGCAAGTTCGCCATGATACGCTCTGCGTTCTCCATGTTGATCTCTTTTTCCGCCTCGGAACCCTTCTCGGAATTCTTGCCGTCCACCAGAGACTCGTCCTCACTCTTGAATCTCTCCAAGAAGCACTCGTCCAATGGTGTGTTGAACTGCGTCACGTAGACAATGGGCTGTACCTTGGTGCCCTTCAAGCTTCTCAATTCCTCGTAGAACCACTCGATGGATTTCCAGTGGCGGATCACCCAGTAAAGCTTCAATTTCTGGGTGCTGTTTTTCTTGGCAAGAGACACAGCACTGGCAAAGGGGCCTGGAACACCCGTGGTACCGGTGAGGTAGGAAACCGTGTCGTAATGCTGCAAAGATGCGCCGGGGCCATATGGGCCTTCCACACAAACCTTGATCATGGCTCTCTGGTCAACTTGCTTGGACAAGTACTGGTAGAGCGAGTTGGACATGCCGCCCTTGACTTTGATGTAGAAAGAAATCACATTTTCTTCAACCACAGAGTCGACAACCGTGAATGGATGAGATTGCCAGAAACAGGAAGGACGGAAAAAGTAGACAAAAGAGTAGCACAACGGGTATGGCTTCCAGTAGGAGGGTCTTGGCACCTTAACTCTCAAGGTTTCGTCGGCAATTAACTGCACGTCGGCCGTTCTGACGCCAAACCATGCCATTCTCACGATCCTGAGAAATTTGTCAAAACACCACACTGCAGAAGCGGCATACATGGTAGATTCGAATCCAGCATCAGAAACATGAATCCAAACACCAGCGACAAAAAAGACACCCAAAATGTTGTGGGCTAAAACAAACATTTCGTAGTGCTTTTTCCTGAACATCTGCAAAGAGTGGAAACACATGATTGCTGCGCAGATAAGAGCCACATATCCCCACCGCACATAAGGCTTGGCATTACGCGAGTCGAACTTACCCAACCCAAAGCTGCTGACCGTCATGGAGATTGCGTGAACAAACATCAAAATAAAGGCGATTCTACCCATCCAGTGGTGGATGATGTTGAACCGGGCATACTTCCAGCCCGAGATCCACTCAAAGAAGTTGTTTCTTCCTGCAAAAAGAACCAACTGGGGAATAATATACAATACCATAATTCCGCTTCGATCGGCAATTTTTCGGCCCATTTCAGTAGCCTCATCACTCCAAATGACGTTGTTACTCTGGTGGTGGAAGTTCGCGGTATTGAAAGCCAAGACCAACGCAAAATAAATTACAAGGTGGATCGTCTCCATTCTCGTGGGGATGATAAACTCGAAAAACTTGAAAAGCTTTCCGTGCTGCACTTTCTTCTCTTTGCCGAGGGCAGGCATTGTGATATAACTCTTGTAGGTATTGGAGATCTTTCCATTGAACGATTGCACCGTCTTGGGTGTCATGGCCGAGACTATTCTGAGAAAACCAGAGAAAAGAACCAAGGCAAACCAGTATAACATAAGCGCCCATCCGTAATAGTTAGATCTGTTGTAGTTGTATCTGCGATCCACAGTGGAAGCATATGCCCCGTAAAGCTTGTCCTCATCAAGCTCCACAGGAAGGTAAAATGTTTCGTCAATATCAAAGCCAAGATATGAGGTCACGTTAACCAAATACTGAGTTGCGTTGTCATAAGACTCGTTGAATTCTTCCAATGTCAAGTTAGAATCAGAACAGGACTCAATGAATGCGTTGACACCAATATCAGTGGGTAACCTCTTCAAGCAATGGGCCATCGAGCCCAACGCCTGCTGGATGTTGGTGTTGCAATAGTCTTCATCGTCATCAGAGTCAAAGAAGAGGGCAGTCTTGCCCAAAAGTTTTTCGCATGCATCGACTGAAAGATCAGCTTTGTGATAAATAAAGATAGCCTGGTCGGCCAGAGCGGCGGCCGCAAACGCCAAACAAGCAATCTTGCTGACGGACACCATTGTGAATATAGCGTTGAATCGAAGAGATGAAAAAGCTGCCCCACTAGCATTGCTGGGCAGAATCACCGCCCTCTTTAATATTCCATCGATCTAAGCTGATCCGTTCCACACTGCAGGAAAGATCCAATAAACCGCCCGCATTGCCGTACTGCAGTCGACGTGAAAACTTTTTGCAGGAAAGCGTGGATCGATGAGATAAGATACGGTGCGTATTTGCATGGTGTCGACGAGAACAAGCCTGACCCCAGTCGTTGAATTTGGATAACACCAGCTAATCCACGACCACAAAATATATCGCCTTTGTCTAATATCCACCAGTCTTCTGAGTTCAATTGTTTAAATTTGTCTGGCTGACATTGGCTGGATGCACAGAGTTATCTTATGCATCAGGAAACCTTATATTTCAGACCGGCATGATCGCGCCAGGAGACGGCTGTTTGATTGGTTAAAAATTTTCGTGCCGTCCAAATCCATGGAGGAATACCTTTTGAAAACTGTTCGCACGTAAGCCCGCGTTTCCTTAAACGCTTAGGCTTTCGCATAAAGCAACGTGGCCTCTTTGACGAAATTTATTAAGCATACAATGGATCTAACGCACTCGTATACATACGGGGTCTTACAGGAAGGGGAGTTGGAGCCACAGATTACACTTTGAAAGGCCGGTTCAATTTTTTTGGGAGATATACGAAGTATTCGTAACTCATTGTTTTCTCCAGAGACAGTCCTTGGGTTCATGCAGCTGATGGGAGATCGAAATTTTTTCATGCATGCCGCGCTCCTAGACTCAATGCGTTCCCTGTCCAAAGGTTCTTTTACTCCATCATTTCTATGCTCAGGAAGTGTCATCAACTACTGAAATAGCCTTTCCAAGGCACCACTGATGAAATGTAAACCAAGTATAATCGGGGGAATCGGAAAAGCATTGTGGGTGTCTTCCAGGCGTCGCAATTTATCAAAATAATCAACACGCAAGCCGTAACTATGCGCAGGTCCTTATGCAAGCAAATTCAAGTACTTTTCTTGGCGAGCTTTCGTGCAGACTTCAATTTGCAATCTGAGCGTCTTACTTGAGAACGGGAAGGCAATCCGCGAGAGCCATCCCTCCTTGGGTTGCGTACAGTATTTCATTTAAGCGCTTGGCGCATAAAGTCTGCAAAGCAAGCCAGACCATCAGCGAATAAGGCGTCCCCCTCTGGCGACAGGCCCGACAAACCTGACTTGAGACCGCCCGTTTATTTGCCAAGCAAAAGGGGCGGTCAAAGCGCTCTCGATATTTTCAAGAGGTATCGATATGTGACACTTCACGGATTCCTCAGCGAGAAGTGGACACGTCTAGCATGTCTGCCAAAGGAGCCGTTCCCCCGGGTGAATTTCTCCAAATCCAATACCCCATAGATCAAGCACTGAAACACATGATCAAATAAGCTTTTTAGGAGTGAAGGAAATGCACTGGGTGTAATTGCCTATTCTGTGCATCCCAGGGACTTGGAAATTAGTCTGCGGATGTAGAGTTCCGGGGCCGCACCAAAAGAGACAGTTCTTACTGAATGTGTATTCGAGTACTCCGAGGTGCGGCTTGCTCGTGATGCGGCTTTTTGGTTGTGATTGGCTCTTTGACTATGAAACTGTTCTGACACGGTTTTGTCGATTTTTTCGCCGTTGAATGTATTTTTGGGTATTTGCTCAATCTTCATGTCATATGCAAGGGAGCCGCTCGCTTAAATCTTGGCAAAACGTCAGATTCTTATTAGGTAGCATCACAGCTAGAGAGATGACAGTCCTCAATCACCCTAGTAATATTAAGTACGCTGAGCGTTATATCTGGCTCTAATAAGAGCAAAGTTGTGACTGAAATTTTTGTCGCTTCGTGGGGCAATTTTTGAATACTTTCATATATCGGGGATCAGTTGATTTCAATTCTACTCCTGCAAGCGAGAGAGCTTCCACATCCAATAAAGTTATTTCTTTCTCAAGCTGCCGGTGTGCCGCAAACTAGACATTCACACTCATGATCATCGGGAACGTCAAAGCACCATTTGTCCACTCAAAGTGTTGGTATCGAGTTTCCATGTCCAATCTGCCATGACTTCGATCACACAACCACAATTTACCATGATTTATTTTATTTTTTACAGCTACAATGAAGGTGATTTATTCCGGCATTCCATGACTATTTATAAGCACACATACTCGTGAAACCAAGGCACCAAGTTAAACAATACTTCGCCACCAAGAAGTCCAGCTCTTCGATGGGTGCGACAGAAACAGCGCGTCATTGTTTTGGGTATTCTCGAGGCACACGTCCAAACGAGTCACCTGGCCCATCCATCTTATTTGATTTAATTCTCATCAGGTGTCTGCATGTGACCCTTCGCTCGAACTCAAGAACCTTTAGACCTGGTGCCCATCAATAATCTGAAATAGACTCTCGCGAACAGAACTTCTTACAACTGCAAATCTCCAAACCGCGCCTCCAACTCCATTTCCTCTGCAGCCAAGAGATCCTCGAGTTCTTCTTCAAATTCAGACAAATGCCTCGTATTCTCCGAAACAGCAACAGAGGGCGCCAGCGCCCTGCACGTGATCTGTGTCCCATTATTTTTGCCGCTTGTTTCTTCACACGTTTCGATTTCCTCCTGGAGAAGCAAATCCAAGTCGATTTCAAGCAGTTCTGCTTGCTCCTGAAGCAATTTGAGACGTGCACGGACATCTTCATCATGCACAGTTTTCTCTCTACTGAGCTCTTTCCGCTCTTCACGGAGATCATCACGCATTTGCCGCATTTTCTCCCGCAATTTGTGCTTTTGGCTAGTTTGAGAGGCGTTTTTTGTAGGCGACAGCATCGGCTGATAAAGCATATCCGCACGTGTTCGTTGTCTCTGTTCGATCTGCTCGTAGCTGGTCAAATCTCGCGTTGGCGAGCTGTGCCACTGTCTCATTATGCTCATTGAATCCCTGTGATGTGCTCCGTAAGTGAAGAAAAAGAACTATCACACAAACTTCGGATTTTGTAGGTGGTTTCCGT
The DNA here is from genome assembly GCF_001664035.1 of Metschnikowia bicuspidata var. bicuspidata NRRL YB-4993. Taxonomy (NCBI): domain Eukaryota; kingdom Fungi; phylum Ascomycota; class Pichiomycetes; order Serinales; family Metschnikowiaceae; genus Metschnikowia; species Metschnikowia bicuspidata. Next base: position 3,258,256 of record NW_017387731.1, on the reverse strand, counting down.
AGACATCTGTGGTGCATGTTGCCCTGATGCGTCTTCAACCAGCTCACGTGTCACGTGCACGGCAACGCGTCTGATGAATCTGGAGTGATAATTCTAGGAATCTTCATGGCCTTCGGAATGTCGTAAAATGGGCGAGGCGAAGATAAAAAAGCAAAACCACAGTGAGAGTTGAATTACTCCAATTTATTAAGCTTTATTCTTCTCCACAAACTATCAAATTTAGAAACACGTGATGTCAACGCCAGGGTCCTAACACATAATACCGCCCAATCCGCCAGCAAAGATAGATGTTGTCCCGACTTCTTTTTTTTTCTCTCCTTTGTGGGTACTTGGCGGGAAATCAATGCGGGATCTACTTCAACGCTTCACTTGTATGTTCCAACTCTAATCGCTATGCGGCTTTGCGACATTGCACACACGAAACGCGGTTACAAGCATCTCTGATTCAATACTGTTTCAAAGATTGTTATCTAGTTTCAGCGCTCAAAAAATACTTGCAGTTTTCACGCAATGAGTGACATTGAAGAATTCAACGAATGCAATGAGGCTTTCATGAACTCAATAGGACATGCCATGTCACTTCTTGTCCCACTGGTTTTCCCCAATCTGCTAGAAATTCTAGGCAAAACAAACACGTTGCATTGTGCAGATGTAAACTCATTGGATACCTCCAAAGTTGAGCGGTTTTTGGGGATAGTCAAGAAGTGTTTGGGCAATTTCTATTCCAAGCATAAGGGTCCATATTGGGAAGCCGATAAGCTCGATGAAATGGAAGAGCCAGGTTTGGTGTATATTTGGTACGAACACGAGGGAGCCATTTCTTGTTTCCTATCTGTGATGATGGTCCTCGAGCCTTTGGGAAAGACCCTTTACTTGTATGAAATTCACGTCTTGCCCGAATTCCAGGGTCACCAACTAGGAACAAAGCTCATGACACATTTTCATGATTTTGGAGCACTCCTCAATTCGAAATCACAAGAATCATCTAGTCTACGTCGTCATTTCGCCTCGGTTGCAACGGGATTAACGGTGTTTTCAGACAATAAAAGGGCATTCAAATGGTATGTAAAATTCGGCTATAAATTCGCGGTGGACTCTCCTTTGGATAAGCCCCTTAGGAACGGTAAGATTCTTAAGCCTACTGTCTATGTCCTCTCCAGACCATTGAACGATACTGCACCAGTGAGTATCTAGGGGTCTTCACAGACGTAATTGTGTATATCTAGTCATACTCTTATCTTTTGACCGAATTATCTAGGTTGCTTGCTTTGTCTCCATGACATTGACGTAACGTCTCTTTCCTCTTCTTCCAGATGCTGGTGCTGGTCCCGCGCCCAGAGAACTCAAGTTGAGAAGGTCATCTAGTCCCGCGTTTGCCAAGTTTGGTCTTGGCGCAGCAGGCTCAGCCGCGGCCTTATTAGGCGTTTTGGTGACAGATGACCTTTGTCCACTAATGGAAGCAACAGCAGGGCCTCTCATTGATATTGGAGCAGCAATCGCCGGAGCTTCACTGAGAGGCTTGTCAACTTGTGTTTTCTTCTTCGGAGGTGGCGGGGGTGCCGCCTCCTTGAGTTGTTCTTCCAAGGGACGGCTGGTGTCGATCCATCTCTTATGCTTTTCATCATACTTGAAGGTATTGGCCTTACCCAATTTGGCTCGAATGGGCTTTGGTTTGTCATCGTTTTTCTTATTTCCGAGCCAGCCTTTGAACCATCCACTTTCCGCATTTTGTCCCCCACCTCTTCTGCTCATTTCTTCCTGTATTTTCTGCTTCGCATCAGCCATATCCTTCTTTCTGGTTTCACTTTTCATACTTTTGCTTGCAGACTCGTCTTCCTCATTCTCCTCAGGAACAGGTATGTAATCGAGAACAGTATCATCCTTCACCTCGTATTGTTGATACAATGCGGATTGTTGAGATTGTGACAACCTACTAGAGTATAGCCCTGTGTGCCCAATAACAGAATTAGCTCTGGTCGTGTACTCTGGGGACCCAGGAATTGGAAACTCGTCGAAGCCATTTTGGATGGGCAATTCGGTGCTTGGTTTCTTACTTTCCTGGTACGGATTCACAAAGCCTTGCTTGAGAGTCATTGGGGAGGGAGCCGTTCCATTTAAAAGCAAGTCTGCCCGTGGCTCATCAGCCCGATCATCTGTATCTTCTTGCGCTTCTGGATCAAAGCTGACATCGACGTTTGTTTCAACATTGGCAGGTGGAGCATACGGATTGCGCTTCTGTCTGGCGCTCACACTCCCTTGTTTGTTTGCAGTCATTGTCCTAGTAGCTCTGTTTGCATTGAACAATGGTGGGGGACGAGCCTCAGAGAGACTTTTTGAAACATGATTCTCAGATTCAAGTTCCTTTGAATCATTTTGGTGGTCTTCATCTTCTCGGTCCACAACCTCATCTGTTGTAGATTCAGCTGGGTTACTGGCTCGTTCCGGTGTGACAGGCTCCAAAGATTGTGAAAACGGCGAGCCATTGCTCGCTCCGGTGAGATTCACTGCTGCTGACTTGGGCTCAAACTTGTACCTGTTGCTAGAAGCTGTAGCGGCACCAGGTCCATACCTATTACTTCCCTTAACCTGTTTTGCTCCACCTGGCGCATATGGATTTGTTTTCTTCGGGGCTTCTTGTGCCTGTAACACAGTTGGCGGTGGGGGTACTTGGACGGGCGCTGGCATCTCAGAATTGGTTTCAAGCTCCACTGCCGCGGCGTTTTCGTCGGGATAATCATTTGGTTCCAAGACTCCTTGGCTCCCCTCAACTCCGCTTGACACACTTCCAGCCTCTACGCCTTGAATTTCAACATCCTCTTGCGCTGCATTGAACTGTTCTGCAGAAGGCGACGGGATCTCTGGTTCTTCAGAAATGCTGAGCTTCCGCTCATGGACTCTCTGCCGAGTTGGCGATCTAGATGGATCGGGAAAACTGCCTTGATGAGAAGACGTCCTTGAATGTGCAGTCTCAGACTTTGATGGACGGGCAAATTCTTGGTCTTGATCATTTCGTCTCATATTTGATACAGTCAGCCTTGCCGGTGACGTAATACCTGGGCCTGCGTTAGATACAGCCGCGTTTTGAGATACAATCGACAGTGACGATAATTGAGAGGCACGATTGGCATAAATTTGATTTCTCATATTCTGTGGGTGTTGATGACCCGCGGACAAGATATCCTGTAGCCCGTCAAGTTTCTTATGGTTGCTCAGTTCCAACAAGTTCACGCTGCTCAGTGAGCCGTTTTGGGGATGATATCTTCCCACTGGCGCAGCACTCATGTTCTGGTTCCCGCTCAGAGAGACTTGCGACTTAGCCAATAGTGGCTGCGGCATGGTGAGAGATTGCATTGAGATTCCTGAATGTAACTTCTGTGGCATTCCAGGGCGTCTTTGTCTTTGAGAGGGACTCGAAAAATCATTGGGTGACGCGTTCACAAGTTGAGAAGGAGCAATAAAACTATCGGTCCTTTGTAGCTCCTTTGAAGACAATTCTAACATTGAGCTTTTTCTCGACAACGTAGGGCTAAACTTGCTGAACACACCCTTGTCCCCGGTCTTCGCACCAGAGTCCTCTCCACCAATAAATTTATCCAACAGACCCCACACCTTGTCTAAGTTCACTTTGCTAAGTTTTCCGCCAAGCCAACCCGATTCGGTCGAAGAACAGTCCGATAATCTCATTAACAAATGTTTGAAGTCTGCAGAGGCATTTTCTGGCACAAATGGGGACTTTCCAAGGGTTCTCATCACATTTCCAATTTGGTCGCAATACTTTCTCGAGGCAGTAAAGTGACCCATGTCCGCCAAGGTTTGAGCTCGTTTGATTTTCAAAAGCAACAAATCAGGAAGCCCCGTCTGGGGAATTGATGCTGAGCTAACCGAAGACATCGAAAGAACATACTCGTAAGTTTCACTGTACACTGAAGTCAGTGTGAATGAGCCAATATTAGAAAATACCGCCCCAGTCTGTAACGGTAATCTTGACAAAATCAAGCCTGCCAACATGAGGCAGATCTCGCTAGCACACGCGAGGCCAGACCTGCTTAAAAACCTCCCAAATTCGACCAAGAAATCGGTTCTGACACCGTTAATTATAGCAGCGGATATGATTTCGCGATAATGGGTTTTTGCAAACTCAGCTTCGCTTGGAACATTCATGAAGTCTTCGATAACACTTTTTGGGTTGCCAACAAAAAGTTTCAACAAAAGAGGCATCAAGTGGTGAACCCTCGTATTCTGATTAGTCAGGAAGGGGAACGATACTCTGGCATAGTCTGAACACACCTTGCTGAATGTCTCCTGTCCTAGAGATTGAGCAATAATGAATGCAAATGCCCAATCCTGTTTAGAGATGGCAAAATTCAAAGCACCCTCTCTGTTTCCTGCCTGTACTAGAGCCCATACTGTGTTGATTCCAGCATTATCGAGCTTAAACGCATTTGCAGATATTCCTGGGCCGGCTCTGGATCCAAATCCAGAGTTTAGGTCTTGGCTGAATTGGAAATTGACATTAGGGGCCAAAATGGCAGCCCAAATTTTGTGTAGTGCCGCAGAGGCAAAATCTCCGTCGTTTTGAACCAAAGCGTAGAGGAGTTCGTTAATGAGTAACTCGTCCATTTTCATGTTATCGCTTTTCAATTTGGCGATATTCTTCTCAAACCATGCTTCAAGATCTTTTTTCTTCGACTTGGACCGTGACAAAGGCCCAGGAAAGTCAGCGTACACTTCAACGGAAGGTGCAATTTCCGAAAGTTTTGCCACTTTAATCACCTTTTGTGGTATCTCAAACCCATTCCCCGGCTGTAACTTGAACACCACGGCCTGATCTGACGAACCCCAGCTGAAAATTGGGAATTGCCGGCGAAGGAGGGTTTCAGGGTTCTCAATCCTTTCAGGAAGCAGGTCTATGGTAGGCAAACCTGATTTCACACTCGACTTTGCACGCCTCCGGAAGCCTTGATTCATTGGCGTCATTACGTTATTTGGAGAGGCACTGTTCATTGCGCCCTGTGGAGCTGGGGCATACGGGTTCCCCACTCTCGCATTTCCACCAATGATTGAGTTTGTCCTCGAGTGTGTACGGGCAGATGGGCCGTACGGACCAGTGTTTGGAACGTATGGACTCAATGAGCTGCTTTTCTCAGTTGTCTTTGCCAGAGAATTGTTAATTTTTGGTGCTCTCATGGTAGTGTGCGCAAGAGGCTCTTGCATGGGAGCAACCTGGGACCCAGTTACAACGTGGGGTTTAGAAAGTGGCACCCCCGGGCCTGGTGGTACGTTTGGCATTTGAGGATGTTGCTGTTGCAAAGGCATTTGGGTGAACTGATTTCCTGGCAGCATACCTGGAGAATACTGGTTTCCTTGTGCTTGAGGATACTGATTTCCTGGTGCTTGAGAATACTGAGTTCCTGGCGCTTGTGGATACTGAGTTCCTGGCGCTCGACTAGCTTGGGCCGCGGGAAATGGGACTGGTGCATACTGGTTTGGTGGAGCACTAGGCACACTGTTTAGGGTTTGAGCTCCGCCCAAAGCATGAGGTTGTGGAATGTTCACTCCTGGAGGCGGAACAACGCCAGGTTTTATGATTGGCGTGGTGCTCTGTTGATGGGGCCTGGCCATCGGAGCGCCTGCTGGCTGGTACTTGGATACCTTTTCGTTGCGATCGCCTGAAGCTTGTGGCTGCTGGGCGGACAAGCCCACCTTTGGGGCCAATACTGCGTATGGGTTCTGGGATGGCTTCTTTGGCAAAACACTGGCAGGGTCCAGTGGGAGCGACGGCGGCTGTGGGATCTGAGGGCTTGCGCTCACGGCAGCTAATGCAGCCCGCTTGGGCTTGTTCGAAGGCTTAGGTAAAGCCACAGGTAAGTCTTCAAAAAACGGCTTGTTGTTTGTGCGTGTGCTTTCGCTGGCGGCCCCTGAAGGCGTAGTGTTTGAGCCTAGGCCTTGCACTGAGCCAGACGCGGCATGGCGAGGAAGCACGCTTGCCAGTGAGGCTCTTGATGCAGGCTTCGCCTTCAGGATCGGGAACTCGGTGGGGAAATCGTAGGCGTCATTCTTTTTTGCTTGTGTTGCAGTAGGCAAGTCCTGTTTCTGTACAACGTTGCTGGGAATGACATTGCTGGGAATGACATTGCTGGGAATGACATTGCTGGGACGCGGAGGTACATAGGAGTTCCCGGGGAGCGCAGCCAGCGGCGCGTATTTGGCGGCGGTGTTCGGAGCTTGGGCAGGTTTCGAGTACTTGCTAGCAAACGTCGTTCTTGGTGCTTGCTCGGGCACGATTTCTTGCTGCTGGGCGGGAGCTGCGGGAGGGAGTTCCGGCTCGTCGTCCAAAAAGTCGTCGTCCAACAAAAGATCATCGTCCATGTCCAAAAGCTCCAACGCTTTTGCTCTTTTGTGGACAGATGCAGGTTCGTGGAGAGCCGTCTGAGAAAGGTCGTACGGCGTGACGTCTGAGTCGCTGAAAAGCGCGTCCAAGCCCCGATCATGCTCGTGCGCACACTCCTCTCCGTGTGGTGCTACGTACTCCTGTGGTGCATCATACTCTTTGGGTGCTTCGTACTCCTGTGGTGCATTGAGCCCCTGTGGTGCATCATAGTCCCGAGATGCATCATACTCGTTGGGTGCATCATACTCCTGTGGTGCATCATAATCCTGAGATTCATCAACTTCCTGTGGTGCATCATAGTCCTGAGATGCATTGAGCCCCTGTGGTGCATCATAGTCCCGAGATACATCATACTCGTTGGGTGCATCATACTCCTGTGGTGCATTATACTCCTGAGATGCACCATATTCCTGCGGTGCTTCATACTCGAGGTTTGCCAGTGTTTGCAACTCCGGGCTCTCGTTCTGAAGAGCCGGGCCTGGGTTCTCGTGCATTGAGGGCCATGGCGTCTGCACAAACGCTTCCGGGTCCGCAGAGGGCGCTTCTATGCTCTGACTCTGCGCCGCAGACTCAGGCACATGCGTGTCAGGGTCCTCCTCACGTGGCCCATTGTTCTCGTGTGCACAATCCGAGGCTGGCCCCGCAGACTCGTCGTTTTCTCCTGACATCAAGTCCACTGCGGTGAACAGGGAGGCGTCGCCCGAGACCGCTGGATGCGGCGTTTCCTGGGCCAGCGAAATACAGTCCGGCGCAGGCGCCGTGGGACCGTCAGCCGCATGCTCGCTGCTGCTGCGCTCCTGGCTCGGGTTGGCGAAACGCATGCCGGTCTCCAGAGGATGGTCCGACTCCTGGAACGTCAAGGTCTGTGGCTGCTCCTCGTCGAGAAGCGACCGGTGCGAACGGTAAGACGCGGTGGTGTCGCGGTCCCACGGAAGCCCGGCGCCACGTGACTCGGCCGCCTCGTCCCTGTCGGCGTGCAGCGCCATACTGTGGGTCTGATGTTGGGTTTCCCCGAAGTTGCTGTATGATGCCTCCCTGTCGGCGCCGGGGCGGGCCTCCCACAAACGGTCCAGCTGGTTATACTGCGCGGCTGCCTCGTCAAAATAGGGCCAGTGGTTTTGGGGGTGGGAAGCGCCCGAAACATGGCTCTTCAAGCTATACCGCGACGCCGTGTCGTCCCTTTCATGGGCATGTCCAGCCGGCTCGTCGCCCCACCAATCCTCTTGATGATTTGCTGCGCGGGCGGGACTTTCAGCGCGCTCCCACGGCAAGGGCCCGGTTTCGGGGTCCAGACCCGTGGCGGTCTGTTCCATTTCGTGCTCCAGAGCCGCGTTTAGGGCCGAGGTTTGGCGCGGTGGCATGTCGCCAAAGGGCACGGGACGCGTTTTGTGCTCGGGGGGGACGCTGGTGTTTTCGGGCACATATGGGGCGGCGGGCTGCTCGGAAGCGTGCTGGTTATGAGCGTCCTGGTCCCACGGCTCGTCGCCACGCGCCTGAGGCAGCTCATTGTCCCACGGCATATCCGGCAGGTCGCCTTTGTCCAATTCTGGTGTTCTTCTGTGGCCAGCGGCCATCAGTTCAGCGGGGTCTGCACACGGCAGGCCAGAGTGGCCATGAAGCGCCGTTTGTGGCGCCGCAGGCGGCTCCTGCAGCGGCTCCGGCGCACCTTCGTCCTCCCACGAAATGTCGCCAATCTCCTCGTCCCACGGATCACGCTGGTCGTCAATTTTCGGCTCGTTCAGGGGCACGCTGACGGCGGCAAATGGCGGGACGCTCGGATCACGTGACAGCCCCGCCAAACCGGCGCCCGGAAGCTGCGGGGCACCGCTGGTGGCGGGCCCGGGATTTGCCGGGTCTGTGCCATCAGATCCCTGTGGAAAACTGGCCTGAAAAACGGCATTTGGCCGCGGTATGGTGGCCAACGGCGGGGCCAATAGTGAAGGTGGGGCCCGGCTTCCCGAAGCGGGCAATTCCGGGCCGCCGGCACCGCCGCCCGTGCTGTACTGCTGCACGTGACCTCGTCTTTTGGGCTTTGCTTTTGTACTCATGGTGCAAACAGGCTTTCCTCACACTGGGAAGAAAGATGGCGAGAAAACAGGCTGGTCGTTGAGCGTTCAAGTTAGGCACGGGCCTTGGAGACGGTTGGCCCGCGTGTGGCTTGTGTGCAGGCACTCGGTATATGGAAGGGCGGCCCGCTGGGCACGGCTGGAAAATTGGCCGTAAAAGGAGAGGGCTGTGGGAGCATAGTGGGTAAGGTTTTGGGGTGGATTTTTTTTTGCATTTTTGATGTCGTTTTGGGACGTTGTGCTGGATCTGGAGGCAGCCGGCCAGGAGCCCCGCCTGTGTGCAGGACCACGGTCTCTGTTCTCTTTTCGGGCCCAAGTTCGACGGTTTCCCTAGCTTGTGGGTGTAATTGTGCATATTGCGTTCCTCATTGCTCTGGCCTTGGCGGGGTCCGGCCATCGCCGGCGTTTTGTGTGGACAAGGCCCGCCGTACCCCGGTCACGTGCACACGCCTCGTTCTGGAGGTGCGACCGTGTCCATTTCGCTAATACTTTCCTGGGGCTCGGGGCTAGATTTGCAAAGTCTGAGAGCACCAGCTGGAAATACCAGATCTGGGTTCTAGATCCTCGGGGCAACAAGCTTGTGGTGTGCCATTTTGTTTGTTTTTTCATGATTGGGTGATGTTCCTTAATTTGAATTTCCGCTCCACAGTCTGCAATTTGTCGAACCTTGCCTCGGCTTTTCTAATTCTCAGAAACCGCGGGAATGAACAGGCTCAATTGGCGATGAAGGCGGGCTTCATGCGGCGGACTAGATGCGTTTTGACTGCAAGTGTTTCAAGACGCCTGGTTTTTGGAACTTTCTGTCTTTTTTTTTATTTGTGAAGTATCACACCACGAAGTGGCCATATTGAATCCTCGAATGCGGCCTTGCAAGTCGTCGCTATGAATAGTGGGTGATCCCAATTTCGCCAGCACGCCATGAAATGCTTATTCAGTAGTTACCACTCACCAATAAAGTTGTGCACTTCGTGGCTGTAATTCACCAGCTCAAAAAGAATCCTTTTGGGGCGTTTCAGGCGAAGCCTCCGGGTTTCAATACAAACCTAATTCGCAGGTCATAATATGATGACACGCTTGGACACTCGGCCCCGGCCAGCCAGCTCCTCAATTCGGGAAATTACTGCTGAAGCTAATGTTTAAAATAAATTGGACATGACAGAAATCCGCCAAACCATATGAATGTCCCCTCCACCGACATGCCAGTCACTTTGTAAGTGCACATACAACTTTCAGCCTTTTTATTTGGCAGGGCATATGTGGACAGGCACTCGTCTCCCAATTTCTCCTCGACAATTCAGGGAGTAGAAATGAGTGTCAAAAGTCGGGAATGGAAAACCCGCATGTCATAATGGACGTCTGATGACACCAAGACCCATTTACTTTGCCATTTTTGGTTTCATAAATCGCAAGTTCCTGTTATCAACAAAGCTCTCTACGTACCATCAATCTGTTTTTGGGGCTTTCCCCTGATTTCCCTCTGCAAATGATACACTTTTATGTCACTCAAGCCATGTTCTGGTTTACACTATAGACCCATACCACAAGCAGTGGGCGGGCCCGAAAAAGTTACGAGGTTTCCAAAACAAACAGAAGTTCAAAAATTGAACGAGTCATGAACCCTTTCTATACTATCCCTGGGTACAACTTTACAGATGGGTGCGTTTTGAGCTGTTTCGAAATTAACCAGATGTCCTCTACTTCTAATGGTCTGAGGACAATTGCATAGCGGCATAGCCTCATACTTAATCTTGAAGTTGACCACCGCAAAAACATACGTGTTCGTCACCACTGAGTCGAACCTATATCCTGGCTTTTATTTCCCATCACAAAAAACGCAGAATGTCAAAATTCATACCGTTGTTCCAGACATCATATGGCCTTTCTTTGGGTGCGTGTCCCCACCACTACAGTGTCGGACATTTGCAGTCGCGATTTCCATCGCACAATCGATACGGCCATTTCCCAAAATAAACAGGGGGTGGCTCAGAACACAAAAGCACCAATGCTCGTAAAAAAGAAGTATAAATATCCCGCGTCTCCCACTTAAGTGCCCGGCGCCTCTGCCTTTTTTCTGCCTTTTCCTTCTTGTGTGATCCCCGCTTTTGCTCTCTGCTTCTGTATTCCTGCGTTTTTTCTCCTCCTTTTTTCCCCGCGGTTAGCTTCGCTCTTGTCAACGCATGACGTATAACGCAGTGCTGTTTGCAGCCACGCAGTAGCCACAGCGAGTAAGGCAAGCCCGCCCCATGACAAAAGCACACCCAAATTTTAGGTCCAAAAGAGCTCAATCATAGCCGAGAATAGAAAGCGGCGCCACCATCCCACCAGATTGATGCGTCTGAATCTACTTTGTCCATCGCTACCTTTGGCTGCAGTGGCTTTGTTCGCTTCCATGGCTATGTGCACACCGCGCTCCACCCCAAAGAAAAAAACACTCCATCGCTGCCGCATGTCTATTTTTAACCTCAAAGGTGATTAACCAATAGGTAGACTACACCAGCCAGACTGCCTGCCCCAAAACGCGAGTTTCTCTGCGCCCAATTCGCAAAAGCCTCTGTCGAAAAACGGCACATCAAGCATCACCGAACCAGTCTGGTCCAAGCGCCACAAACAGTTGTGTCCACGTGCATCTGCTCTTGGCACTATATTTCGCCAATCTCAGCGGTATTAGCTCTTCGACACACTCGAAAACACAGAAACCAACTTCTGCATTTCGAGCAGACAAAGACACGCAAATTTTTGCAACAGCACCGCCGCCCCCTACGTGCTCACCATGGGAAGAAGAAAGATCGAGATCGAGCCCTTGGGCGATGACCGCACTCGAACCGTGACTTTCGTCAAGCGCAAAGCTGGCTTGTTCAAGAAAGCGTACGAGCTTTCTGTGCTCTGTGACGTTGATATGGCAGTAATAATCGTGGGCAACGATCGCGTCTACGAGTACCTGTCCGTCGACACAAAGGAATTGCTAAAGTATTACAAGCACCAGAGCCCGTATGAGCTGAAGCTGCCGGAGGATTACGGGCAGTTCAAGAAACGTCATGCGCTCAAGGCGGGAATAAGGCCTGCGTTCGAAGGTGACGACACGACCGAAAGGAATGCAGAATCGGACTGCGAATCCTTCTCTCCAGAACCCAAGCGCCAGAGAACAAGCTCGTCTCCTCAGAATATATACACGAAAACCCCGCCGGTCAACTCGCAATTCGTGCAGCTGGCAGCCCCACCCAAGCAGATGCAGAGACCGCTGGCGGACGTCCCGCTGCAGAGGCCCGTGCTCCGCGTGCAGATCCCATCTGACGCCAAATCCCAGGGAGGGGCCACCGAATCCGTGACTCCAATAGAGGGGATACTCGGTAAGAAGGACAATCAGCCGGGCTCTGCAGACGGCCTGTCGCTGCAACCGCCGCCGTTGAATACGGTGCGAACTTCTTTCAATTCAAAGTTCCGGAGCCCGGAATCAAGGAAGCAAATGCCGCAGCTTCACGTTCCCATGGGCAAGCTGCAGACCCTGAGCCCCTCTACGGGGGCTATGCCGCAACTCCCGATCAACGGGTCTGCGAACTTCTTTTCGTCCTTGCCACCACCGTCGCCCTCGGGCCAGTACCCGCCGTCAATCTTGCCCACGCCCGTCTTTAATCAAGTATTCAACCAGCACTACATGAATCAAATGGCCGGCATGCCGGGCTTGGGCGTGGGCAACACCACCCCAGGTTTGGGCCCTACGAATGCGACATCCAACATGCCCCAGATGCTGAATCTGCTGCCCACGGGAGATTCAGGAGGCGGACACGTGGGAGCGAGCAATGAGCCTGATGCCAGCAAGCTCAAACCACCGTTGCAACACCTATTCACAAACGGGGAACAGACGCCAGTCTCTGGATTGCCCTCGCGTTACCTAAACGAGATTTTCCCATCGCCGTCGAACATGTACCCGTCGCAAGAATGGCCCACAGGCTTGACTCCGTACACGTCAACAATGTCACATTTCTTCACTGGGATGCCTCCGAGTGCCAATGGTGCCACGCCACATTCCCTAAGCGCACCATTCGTTCACAATCAGCGAACATCCCTACTGGTCGCAGGTCAGCGGGCCCTACCTGTGCGAGCGGCGCTGTCGCTGAATGTGCATGCGCCAACAATCCAGGAAGATCAACAAACGCATCCGTCGGCGAACACGCTCCCAAACTTGCCCAGCTCCGAGTTCATGGGTCAGTTTTACAAGAAAGAAGACTGATTATAGACGTTGTTGTGGTCACAACAGCTTTAATTACAGACCCGGCTGATTTGGGGGATACTTGTCTCAATCTGCGCTTCCATATCGTGCCTTGGATGGCGTCCTACGACAAACAATTGCACAATCAACGAACAATAGCTCATGTACCATAGTGTGAAGTATAGAAGAGGCAACAATGTAAATTCAACAGTGTTTGAAGGGCACCAGCACGGCCTGCCGCGACTGGGTCAACCCACCAGTCCATGTTTCCGTAGGCTGTTCTTCAGAAAGCGGCAATGTCGACGTCTACATCTACACCCCCTGTGACGCAATGCACACAATGCATAACCGGCAAGGGCGGACTACGTTGATGAAGTCCCCAAAACTAAAATACTATGCATTGATCAACTTCTCCATCAATGCTTGCAACCTTAAGTCAATACACTCGTACGTGATACCCGCCCTTATCACGCTAAAGTATGGGGCTCGCCTACACCCGCAGCACCATGGGCTACTTATACAAAATTTGCCGAAACCAGTGGCCACATAAAACTGATGACTGAATCATGTTTGATTGCCAAATTCAGCCGGCCTGGTAGTGATCTGGCATCCTGAAAGATGTATTAGACAGACCAACGCTACAATAAGAAACATGCAGTGCAAGCATTCCATGCAGGGCACTCTGGTCCTGCACGCGGTCCTGCCGCGTGTGCCGCGGCGCACGAGACCAGGGCTGGAGCCCTGGGCGCACGTGACCCGCTCCTCCCCGCAACGCAGCACGCTGCCCGCGCCAGGCGCCACACCCGTACCGCCCACCAAGCGGAGTCACGTGCTGCCCGCGCAGGTGGCCCGCGAGTCTGGAGCCGAAAAAAAAAAGTCCCTGCGAAAGCTGGAAAATTTTTCTTTTCTCCTACATCAGGCTTACCAGTTCATCATGAAGGTATGTCAATCCGACAACATGTGTGTGGTTTAGGCTGCAAATCCCGTTCCGTTCAGGCGCCTGCAAAATTTCCAGATCCGTGGCCACGCAGCCCTTGATATCCGGACTTTTCACAGGCCTTGTATGATTGTCCATGCTTCTCCGAGCTCGACCCATAGATCCTCAGGCGAAAACACATATGTGCACAAAGCACCAAATTCCCGCCAAATATCAACGTTTTTTTACGCGGCCCGAATGGCGGCGGCCCTCTGTTTCCGGGCATGTGAAAATTTTTGCCGAAGCCCTAGTCTCTCTGTTTTGGCAGGGCCCCTAATACGGACCCCCATGGCCATCTAGGAGGCATTCAAGCAGCACATCTTCGCCCCGTTTTAGCCTCGATCAGAACCATTTGTAGCCAGTTGCCCGACACCACGCGACGCGCCAAGAAAAACGGTGCCGGGCCCGTTTCTCGCACAAACACAGCCCCCTGTCTGCTCCCTATACTAACGTTCTAGTTAAACATCTCCTACCCAGCCAACGGTACCCAAAAGTGTGTCGAGATCGATGACGACCACAAGTTGCGTGTCTTCTACGAGAAGCGCATGGGCCAAGAAGTCGAGGGTGACTCTGTCGGCGACGAGTTCAAGGGTTACATCTTCAAGATTACTGGTGGTAACGACAAGCAAGGTTTCCCAATGAAGCAGGGTGTGTTGCACCCTACCAGAGTCAGATTGTTGTTGTCTGAGGGCCACTCTTGTTACAGACCAAGAAGAACCGGTGAGAGAAAGAGAAAGTCCGTCAGAGGCTGTATCGTCAACCAGGACATGTCCGTCATTGCCTTGGCCATCGTCAAGCAAGGTGACGCCGACATCGCTGGCTTGACCGATGTGACCACCCCAAAGAGATTGGGTCCTAAGAGAGCCAACCACATCAGAAAGTTCTTCGGCTTGACCAAGGAGGACGACGTCAGAGACTACGTTGTCAGAAGAGCTGTCGAGAAGAACGGCAAGACCTTCACCAAGGCCCCAAAGATCCAAAGATTGGTCACTCCTCAGACTTTGCAGAGAAAGAGAGCTTTGAAGGCCAAGAAGGTCAACAACGCTAAGCAGCAAAGAGACGCTGCTGCTGAGTACGCTCAATTGTTGGCCCAGCGTTTGCACGAACGTAAGGCTGAAAGAGCTGAGACCAAGAAGAGAAGAGCTTCTTCCTTGAAGGCTTAAGTTAGCATCCCTCCATCACCTCCCCTTAATTGGTAAATATATATACCGTTGTTTCCACCTGGTGTTCTTGTAGGACTGTGTTTACTGTGACTGCATCGCACTTCGAAGTGCCGCTGTGAACTGATTTGATTCATGGTTTATGTGAGAAGGTTCTTGTGTGAAATGTTTGCGTGACTTGAATGGCTTAGGTAGGACGTCCCCGTGTAACTGGATGAATTCTTGCGGAAGATCTTTCTACATGGCCAATTGATTTTTTTTGCAAGCTGATCTGTCATTGAGGAAAAGTGGCTTTTGTCAGATTTATCTAGCAAAAAAAAAAAACGGGTTCGTCCTCACAGGCTAAGCTGGCCGGGAATGTGCTATCTTTGATGTAATGAGAACTATAACTGATCAATTTTACGAAGTTGGTATCTGATGTATCCGCGGACCGAGAACACTATCTATGCTGTGAAATGTCATGTATTGGATGCACGACTCCCAATACAATGCCTGGCTACGAGTCTAATTCCAATGGAATCATGAGTATGGTATCACCTACACAGAAATATGATTATGAGATGCGGTAGGAGACAATTCAGCGACAACGCCTGATGAATGCCTGGGAATGAAAAGTGCCGTTTCGATCATATAGAAGGATTTATCCTAGGCACAGCTGATACATTGAACTCCAGTTTTATCCGTTATCAATGTGATCATGCAACTAATATAGGTGCATCTATTAAGACACGCGACATTACAGAACGCCGAAAAAGCGACCACTTGAAACGCCATGTTTGACATGCCTCATTCAATATTTCAAATCCCCGGAAGGCAACCATCTTTTTCATACGCATTTTTAACATGGCCTTGACACCGACTTCGTGCACGTGCGTATATCATTCGTCCATCGACATGGCATGCTTAAACCGCTTCGGTAACCTCTGTCCGTTTTCGGTTTCTCACAGCATCTGCATCTGTTGCACCTGGAAGAGCCGAGCGGAGTCCGGAGAGTGATAGAATTTTCTTTCCTCATTCTTGCATTAACGCAACTGATGATTTCAGATCCATCTCCCGTCGCAACATTTTTAAAGCGGCCAAGGACCAGTCGCTCCAAGCCCCTCGTGTGCACCTTCAATGATCACGGCTGCCTCCGGCAAAACGCTTTTTTGTTTCAAAATGCTTGGTCAGATTCGTTGCACTCAACGCGACTCGACCATTTCCAGTGTGACTTCAGAACAGAAACGGGAGTAGTAAAAAACACAGTGCACGAAGCCCCTAGCCAAGCCCTGAATCAAAGACAAAAGCCCCTCTTTATACACCCATATTAATGCGCTTTGAATCGACCGCTTGTTCCTCCTCCTCTGACTGCTTGCGTTTCCCAACAAGTCGCTTGATGTTATCGTAAACTTGGTCCGTAGTGAGGTTAGACTCATAGGTAAAGTTTTTGCGCATGAAGTTGTCCTGCTGCTCCTTGTACCGGGGGTCTCGGAGAAGCGTTTTCAAATGCAAGTCAAATTCGTTTTGGGGCACAAGGGTGCCAGTGATGGGGCATAGAATATCATCCGAGCGTGTCGCTTCCTGCTCCATGGCTTTTCGTTTGAGCCGGGATTCGCCGGCTGCCTTGATCTTCATTCCCTTGGGCACAGTGGCTGGTGGAGGGGGTTGATTGCCCTCGTCTTTGCTTTGCGTTTCAGTTTTTTCTGTCTTTTTGAACATCTCACTTCCAGGCGGTGTCTGTACTGCTGGACTCACTGTGAACTCTAGATCTTTCGCCTTTGTCTCAAGAGATCTATAGATTATACTCTCTCTCAGCATGGGCACAGGCAATTCAGAAACTTCGTCAATGGCATCAAAATTCACTTTCGACACAAAAGAAAAGTCCTGCCAGTCAATAGAGGCGTAGTGGACCTGCCGGGCCTTGATGTCTTGTTCTTTATTCTTCTCTCTGATTTTGTGCCGTTTCTCAAATGCTGCCCGTTCATATGCTTTGCGGAAAAAGTTCATTTTATCCGTGGCAAGGTATGAGTCAATCAACTTTGTCAGCTTAGAGTCTGAGGAGCCCTGCTGCTTGTCGATAATAGCCCGATACTGATGCACGTAGGTCTGAAAAAGACCGTGCAAAGTATGCGATTTATTCATGAAAGCAAACTGATTTCGTCTTCCCTTCCGCTCCATAAACTTGTGAAACGCATCCTGGTTCTTGGGCAAATTACAAGCTACATAAATCGCGGTAGCCTTGATGACCTCCAAGTCGTGGTTGGATATTGGAGGAAGTGTTGTCAAGAACAAGAGCTCGTCCGGTTGTTTGGTATTCTCTGGTTTGCTTTTGTCCGTCGATAGCAGAATTCCATTTTGGGCAGGTTTGCCTTCGGTGGAAGCCTTCAAGCTTTCGATGTAGTACGAGTTATATTGATGTTCAGGCGAGAGAAATGCAAACTGGCCATTGGCATCATTCTGCCTCAATTTGTCTTCAAAGGATGCCCCATTTTTACGCACATAGGCCACTGTTTTCTCGATTACTTGTCTCATCGGTAGAGGAGGGACATCCTTCACGATTTTCCCAGCTTCTGAATTCATGATGTCAAATATAGGTGGGATCAGTCATTCCGAAGAGAGATGCTGTGGAGAGATGCTGTGGAGCTCAGTCAGTCAAAGCCCATGTCACGTGATATATTTTAGCATAGTGTTACATGTAGGCTGAAATAAGCTGAACGGGAGCGCCGCAACTCTCTCTTGGGACCGTATGTCATCTGATTTACTAAACCTGTTATATGTAACGTTTTCTTGTTGAAACAGATTTTCCAATAATATTCAGTGTAGCGAGGTTTTCTTAAATGGGGTAGAGAGTATTTTTGAGTCAACTTTGGACATGTCGCAATTTTATGGATTGAAATCTGCCAATATAAAAATGCACAAATGAAGAGGAGAGCTCACGATAGTTTAGCACATTCCGGTAAAAACAGATCTTGGGCGAGCTACTCATATCTGCTAAATAAACAGGTTGAAATGTTCTAGCTTTTTAACATGGGTATTAGCATAACTTAATCGCCAGAAGATATGATGTTTCGCTTTGATCGCAATGAAGATCTATTGAAAAGCTTCAACAATCTCGGATCTTTCATATTCAATTAAACAGACACTCAGAGCCCTTTTCATAATACCACAGTCCCCTATTACATTCATTGAAATATTTTTTTGGATCATGATCCACTTTAATTATATAGAATGGTCGAATAAACAGAGAGTTGGAATATTTTAAACATACCGCAGGCATATCATCCTTGGCATACACGGCCTTTAATCTTGCAACCGTTTTTCCTGCAACTCAATTTTTTCCGTAAAGGACACAATCGAATTTCAAAAATAGACACATCATATTTCGCACTTTGTCGTAATGATAGTTGTACTCACCGATGAGCGGAAACGTGGCCATAATATCTATCGAGTTCTCACTGCTTTTGTTTAAACTTCAAAAAATTAATATCATATTGGTATGTTCAGCAGTAGATGTTTACTCGTGTTCATTCCAAAAAGCCCTAAAGATTACTCTAAAGTTTGGGATACATGCACATGAGCCCATAATATCAATTCATTTCCCAGAATACGCTTTTTCTTATAAGAACCCCGTGACAGTGACCCCTCTTTATATTAAAATCGTTCCCGCTAAAAGGTTATTTGGAAATTATACCGGCTTTCGTAAAAAAGACCATGATGATACACGTTGTTGTAATAAAACAAGATGAAACACATGAGTCAGAGTCGTCTTAAAAGAAATATCATTGTTTTATCTGCAATTTCTTTTTCATTTCGAACCCGTTTGGCTCTAAATTTTACTGACTTTCAATTTTTCATTGGAATGTTACAACATCCAGTTTAAGCTTCACCGATACGATATAAAATTTTGCAGTTGAGAGCCCATGCCAGTTTTCTCCCGAGTATCACATCCATTAAAAATCTCATTGTTAATTGATCAACCGAATTGAGCACAATTCTACAAAGGACAAGTAATAAAAAGTTCCAAGCTATCTTGATCGTTGCTCGAAATATTCCAGAAATGCCTATGAATTTCCTCGTTCTCGCAAACAGCTCTGAACTCTCTATTTTGCCTTCTCTTTCATATATTTTGGGTTTCGATATTTTGCAAGTAACTTTTTGGCCCCTTCTTTGGTCTCGAGAGTCGTGTGCGAAATTCAAGTGCTAATTAAAAAATGTACTGATGGTTTAGCAAGATCATTTCCGATACTAAGGAAAGCCAAGCGCATTTTTTCACATTTTAATCCCTGGAATTCTGAAGCATTATCCTTATAACGATCAGCAACATGCAGTACAATCCCTGACAGTATTAGAAAAAAGGAAACGATGTATCGTAATAACGTGTAAAAATACGATCATATGATCGAAAGGCTTCCATTAGACCTCCTCTTGGGTTATCAGTATATTCCAGAGACAAGCTCAGCTAAGCATACATCGCCTTTATTCTAGTAAACGCTCAGAAATGAAAAATAATAATCTGCAAGAAAAGCTGATTTCAGCGCAGTTCTGTAGTTTTAGCGTTCTGAAATACTGCGTTTCTCAATAAAATCAAAAAATCTAATTCAACCGTCCATTGAGTGTTGCTTATCCAGCTGAGCAAATCAGCACTCAAATCTAGATTCTTGTTTGTCCGATTCTTCATTTCTTAAATTCATCTTACTTAAGAAGCAAACAATAATATGCATAAACAATGGATTTTAGCAGATCCCAGATACTTATCAAATGTCAAATCTCGGCCCACCCTATTCCGTTAACCACGGCCTGGATGGTCAGCACGCATCTGTGGATATTACGTCGTTGTTTCGTTGGATAACTCTCCTGTATTAGTCGCTTCATCTCAGATGTTGAAGAAGACTTAAAAAGCTTCCTCCATTGGAGAATTGAATTTCACCAAATGGATGATGTTTTGTTTCATATAATAACACAAATAGTTCGAAAAAAAGAATTCTTACAAAAAAGATATGGTCCCTAGCAGGATCGAACTGCTGATCTTGGCGTTATTAGCACCACGCCTTAACCAACTGGGCCAAGGGACCTTTTGATGTTTCTATCCGTTGCTTGTAATACTCACCCATTTAAATATAATAAGCTATTCAAATTTTCACTGTACTTGCACTGTTCTTGCAAACTTGATGTTTCCGCATTGAAATAAGCCTTATTTCTGCTCAAATACACCCCGGGCGAGTGGCTTAGACATATAGCCACTTCGGAATGGTTAATTCTTCACACACATGGAGTGGACTTTCACGAAAAACCAAATTGCTTATATTGAAGCGTGGAAAGAAGTGATACCAAGATGCGTTTGGCTTGGGTAGCTTTGAAACTGGCATTTGGTCCGCTAAGATATGGGCTTTAGTTTTGTTACGGAGGAAGTTGTAGTCTGAGTCATAAATTTGTTGTTCCAACTTTTTTGTCTCCGGGGAGGTTTTTTTCTTTAAACCCATTCCGTTTCAAGAAACCTTTGGACGGTTGGTCCGATACAGAGACCGGTCTATTGTTTTTTTGGATTTTTTTCGGTGTTATTTTCATCTCTTTATATTTTGCGGTTTTTTCTAATTCAATGTTTTCTGTAATTTTTTTTTTTTGGCGAGTAGTTTATTGTGTTTTTTTTTTGATTTTTTGAGTTTCTGTATTTGGTTTGGATTGGTTTTGATAGTTGGCGTTGGGATTGGCTGATCCCGGTGCAGGTTGTTGATGTTGGTTGCTCCCATGTAATATCCAATACGTAAACAGATACGGGCCAAGAGGACCGTCCAGGCCGTGACTAACGAAGGGGACGGACCGAGTTTCGACACTTGATACGTAGCTGGGAGCTGCAAGGTTTCTTATATATGTGTATATATATGTAAATATATATTATATAGTTTTGCACCTTTAATCAGATGTATCTACCGAAGAAAAAAAAAACAGTACCAACTAACAGAGGTACGAGTACGGTTCCCAGTGGGTCAGTTCACGTCTATTATAGGTTTTTCTCATTAGTTTTTGTTAGTGATGGGGTTATACATCCCTTCAGTGACACCCTATAATATGTTTCTACATACCATAGAATATCTTAACAAGCTCCCAGACGTGTACGAAGCACTCTTATTCTTTATTTTGGTAGACACATCTGATTAAGTGAGCAAAACTATACATACATATAAAAACAACCTTTAAACAGCTCCCAACTAGGTATCAAATATCAAAACTCGGTCTGCCTTCTTCCGTTAGTCACGGTCTGGACGGTCGTCTTCGTCCCTATCTGTTCGCGAATTGAATATTACGTCATCGATTCCGAGAGCATAAGTTTCCTGTAGTAGTCACTTCAACTCAGATGGTTGTAGCGGACTTAAGGAGCTTCCATTCTGCGACTCGCCACGCCTTCGAGTGTATACCTTGAAAGTCGTGGTGACGAACCATTTTAGTTTTGTTTTCCAAAGAGTTGTCGACCGGGGCCAACATTGCATTCAAACTCATGGCCTCGGCAAATTTTAGCTCTTGCCACCAGTATATGGATATTTCACAGTTGTTGTAGATATGGATAAGGAAAGCGTCTGTGGCATCTCCGTTGGTGTGGATTTGGTGTGTGCAAAGATGACATTGGCTAGGGCCCTGCGTCATAGTCTCTGCGAAACTCTTTACTTACCTCACAGGCCTAACGCAAGCTGATCATTTCACCGCGAAAATGTTCTTATTGTATAGCTTTAGCAAAACAATAAGCCCTCTTATCTTTAGAACTAGCTTCTTCTTTGCTGCGATATGTTGATCGTAAAACACATCCTTCTATTAATTGGTACTCTGGCCGAGTGGTCTAAGGCGCCAGGGTAAGGTTACCTTACCATACTTTCCTGGTCTCTTCGGAGGCACGAGTTCGAACCTCGTGGGTATCAATATTTTTTGAATGTTTTCTGATTGTTATAAGGATTTTTTTGTTAACTGCATGGAGCAGCTAGCCACGATGTAAACATCAACTTAATCCTTCCTGTGAATAAACAATTTATTTTAGACATCCTGAGATCATTGGTGTAGAATGAAGTGACACCGCTGCTAAAAACAATAATATAACAGTTTACTTGAAGGCAACATAATATCAAGTGACCAGCGCCCAGCTTCAACATTTCCCGATCGTTGAGGTCTTCTTTGGGAATTGTTTTTTTCCTAGAACAGAAAGGCTTTTTTCTAAAATACAAACAAACAGGATCAAATTTCTGAAAAATAGGATTCTGTATATTTGACTTGGGGCAATGACGCAGGAAGGATATCACCCAGTTATGTATGTATAATTCAACCTGATTTATTTGTCAAATTGGATGTTTGCTATTGATGACTGGTCAATTTCAATTATTCAGCCCATTCGAAATCTTAAACAGCACATAGATACGTGCAGAGCGAGAAGTAGCCTGCCGCCTTCATTTGTTTTTCGGGTCTTTAGTTTATTTTATTTTAGTCCTGGAAACTTCTGGTAGGCGTTCAGCATGGGACATATATATCTATATGAGAAGCATAATATCATAGGACATTCCAGGCAAGTATGTATCAACGTGAAGTCACATATAACACCAGGATCCAGAACTCATACAAATCTGCAATAAATCACACAAAGAGGAACATTTGAGTAACTTTTTTTGGAAAATTCGAAGATTCTACAATGACAACTAGGGGGGGGGGATATTCTGAAAATTATTTTATCTGTACCATTTCAGAACATAAGTGGGAGTTAAAAAAAGACTTGTTTACCATATTCAATAAGATTCGAGAGAATCGGGGGTTTAAATTTGTGGGTTTGGTCCTATTGTCAGACAAACTAACAATTTGGTCGATGTTGACACCTCAAGTTGAAATTTCTCCACCAGGTTTGAGCATTGACTTGCAAAATTGTCAAATTTCGTATACGACCTCATATTAAAAAGCGAGCAACAATGATGAAACTTAATAAATGAGTGGTTGTCTTAGCCTATGCCTCTAAAAGTGATATCCACGTCAATAATGGGTTCCTGCTGTATGGGTCCCACAAGGCCATTTGTTGTCGTATCAAAGGGTTTATTTCATACGATGCTGAGTGTGAAGGCGGAGAGAAGATCATGATAGAACTCGCTCAACAACACTGATTCTTGGTCTCAAAAAGTCTTGGTCTTCACATGTAAAGGCGAATAACTACATGAATAAAGTATCAAGTAATAAAGTTTTCACTCAAACGTTTCTTTTTTGATTGTGCTGAAAACTCTGGTTGCATCGGCGCTCTACTTCTGGCGAATGGTGAATCCAAGTAGCTTTAGCCTTTGCCACAAAATTGTTCTAGCAATTACTTTATTTGTTCTTTTCTTTTCTTCTAGCTGTGGAATTATCATTGCGAGTCGCATATGCTTAAAATGAGTGGAGCACACTCGCACGACTAGATACATTGCAGTATGCTATTGACACAGCCCAGAATTTGCTCTGGAACCCAAAACGTCTGGAGAACTTTGTTGAGCAGAAGATTTTAGTGCTCATCTGGTCTCTTGTTTTGGGTTATGTGAATCTATGTGCTCGGGAATCGGGAAGCAGTAAGTAGGCTGAAACTGTTTCAGAATATATTTTGCGTAAAAGGTTTCATTTATACTGCTTCATGAATCATAGACAAGAAATCACGACCAGGTATTGGTCTCAGGCTACGCCTCTAATTTCGAAGAATAATAGTACACTTTCTACGAGTAAAGGTCCACATTATGAACTCTACAAGGCTTTTTGATATTATTAAATTTCTTCGACTCCAGATGCAGTGCCTTCTGAGACAGAAAGTGCTGAAAGTTTTCAAAATAGTCTTGTTGAAGACGATAAATAAGCGGCAGATGGGCACATGATCGAGCATGAAAATAATCAGGTTACCAGCAGGGACCAGGGCCTATCTCACGATCGTCCCAGAAAAAGACACCATTTTCAAAATCTTTACCAAAATAAAATTAACAGCTGAAACTGGTTTTTATATGAAAATAATCCGACCCATCGGATGTGATTTTGCAAAAGCGTAACCACAGTCCGTCTAGTAAAGGGACGACAGATGTGATCTTCACCTCTCTGAGACCGACTGTTTGAGCATTGCCCACTAATTTAACAAACCAACTGGAAATATGTAGATTCTCAAATATCGTGTTCTGTGGAGCAAGTGTTGACTCAGACTACGATGGAATTAACGATGTGCTCGCCACAATAAAATCCAAGTCTGCCGAAATTAATGATTTCATAAGGTTTCTCTCAAGCTCTGGTCCGTTTTCCCAATCAAGTATCTGTGTGTGCTGCCTCTTATCGGTTTCAGTAGCGTTGTAGAGCCAAGTTTTCGCCACTTAAGTCTAAATACCTCACACTAATTGGAGAGTTGACTCAAATAGTCATTCTATAAGATAAATCCCCTTCATACAATGTAAGAGCTAAGACTATGAATATAAATAAGATGGGGAGATGTAATTAGTCTTGTTGAAATTTGGCGTAACTTTGATGAAAGCCCTGAAGTATGGGTTTCTCGTGGCATATCAGCTATTGCTCACTTGTTCGAATGCTGTGACTGTATTTTATGTTTATGGTCTTCAGTTTCGTTGAGGTACATGTTAGCTTTGTCTGCAACGCATGGTTTTTCATGGCTTGTAGTTCTAGTCGTTGGTGACAGATATTGATACCTCCTGTTTAAGAAGATTCAAACAACTCTAAAAGACAACCTTGTGTCATACGACTCATACCTTTGCGATAAAAAGTTTCTTTGACATTTGTTCCTGTTTTTGTCCGTTTTTTTCGAAGCATTCTAATATGGGATACCTCCTGTGGGTGTGTAACAAAACTTGGCTGCATACGCCACTCTAGATAAGAACCATAGAGCCAAGTTCTTTTTTTGGTAGATTCATCTGATTAAGAAACTATGTAAAAATTAAATATAAAAACCATTAAGCAGCTCCCGGCTACGTACCAAGTGTCAAAACTCGGCCCCTTTTCCGTTAGTCACGGCCTGGACGGTCTTCTTGGCCCGTATCTGTTTACGTATTGAATATCCATAATAAGTCGCAATGTCAGATCAGATGACTAGGTGCAAGGACTTAGTTGTAAAGTTGTTCCGGAAGAAGTGGCTCCCTTAGAAATTCTGATCCAAAGGACGTTAACGGCTTGAAACGTCTAGGTCTTTTACTTTTATCTATTCATTGAAAGAAGAACATGTAAATAGAAACACGGCATCAGCCCAACTGCCTCTTTTTTGACAGATTCATCTGATTATATAAAGCTGCAAACCACCACACAAAACTCGCCAACAACAGTTGAATACGTACAGATGTTGAAACTCGACCATCCCTAGTCGATAATCACGACCTGGATGGCTATACTGAAGAATCAAGTGAGATCCAGATTTCGTTTTTACTCTTATATCTGTGCTGTACCTCTTGTGGTTGCGTAGCCTTTGTGACTCGTTTTCTCAATTCCATTTGATTGGGATTGATGAAAATGCCAGTGGAGTTGTGGAATCCTGGTTCTGTTGGGCTGGAGTAGAATTCTCTGCCTGCTTCTTTGACACATTCCTGAATTGCTTTGATATCTTCTTCTGAAGCTGAGATTTCCTGAATAATCTTAGCACGAGCAGCCCACAAAGTAATGAGTACAGGCTATCTACCAGAAAGCGTTAGTCAGTATGGATGACCCTCATCCCAAAAAGAGGGTCTTCGAGTTCAGCAGACATTTTTTTTTTTTTTATAAAAGATCAAAGACCCATTCACCAAAGCATTTGATTTCAATTCTCGTCAATATATTCATGAAGTACTTACGAAAATGGGATTTGGAAACCTGGTACTTCGACTAATAATGCTGATCATAACGGAGTAATCAGGTCAGATCGTCACGTGTTGCTTTGGCTGAAAGAGTCCATGCTTTCTTCACTCGATGGCGAGCGGGAGATGGTTTAAGTGGGGTGATCATACTTCTTGTTGCTTGCCTCTTGCATGACAGTTTCTTGAGGCTCGTTGAATGGATCTCCCGAAAACAAACGATGATACAAACCACGCCAAAGTAGCAATGGTAAACAAAGCTGAACGCCGGAAAAGTCAGCCTGCAGCTCCCCCATTGCCTAAAACCCCAACGCATGCGCCAGGCGGGCTATATTTGTTTCTCTGGTCCGGGCCCCAATTCTCCCTCAGCCAGCATGAGATAGAGCCAGGGTCTTCACCACACTGCATCTACTACAACTTAATCAGTCAAGATCCATCGACAGGCACTCTGGCCGAGTGGTCTAAGGCGCCAGGGTAAGGTTACCTTACCATACTTTCCTGGTCTCTTCGGAGGCACGAGTTCGAACCTCGTGGGTGTCAGTACTTTTTTGCCTGGCTGGTCCGCCGCCGCGCGCCCCAAGAAACCCCCAAAGGCTTTCGCAATCTCGTCTACTATCGCTTCTTCCTCAACGCTGGTTCATGCCCCGTATGTATTGGTGATGCTGCGCTTTGTAAACACCCCCCTTTCTCGTAGGCCGTCTCTGGCATCCAGCGACAGTGACGAGGACTCGTTCACACACGACTTGGACCAGATCGGGCGCTTCAATCTCCCGAGCCTCCCGAGCCTCCCGTCGTTCGACTTGGCCGATGTGCTGAACTACATAACTCAACAGGTGCAAAACGCCACGCGTTCCATCGACATGGACCTGGTGCTGGGCAACTTCCCGCTGC
Source organism: Metschnikowia bicuspidata var. bicuspidata NRRL YB-4993 (assembly GCF_001664035.1). Lineage (NCBI taxonomy): Eukaryota > Fungi > Ascomycota > Pichiomycetes > Serinales > Metschnikowiaceae > Metschnikowia > Metschnikowia bicuspidata. The sequence goes on along the minus strand of NW_017387731.1, from coordinate 3,231,790 downwards.
AGGCCAGCATGGTCAACTCGGTGAAAACGGCGTTGGCCACGCGGATCCAGATGCGGTCGTTTTTGTCGGACATCAAGGGGGGCTTGACGCTCCAGGCGGCGCTTGCGCGGCTCGAGCCGATTTCACGGCACATCCACGAGGCCATGGGCCTGCCGTTTGGAGAAGAGGATGGGGACGGAGAAGGAAGTGGAGAAGGAAGTGGAATTCGAGATGGAGACGGGATTCAAGATGGAAGTGGAGATGGAATTCAAGATGGAAATGGAAATGTAACTGGAAATGGAAATGGAACTGGAACTGGAACTGGAACTGGAACTGGAACTGGAAATGTAACTGGAAATGGAAATGTAACTGGAACTGGAACTGGAACTGGAACTGGAACTGGAACTGGAA
>NW_017387731.1:3206292-3230981 GCF_001664035.1 Metschnikowia bicuspidata var. bicuspidata NRRL YB-4993 | reverse complement strand
TGGAACTGGAACTGGAACTGGAACTGGAACTGGAACTGGAACTGGAACTGGAACTGGAACTGGAACTGGAACTGGAACTGGAACTGGAACTGGAAATGGAAATGTAACTGGAAATGGAACTGGAACTGGGAATTCTGGAGATGGAATTCAAAATGCAAACGCAAATCGAAACGCAGACCAAAACCCAAATGCAGACGCAAACACGGCCAGCTCCGCCCCCCAAACGCGGCGCCGGCGGGACACGGAGCCGGGGGGCGTGGGTGCCGTGGTCAACATCGAACAGCCGTTTGTCGGCGACTTGGTGCTCCCACAGACCGCCACGATCCGCGGCGTTTTGCACCCCACGGCCACCAGGAGAATCCGGCGGAGAGAGGCCCCCGCCCCCATGGCCCGTATTCTTTCGGACGGCTGCGGCAGCTCCACGGATTTGGACTCGGTGGACGAGCTTACGCGGCAGGAGGCCGAGGTGCTCACGCGCTTGGACTCGCTCGACGACTTCTTCGACGAAGCCATGCTCCGGCGCAAGATCCAGCGCATCCACGGCGCGGCGCACTTGAGCCAGCACCTGAAGAACAAGCTCGTGACGAAGTTGATGATGGGCAACTACTACAAGTACATCAACGAGCGGATGGGACTCGAGGGGGCGAGGAAGGTTTTGGAGGGGGAGGGGAAGAGTGTGGAGGGGATGGATGGGAGTGTCGCCAGAAAAGACGTCGGAAGTGTCGCAGGGAATGACGTTGTGAAGACAACAGAGACGAGTGTGGAGGCAACGTCGCAGCGTGGAAGCGGCACAGACCACATGGGCGCCGGTAACACCGATGGAATCAGCCCCACCGACGACACCAACATCGACACCAACATCGACACCAACATCGACGACGACGAGGTCGTTCTCTCCGAACTCGACACGCTTCCCTCCTTTCACTCCGCCAACGTGTTGGGCTGCGTGCACTACCAGCGCAACTGCAAGCTCGAGTGCCCCACGTGCTTCCGGTGGTTCCCCTGCCGGTTCTGCCACGACGCCGCCGTCCCCGACCACAAGCTCTCGCGCAGCGACGTCAGGCACGTCTTGTGCATGCGCTGCAACACGCCGCAGGTGCCCGACACCAACTACTGCGTCAACTGCGAGGAGGAGTTGGCCAACTACTTCTGCCGCAAGTGCGTGCTCTACGACAACGACACGTCCAAGGACATCTACCACTGCGACAAGTGCGGCATCTGCCGGCTCGGGCTCGGGCTCTCCAAGGACTACTTCCACTGCGACACGTGCAACATCTGCCTCCTGATCGACTTGCGGGACCACCACAAGTGCATGTCCAACACCACCCACTGCAACTGCCCCATCTGCAACGAGTACCTCTTCACCAGCGTCAGCAAGGTGGTGTTCATGAAGTGCGGCCACCTGATCCACCAGGCCTGCTACGACGAGATGATCAAGCACTCGTACCGCTGCCCGGTGTGCAAGAAGACCGTGGTCAACACCGACACGCAGTTCCGCATCCTCGACCAGGAGATCCGCCTGCTGCCCTTGCCGCCGCCCTACGACAAGTGGCGCTGCATCATCAGCTGCAACGACTGCAAGGGCAAGAGCAACTGCGCCTACCACATCATGGGGCTCAAGTGCCGCTACTGCGCCAGCTACAACACGCACCAGTTGAAGTTGATCAAGCCGGAGGAGCCCGACGACACCCACGACCGGGCCGACAGCGGCGACGACGAGGCTGCGGCGCGGCTCACGTCCATGCGCCTCGTCAAGACCAACTTGAGCTCCAACTTCGTGATTGACGAGCAGACTACGGCCGCCGCGGGCGACGGCTTGGCGGCGGAGGACGCGGCGCTGGTCTACGGCGATTCCGACTACTACGGCGACGACAATGACGACGATAACGACGACATGGCCACCATGGTGAACATGCGCCGGCTCACCAGGGCCGTGCTCGGCGAGCACCGGGTGGACCGCACGTCGCTCCTGGCGATATTCCAGGACTTCATCAACGCCTCCATCACTGCTACTGACGACGAGGCCGAGGCCAGCGACTAGTGCTGGGCTAGCCTGTATTTTTTTTTTTTGCGTGGCTCCTTTCGCGTCCTGCTTGCTCCTGCCTCGTCCTACTGTTGTTGGTTAATTGGACGGCCCAAAATCGCGGCAGCCTGCGAAGTTGGGGCCGCGGCTCGGTGCGCACTCAAGCCCTCGCGGCCAGATCACGGGGCAGGACGCGGGAACAGAGGGCGGAAAAGCGAGGAAACAGCGGGCGGAAAATCCCCACGACAGAGGGCGGAAAACATCTACGAGTGGGCCCGTGGCACCCGCTCCACTTTTTCGGAAAGCCGCCGCGATTCCAGGCCCTGACTAAATTCACCTCGGGCTCTTACAAATACGACGTGTCATCCCGCACAAGCTGTCCTCCAATATCCTGCCAATATCCCACCGGGAGCCCCCGCCACGGTACCCCATCATCCAATGCGGCGTGCCGCGCGCCCACAGCCAGGAACGCGTTGGGGCGCTGTATTTTTGGCCCGCGGTTGGGGCCCGCGGTTTTTGGCCCCGGTTTGGGCCCGTGCGCATCATCAGCCCAAGGCTCTGTTGCTCTCGATCCACATTTGCATTCAGGCCTCCGATATTTCTCCCCACGCATCCACCAACAACAACCCGCCTCCTCGGCTCACATCCGTCGTCTGCCTACACCGCTCCGCCCCGACCCTGTCCAAATGCAATGAACTCGCTAAAAAAGTTGGTCGTATCTTTGGAGCCTCTTTACCCCAGTGCCGGCTCGCCGAATCCAGAGACCTGTGAGAAACTGGACTATGAGGAAGCAGGCCCGCTGGACGAACCAATCTCGCTGGCCAGCACTTCCTTTGAGCCGATCTTGGAGGAAAACGAGGCCCCGAGACCGGAAAGCCTATGGAGATCTGCCCGGGCCTTAGTGGCGCTGGTCCTCCACGCACTCTTCGTCAGGCCCATCCTTCTTGCATGGCTCTTAGCCTCGTTCCCGTTCACGTACGTCTTTGGGAGCGAGTACCAAGAGGCCGCCCCCTCAGAGATGCATGCGTCGCTGGCCGAGGACATCCACGAGAAAACCGCCTTGCTAAAAGAGGAGAAGATCTTGGCCAACAACATCAAGTCTCCCACGGCTTCCAAGTACATTCTCCCGCCGCCGCCGCGGCTCTTCCCGCTCTCGCGCAACCCCGAAAAACGGCGGAAAAAGAAGACTCTCGTGTTGGATTTGGACGAGACTTTGATCCACTCGCTTTCGCGCGGCGCCCCTCGGTCTTTCGGGTCGAGTGGATCCAGCCACACCATCGAGTTGCGGGTCAACAATGTGTCCACGCTTTACTACGTCTACAAACGGCCCTTCTGTGACTTTTTCTTGAAAGAAGTCTCGAAATGGTTTGAGCTCCAGATCTTCACTGCTAGCGTGAAGGAATACGCGGATCCAATCATCGACTGGTTGGAAAGCGACATCATTGATTACAAGAACACGCCGCAGGGTGAACTGCCCAAGGTGTTCACCAAGCGCTACTACAGGAGTGACTGCACGTTTCGTTCCGGCGTGGGATACATCAAGAATCTATCGACATTTTTCGCAAAGGAAGACGAGTTGAAGAACGTGATCATCTTGGACAATTCGCCTGTGAGCTACGCACTCCACGAAGACAACGCTGTCATGATAGAAGGATGGATCAACGACCAGAGCGACCGCGATTTGCTCAATATCTTGCCCATGTTGTACAGCTTGAGTATATGCATCGATGTGCGCTTCATCCTAGGCTTGCGTAGTGGAGAAAAATTGTTTGAAAACTCGTGACCAAACACAGAATCGAGGGGCATGCCCGAGACCTGCCGGTTTGAGTCTCGGGTGGAAGGACGGTCGGGTATAGAGCTGCACTCAAATAAAACTAATGACTGCATTACTTCGAAGGTCTGAGCTAGCTTTTTGCTGTGTTCTTTGTCGCTTATGTGGTAAGTCAAAAGACATTAATGTAAAAAGACGACCATTAGAATTTCACAAACAAGCATTGTGAATCACGGACCCAGAATGGAATTTCTCAAAGTTTACATAGTGAGCTTCAGTTCTGAAATCTATGTGCATGTTTTTGACTGCTGTCAATTGTCTTGGGTGATTTTGTCCAGAGAATTAGCTCTTGGCGTTGAAAGAATCTTTATTTGCGGGAGTATGAATGGTTTTGGGAATTTGCAACCGAGTTGCTACAACACTGGAAGAGTTTAGAAGGAAACTTACTGCATCACGAAAGTTCTCAGGCACTCTACTGCACCATAAAGAAAGTTTCTCGGTCACTAGTGGAACGGGAGTCACGTATATTAAAGGATCTATATTTCAAAGTGAGAGAAACTGGACTTTAACCAAGCAAACCTCTCTTCCGAGTTGAACAAGCAATTGAAAAGTTTATCTTTGGCTATGCGAGAATATGGCGAGCTAGAATGAGAAATCAAAACAGAGGACAGAAGACTGATTTCTCGTTCAAATATAAGAACTAGTAATTCCAACTTGTAGGCACCAGCTGGTCTAGGTGGCTCAGTTTTAGAACCATCCTCGTACCCGAGGTCAGATATCTGATACATACAAAGCATGTTTTCATCAGTATATTGATTCTAGTCTGAGGAAAAGTTATGCACAGGCAGAACCATTGCTGAACATGTATTATCTTTTCAAATAAAAAACATATTTGAAGCGCTTGATTGGTCCTACTCGACCGTGAGATCATGGTCCAAATTGCAACGTCATTTTGAACATGGCGCGAGGGCGTCTTTTGCAGATCCGAGTGACGTTCAAATTGAAAGCCATGACAAACTAAGAGGGGCTTTAGTGCAAAGATACAAATGTCCGACTATTTTATTTTCCATTGTAGAATGAAACAAAAATACGCCTCAGGTCGCACGTCTCAAAAATCTTGTCCATTCATCAGGTTTGTAAAGCCCCGTGCTATTTCCAAAACTTCCACAAATTGAGACGCACCACACACCGTTCAATACCTGCAAAAGGCCATGAAAAACCCAAAACCAGCCAAAAACCTCTCAAAAACTAGGCGAGTAATCCCTGTCCCTGGAAGCGTGCTCCCAAGGAGCGCCTCTCGCATGCATCAGCCTGGGAAATTTCTTTTTGCCCGAAACTCGTATAATGGGCGTGTGTTGCAGCCCATGCGAGAGCGCGCAGACGCACCGCCTATTTCTAATCACTGGCTGAATGCGGCAACTTGTTCTCAGCACCTGCGCCTGTGCTACAAACTCTCCCCGATGCATATTCTGGATGTACTGGAAACGAATAGGTTCGATATCATCGAGCACGCTCTCAAATCTCGAGAGGACGTGAGGCATGGCCTTGACGAGTTCGGCACGCTTCTTCGGGATGCGCCAAATAGGCTGGCGGCGTCTGCCAAGAGCATGATCCCGTTGGTGGTGTCCTTCTACCACGAGCAAGCGTTTCATGTGCTTCGGCTGTTGATCAACTTTTGTGCCGACCACGTGGACAACAGGCGGTACTTGCTCTCGGAGGAGCCGAGCCTCGTGGCGTTCTGGACCGAGGCTTTCGGCACCGAATCCAAGACCGCCGGCGTGGCGGGCGAGCCAATGCTGCACTACGTGATGACCTTGGTCAACCAGTTTGTACGGTCTGTGGACGAGAACGAAGAACGGGAGTTTGTGGAGGCATTGTGGCGGAAAGGAGCCGTGGACTGGACCTTCACATACCACGGGGCGCTCGACGCGACTCCAGACGAGATGTGCGGGCCCATGGAGTTTCTTGTCGAGTACGCCCGGTTTTTTCCGGAGCACGTCACCAAGACGCAGTTCGAGCGCGTTGCGGACGGGTTCGTGGCGTGCCGAAAGGCCACCGCATATGCCTGCGCCGCAGAGTGCTTTCTGATGCACGCGCAGTTTCTACTTAGCTCCACGAGCGTAGACGACGCACGCAAGGACTTCCCCGTGGGAAGGCTCCGCGAAATGCTCCTGGAACTCCCGGTCCACGACGAGCAGCTGGCCGGCGTCGCCCGGAAGCTTTTTGCCTCTTGCGGCAATATCTACTCGTGGCCGGCACATGACAACTGGCAGGACATGGAACGCAAGGTCCGGGACTTGGCCAGTGGCCAGGACGCGGTGGTGGCATGCGCTGCGGTCTCGCTTGGCAACTGCGTGTCCAGCCCCGAGACGCAGGCCGAGCTCGCCCAGAGAATAGGGCACGTCGCACCGCTTGCAGCCGTGGCGCAGGGCCTCGTGCGCCATGCGTTCCACGACGTGGTGTACTACCAGGCGTACCACTTTCTCAACAACGCCATGACCAGAGACGTGGCACGGGGCCTACTCGTGGAGGCCAATGCACGTGCCTTCTACCGCAACACCAAGGTGGTGGTGGACAACTTCGCCTACTACCCGGAAGTCGGACACGTATACCTCAAGTTTCTACGGAAGCTCGTGACGCTCGCCTGTTTGGAGGGCGACGCGGACCCCATGGTCTTTGAGGCCGGGTGGCAGTACTTGCTGCAGTGCGACGCATCCGGAGAGGTTGTTCTGCTACTCTTGCAAGCGGCTGCGCAGCGGCGCGGCGCGAAAAGCGCGATGCAGAAACAGCTCTTGGGCTGCGCATTGGGGCTCGGGGCCTCGGTGGACATCCGCACGCTTCTCCAGAAAATCACGGCCATCTGCGTGTTTCTCCAGAACCACGGCGCGGACGAGATCCGTGGCATGTACGGCGCGGACGGCTTTGCAAGCGAGTTTCTCCCGCAGTTGCACGCGTTTTTGCGGCAGTTGGAAGACGCTCTTGACCAGGCAGACGGGGCCGAGCAGAGTGCCGCCGCGCATGGCGCCCTCTGCAACAACTCGAGGTATTTGGCGTTGGCCGCGCAGCGCAACCTCCAGGCCATGCTGCCGCCGGCTGGAAGTCCAGCGCTGGCCGTCTGCGAAACTGCTGCGCGCATGGTGGCCCGAGCCAAGCGGTGAGGCTGCGGCGCTGCAGAAAACACGCCGCGCGCGCCGGGTGTTCGCGGCTAGATGCGGGGCCCGTGCGCCCGCATGCATAACCGAGCGAGGCCATATAAAGCACGGCATGTTCCGCCCGCCAGCGCCGAAATTAGAGAGGCACCGCGCGCACAGGCTCTTGTTCAAAAGCCATAATCTCGCCCTCCTTCGGCCCCGTGTCCAGCTAAACAAACCACCATGGCCCCGCACACTTTCTTCGCGCTTCCGGACGCGTCCGAGGACCCCATCGTGGCGCTCATGAACGCGTACGCCGCAGACCAGCACCCCGCCAAAATCGACGTCAGCATCGGCGTCTACAAGTCCGAGGAAGGCGACCCCAACTACGTGTTCCCCAGCGTCAAGGCCGCCAAGAGCATCTTGGCCGCGGACGACCCCGGCCACTGCTACACGCAGATGTCGGGCATTCCTGCATTCGTGGCGCAGGCGCAGAAGACGATCTTTGGCGACAGCCACGCCGACGTGGCCTCGGTGCAGAGCGTGGCCGGCTCCGGCGCCTTGCACTTGGCCTTCGCGTTGCTCGTGGAGTTGGGCTTGACGGACTTCCACGTGGGCGAGCCCTGCTGGGGGAACTACCAGGGCATGGTCGAGCATGCGGGCGGGCTGTACATCGCGTACAGCTACTACGACGCCGCCACGCACACGGTGGACTTCGACGCCATCGTGCATGCGTTGAGCTCTGCGCGCGAGGGCGCGGTGTTCGTGTTGCAGGCCGTGTGCCACAACCCCACGGGGCTCGACCTCACGCAGGCGCAGTGGCTCCGCGTGTTCGGCCTCATCCGGGCCCGCAAGCTCTTTGCGCTTTTCGACATTGCGTACCAGGGCTTTGCCAGCGGCGACGTGGACCAGGACGCGTGGGCCATCCGCGAGGCGTGGCGCCAGGGCCTCGAGTTCATGGTGTGCCAGAGCTACTCGAAGAACATGGGTCTCTATTCCGAACGCGTGGGGTGCACCCACGTGCGGGCCCGCGACGAGGCGTCCGCCCAGCGGCTCCGCTCTGCGTTGACACGCTTGGTGAGGACCGAGTTCTCCTTTGCGCCGGCGTTTGGCGCGCGGGTGGCGGCCATTCTCCAGGAAAATCCACAGGTGCGCCCGATCTGGCTCCAGGACGTGCGGGACGTCACGGCTCGGCTCCGGGATGTGCGGCAGAAGATGCTCGAGACGTTTGAGGCGATGGGCACGCCGGGCACGTGGGACCACGTGACGCGGGCCACGGGCATGTTCTGGTTCACGGGCTTGAGCCGCGTCCAGACGCAGAAGTTGCAGGAGGAGCACCACATCTATGGCACGAGCAACGGCCGGGTCAACGTGGCGGGGTTGAACAACTCCAACATCGCGCAGTACTGTGCTGCCGTGGACGCGGTGGTGAGGAAGTACCCGGGGCACTGAGGACGATGGCGGGGGATGGTGTGGGGCGACCTGTGCTTGATGCGGCCGTGTTTTTGTTGTTGAGCGTTTTTGTTGTTGAGTGTTGAGTGTTGAGTGTTGTTGAGTGTTGAGTGTTGTTGAGTGTTGAGTGTTGTTGAGTGTTGAGTGTTGAGTGTTTTGTTGATCGTGTCTTTTATGAGGTGCCGGATTGTCCATTCGAGCTTTTCTTGGTAGTCGAAGAAGTGTTTGTGTAAAGTGTCTTATGAAACGACAAGTATCTACGCGGTGAAGGTCTTGTGCCACTCTAGGCAGTAGACTGTTCGGAGATGAGTACATGGGATACATGTCAACGACCAGTATCGATGTCCATGAAACATCTGTGATGTCCATGAACCATTTATGATGTCAACGACAAGTATTGATGTCCACGAAACCATCAATGATGTACATGAAACCACCAATGATGTACATGAACCATATATGATGTACATGAAACCACCAATGATGTACATGAACCATATATGATGTACATGAACCATCTATGATGTCCATGAAATCATCAATGATGCCCATGCTGAGAAGTGTCCATGAAACCATCTATGATGTGCATGAACCATCTATGATGTCCATGAAAAGAACCTATGACAGATGCCCATAAAACCATCTAATGTCCATGAAACCAAGAATTCGATGGCATCCAGATAAATGGGGGAGTAGACTCGCAGACTCGTGTTTTGACATGTCTCTTATTGGATCGTGAAGTCAGGTGATCAATGTCTTGTTGGAAGAGTTCCAATGACATATAAGTATCCTACTGTAGATCATCAAGTTAAAGTTAAATCCATGTCAAGACTTGGTAATCTGTATTTTGATCTGTATTGGAGCAATTGTTTCACATTATCTGGAATTAAAACATACTAACTAGAAGTTTCTAAAACGATTGCCTCCACATGATCGACATTTCTTCGAGACTTTTGTTAGTCAGTTCCGGTTCTTTAGCACCAGCCTGCGCTATACAATCCTTACTTTTTGACAGTCAGTGCTTTTCGGAAAGAGATGTGTCTCTTCGCCTCTCGCGACGTGAATGAGATTAGGACACTGCAGTCACAAGATGCAAACATACATTCACCCAGTGGTAACTTGAGACTTTTCTCTACGAACATAAACAAAGTCACCTTGTTTGATACAAATAAGCTTTGATCGACGAGGAAGTTTTTCAGAACTCTTCCGAAGACACATACCTCCTCAACTAACTCGGTATTTTATCACAGAGTCCGTCCTACGTTCGTGCCTTTGCCATCTCAATCAAATTCAGCAAGTATATCAGATCATGCTCCGCTAAATGAGCTCATGGAGCTTACGTAATTTGATAAGAAAATAAAGAAATCGGGGCTTTACCATTTAATTCTAGTAAAACAATCAATAAATCATCCACCTTCGTGAGTTTTTGCATGATATTACCTCAAATATCTCTTGCCCAATAAGCAACGGTCCATGGAAACCATCGATGACGTCCATGAAAAGCATTTATGACGTCAATGAAAAGTATCTATGACAGATGTCCATGAAACCGTCAATGATGTTCATGAAAAGCATCTATGACAGATGTACATGAAACCATCTTTGATGTCCATGAAACCATCTATAGTATCCATGAAACCATCTATGATGTCCATGAAACCATCTTTGATGTCCATGAAAAGCATCATGGCAGATGTGCCATGAAAAAGATGCCTGAGAAGTGTGTCAATGAGAGCAGTGTAACATCTTTTTGCAAAGAGCCGCTGTCAATGTCATCATCTATGTCAATGAGAAAGGAGATCCCCCATAGCATTAACCGTATCACCCAGATCACTTTGATATAGACATTCTCGTGAAAAGAGGTAGCCCTTAAAAAAAGACTTCGATATCCAAATCGATGACGTATCCAGGATAAAGGAGCATGAGCACGGCAATGCCACCAAAGATCCCTCTGCCGACAATGGCCTTTGAGGACTTTGGATGTCAAAGAGAGGCTTCGTAGAAAGCTTTGTCAACCACACTGAAAAGAACCACACTGGCAAAACATCTGACCATCAAGAATATGATATCATTGAGAATGAAAGGAGCTTTCTGTGCATATCTACATGATCACTTCAATTACCCAGTCAGCGGCAGAACCAAAGGCACAACCAACAACCGAGTCAAGAGCGACGACCGATGCCTGCGTCAGCGACAAGGACCAAAGCACCCCCAAGCTTTAGCTAGGCGCCAGTTCTCTACAAAGCACAAAGTTATGGAAGTAATGCAAAAGTATCAATATAGCAACGACTTCCTCCAAAGAGTAGATCGTGCGTGTGCCAGTACAGGACAAGCAAATGTATGACTATCAGAGGGGAAACGGCCTCCCTGCAAAAACGAGGACCGGCGCCAGGTCAGCTCGCAATGTTGCCGTGGATCTTTTTCAAGTGCGCTTTCAAGTTGTCCTTGCGGTTGAATCGCCGGCCACAGTCTGGCACGTCGCACTGGAAGGGCTTTTCCGAAGAGTGGCTCTTCAAATGGCGCTTGACGTGCTCGGGCCGCTGGAACCGCGCGTAGCAGAGCGGACACTTGTGTTTCTTCTTCGGGTCGTCCACGTCCGCGGAGTCCTCGTGCACCACGATGGGCCGCTTCATGTCCGACTTCAAAATGTGCTCCGCGAACTTGGCAATGTCGTCGGTAGTAGAAGTCTCATGAATCTGCGATATGTTGGGGAAAGACTCCTTGGAAGCCAGCAGCGCTCGTTCCTCGTAGACAGAGCCCGTGAGTGTCGGGATGCTGGCTGCCGAGCGCGATGATGGGAGCGGCGGCAAGAGCGCGTTGTGGGGCGCTCCGGGCGGCCCAGGCAGCGCCATGTTCAGCGCCGGCCCCAGCGCCGAAGCCAGCGCCGAAGCCAGCGCCATGCCCAGTTTCGTGATGGACGCAAGGTCGATTGACGCCGGGTACGACTTCAATGCAGAGGGCCGCAGCTGGCCCACAAGCTCGGGCAGGAGCAAGTCGATCTGCGCCGCGGCGTGGCCCGTTAATGGCGAGTGCACGTAGGGCCCCTGAGCGGGGATGTTGCGCATGCTGGCAGAGCGGCTGAGCCCGGCACGCGGGAGACTACGGCGGAGCTGGGTGCATGCGTCGTCGTCCTGGTCTTGGAGGCCAAGCAGCTCGAGGGTGTCCGACCTCGGCAAGGACGGCCCCGTGCGGAACGTATTGTGCGGCGGCATCATCATGCGGGGGAGCTGCGCGCCCGTGGCACCGAAACTCGACTCGTGCAAAGAGCCTCCGAAATGCAGGCTCTGGGCAACGGGCGTGAAGTACATGGATGCCAGGGCACCTGCCTGTGGCGTGGTCAGGGGCGTGCCGTCAAAGCGGTCTGCAGGGCCCAGGCTCGGCGAGAGCACGGCGCTTTCGAACGGGTTTTGGGGCGCGTGGCCCCCGGGCGCATGACTGCCGTATGCCTGGCTGGTGAATGATTGCTCATTGTATGCCTGGCCGTTGTATGCTTGAATGTTGTATGCTTGGTTGTTGTGCGCCTGCCCGTTGAAGGCCTGCCCGTTGAATGCTTGGTAGTTGTGCGCTTGCCCGTTGTATGGCTGGCCGTTGAACGGCTGGTTGTGAGGAACGTGCGTTGCCTTCAGGTTGGCAATCAGCGCCAAAAGCAGCGCCAGGCCCGGCTCCACAGACGCACGCAGGCGATTGCGGCGGTGGCCCGCCAGCGCCTTGGCCACCTTGAGCCCCGGCGACTGGCCCACAGAGCCCCGGAGCGGCGTTGTGAAGAGGTTCCCAGACGAAAGCGACGCCAGCATCTTCCGCCGCGCCGGCGTCAGCGCCGCGGCACCCAAGCTGGAGTACGGCGACTCGAGAAGCAGCTTGGTGGACACCAGCAGCGAGAGCTGCAGCGCCAGGTCCACCAGCGCAAACGTGGAGGTGGACACCAGATGCAGAAACGTGCCCGAGGGCGGGTCTGCGGAGTTGCCTGTCAGCAGCACCGACTGGCCGTGCTGGGCGCCCGGCGTCACGTGCACCGGCCGATATTGCTGGTCGTCGAGCGACACGTTGCGCAGGTGCTGGAAGCCGAGCCGTGCGCCCGTGTTCAAGGTGAACGGCATCTGCAAATGGCCGTCCACGGAGAAGTGTTTGGAGTGGCCTTTGGAGAAAAACGGCGTGGCGCGGGACTCCACGTCGTCCAAGTCCAACGTGGCCAGGTGGTCGTAGGAGAAATCGGGCAACTCCGAGGCGTAGTCCAAGTCCTCGTAGCCGCCGGGACTGCCGTTTTCGGGCGGGCCCATGAGGCCGTTGTTGTCGTCGATAGGCTGGCGCGGCCGCAGGTCGCCAGGCATGAAGAACTGCGTGAGCTGCGTCGGGGAGCTCATGAGATACTTGTCCATGACGGCATCACTTGCAGGGGGAAAAAAAGGGGCGGGTTTTGCGGGCGGCTAATATGAGGGGTTCGGACACGGAGGCCTTTGAACAGAAGCGAATATGCCGTGGCGAAGGGCGGTTCCTGCGGTAGGACTGAGGGGCCTTGATGATGTAACTTAGACCTGACAGTACCTGATGGAACAGGGAATAAAAGGCCTTGGATGAGACTTAGAGCAGGCTTTGAAAAGCGAGCTGACGACGCCCTGGAAGAAGACTCCTGGGGTGTATTCCCAGAAAAGACTCCTGGAAACGCCTTTTGGAATGGACCCCTGGAGAGGACTTTTCAAAAGACTCTTGAATAGACTTGGGGCTGGAACAGACCCTTGGAAAGACCCGGCGGAAAGCACAAAAGTGGACCGTGGAACAGACCCAGAACACTGGTAGGAGTCCTCGAAGTAGCACTGGAAGGAAACGTAAAAGCAGGCCCTAGTAAAACCCAAAACAGACTCCAGAAAAACCCAAAACAGACTCTAGAAAGACCCAAAACAGACTCTAGAAAGACCCAAAACAGACTCGAGAAAGACCCAAAACAAACCCTTGAACAGATCGTAGAAAGATCAGGAGTCAACCAAAAAAATAACAACCAGAGAAGAAAAGAAAAGATTCCCGCAGGCCCGCTTTGCAGTGGGCTTTGGATTTCGGGATCAAAATGTGCTGTGGCAGGAAACAACCCAAGCACAAGCCGCTGGTCTCTGTGATCACCGGTTGGGTGGAAATCTAGAATGTCGCAGACGAAGGCTGGAAGTCAGGGACACAAGGCAGACTCAGACAGGGGCCAAGAAACTGGCTGGAGTACAAGGCAAGGTCCTCAAGAGGAAATCAAAATAGAGCCACGTGAAGCCGTGGGAAACAACGAGGCAGAATCACAAGGTTCAAAAAAAAAAAAGAACGCACCCAAAGCGCTTGTTTTCGGGGCTGCGAACGGTTGCGTGCAAAACGACACCAAATGAGAAACTCGGGAAAAGCTGGCCACCGCGACATTCCGCCATCTAGTGGGCCACGGGCGCCAGGGGTGCACTCTGAAGCTGCCCGCCCGCTGGAGAAAACTGCATATCGCCCACATGCCGTGGCTGCAGCGTCTCGGGGCAAGTCTGCAATTTAGAGTGACATGGCCGCCAGCAGGTGGATTTCTGTTTTCTCACTGCAAAAAGCAACCCGCGTATGCGGCGCTGGGCGCCGGTGGTGTCGCATCCGCCCCACTGCGGGCACCGAGGATTTGCGGCTCACTGTTCCGGCACGCTCCGCTTCCAAAATACATTGTTCAATGCCAATTTCAAAAATCACTTATCTGGGCCTATTGTCCCACTCAAAAAGGGAGAACAGACTTGTTAATGTGGCCTTTAATTGTGCTACCGTTCTGGTGCATCTGGTCCGTGGAGTCGTGCAAAATTCGGCGCTCTCCGTGGGCTGTTTCCTGGTGACCGGTCTCCCGCATCCCTGAAAATCTCGCAATCAATTAGGGCACGTCGCTGGGCGTGCTTGTTGGGGCACTTCGAATATACAAAACGGCGCTTACAATAGCTCAAAAACTCCATGCAGATTCATGCCCAGCCTTGGCTACCCAATCAAACACTTGAGGCACACTGCCAAACATGTGTGTGTGCACAATGCCATTGTCAACGATGCCGATTTATTGGTCTCGAGATACGCTAAGAACGAGATACCCGGAATCATTCGTCTCCGGACACCCGGGCACTAAGGCTCTCTAAACTTGCCCTTTCATGCCGATAGCAGAGAAGTCACATGTCTGTTTGCTTATTTCTCAAGTGCATAGGCGAACTCTACACATTCTACCGTAATATCTTGGCACTTTCAACCACGATCGCCGCATTTATTTCTTTGCCCGAGCAAGAAAAAAAAAAAAAAGGATCAGAAAGATAGATATAGAAACAATTTGGGCAGCCGTTTCTCGCTGGGCTTTGTGGCTGTCCTCGGCCTATAGCTGGCGAAACACCGCGCTGCGTTACGAAACGCTGAGATTCGAAACCCCAGGTTTCCCCAGCTCTCTGCTCCAATGGTTAGGCCAGTCCATGAGTTTTTCGCAGCAGCTTCAGAAGCATGCAGGCAAGTTTATATTTACATTTACTGCATGTGAGGACGCGTGAGGGAGACGCGTCTGTAAGGAGGTGGAGAAGTCCGGCCAACATGTCTGTTCTGAACTTCTCTCGTTCTCAAAAAGAAAAAAAAAATCAGCAGACAGTTGTGTTATTACGGCAGGGTCCTGCCTGCCTAGATCACGTTCCGTGTCTTCACGCCTCACATAAGCCTTCTTTTTTTTTTTTTTTGAGCGGTGCTCACCGCCGGTCTGGCCCACCGCCGCGGCCTGTATCGGCAACCAACGGGCATTGTCTCACATGAGCGCGACTGCCCAAACGAGATATCCTGCGGCGCCCATCAAACAAGGCTTGCGTCACTTATGTTGGATTCCCAAACGCCGATACGGCATTGCGGATTTTGGACCCAAACAAGAAACAGCACAGAATAAGTCCCAGGTGTCATTTGCGCATAGAACAAGGCCCACACCCTTCGCCTTGAGCTTCGTTTTTCGTTTCTAGCAAACTTGCCTTACGACATTTGGTTTAAACTTTGAGTATTCACACGCTCACACTGCGAGCTCATGTAGGCTTAATTACAACATTACGTGCCAAGAACAGGCGCTGTCAACAAAGACCCATCACAACTCCGTTCTGCCCGACATACTAAGCTTAGAAAGGCTTGTTGAGTTCTCCCTATTATCCTGAATACACGGGGAATGTCGGAAGCAAACGAGGTTTTTGATAATTTGATGCGCGGTTGAAAATTTGGACGAAATGGAACATTACAAAAATAGTCAAAAAATGCCAAGTTTAGACCGGCGTACACAGTTAGTGGGGCCATATGTCTTACGATTAACATAGGGTCATACATAATTTTCTTGGACATCGAACCGTACTGCAAGCGAAATAGATGCTAATTTGATCCTTGATTCTGATGTCTGATTGGGGCATGGAGCTTAATGAGCTTGGTTTTCATATCGTGCTTTGTTTCTCAATAGCGAGCGCGTCACGCTTTGCCTTGGAATCTGGCGAACGCACCAATTAGTTTGAAATTTCAATTTCAAGCATGGAGTTCGCTGGCGCTGAACGAAAAGTGCCACTGTATGACAAACTAGCAAATAATTGTCTTCGGTTGCTAGCGGGGTGTCATCAATTTTCTAGATTCTGGTGGTATCACGATTCTGTTCGGCCTAATGAGAGTCGATAAAAAACGCCTTGTTTTTTGTAATTTGGAAGTTAGGGACATGGTTTCAGCTTCTCTCTATGAATCGTAGGAGTCGATTGTGAATTAAGCCGTTTTAGTGGGTCGGGACTATTGTGTGAAATTGGCTAGTTCAGATTAAGCCGTGATCCTGAACTTTGTTATGCTCAATTTGATGGACCAAAGCACCGAAACAAATCTTTTTTCAGTTTCCCCCTAATGTGGAGCAAGTTGCCCAAATAGACTCAGAACACATGTCATACATTTGTTTTCTGAAGTAGTTGTTTTCAGGTTCAAAGGCGATTTAAAACGCTCAAACTTTTTGTGAGCAGTCAGCCCAAGGTTATGTTTAACGGCGCTGAGCACTGCTCGTACTTTTTGATCTCGAGTCGTCTTTATGGAAAAAAATGTGGAAAAACTGATCACTTCTTTCTCTGATTTCTAAAGAGTACTTTTAAGTGACTTCGGGCAAAACAAATGCGCTGCAAGCTTTTCGGGTTCCCCAAACCGTGTAAAGAGTTATTCGAAGCTTTTATAGCTCTGATATTAGATCAGCTTCACTTGATAGCTGGTCTAAATGTTGAAATTGGGCTGAAGGGCTATGCAACCTATTCATCATCATACCGAAAGCGAAGAAATCAAGAATTATCCATGGTCTTTACGAAGCAGTGTGTCTCCTTCTGTTATGGTTTATCATGGGAGCAGAGAGAAGAATGCAGCATATTAGAACACAGCGATAGTTGCTTGACTGTAAAAAGGCGTCATTCAGACAGCACCATTTGATTTGCTTGAATCAAAATTCAGCAATGTGGGAAATTGTACACTATACATACAAAGTCATGAGAGCCAGGGCTTTCAGAGCTACATTGGGAACTCGGGGCTTGCTATCTTCTACAAGATGAAAGCACAACAAGACATTACCAATGATAAATGGTAAACTGTCTTTGCATGCTATTTAAATTCTCCTCAAGCACCGCTGATTCAGAAGTGGGAGTTGTATTTTCTGAAGAATCAGCACCACTTTAGTTTCCCATTTGATTGAGGGAACAATTTCCTTAAAGCGAGATATTTTTCTTGAGAAAGGAATGTAAAATTCCTGAAACAGTTCAGACATAGTCCTTAAATATGAAAAAGCATCAAAAGCCACACTGGGTTAAAACTCAAAACTCAGCGATGTCCTTGTGGCCTAAACATGCCTGAAATGGAAGGTAAACTCAACGCGTAAAAATGGTTTTGAAGGCTGATTCCACAGAGAAATAGAAACTTCTATTGAAAGAATTCTCTTGCGTAATGTGGCAGATGTTCCTAATGTTCCCTAAAGATATTCTGGGTCTTACCTCAGAAAATTTAAGCAGTTGTATTCCAATTTCTAAGAAGGCTCAAACAATAGATTGCAATCAGGTGCCAACCATCTCCTGTATAAGCTTCTATAATTGCTTTGAAAAGATTAGACTTCACGCTTTTTTCGAAATTGTTTTTTTGGGCGGTTGAATTTTAAGAAGACAGATGCTAATGTTCTGTGTTATTTTCTTTGTCGGACAGGTTGAAAGATAACGTCAATCGGAGTTGTCCTTCAAATCCGCCAAGTTCTTTGCTATTTCTAAGTTCTTAAATTTGCTCCAGCGGAAAAATTTTGAATTATGCGTGCAAACAAGATACTTGCCTGGCATGACGGATTGGGGAAGAGCAATCGAAAGAAAACGAGTGAGTTGTGCAAGCCAGCTTTTCGAGGCTTCGTTGGAGTAGAATAATCAATTTAGCTGAGAAAAACTCAATTCCTATGTTTGAACATACGAAAGCTTGTCACGTCATAGATGTCTATACAACACATACGCAAAATATTGACTTGATCCCAGAAGCTTTTGGGGACTCCCACTTACACGAGAAACGGCGATACATTTCAGTTGCATATACTATAAGAGGTTTAAATACAAAGGATTTCTATAGTTGAAGCAGCAAGCTTATGGGTTCTGCTTGACGAAGTCAACACCCTTCTTGATGTTGGTGATCAAGGTCTCCTTGGCCTTCTTGACCAACTCCTCCTCGTGGGCAGACAACTCACCCAAGGCGTGGATGGTCTTGACACCCTCAACACCCAAAGTGACCTTGGAGGAGAAGAAGTCGACACCCTCGTCCTTGAACAATGGGGACTCGACGAACGATGGCTCGATGACGTCAGCCTCACCAGCCAAACCGTTCAACACAGCACCGGCGAATCTGGCACCGGCTTGAGCCATAGACAAAGTGGCAGAGCCAGCACCATTCTTGGCTTGCACAACCTCGTCACCACCGAACTGGATTCTGTGGATCAAAGCGTCTCTGGTCTCAACGTCCAAGTCCTTGTGGTTGGTTTGAGACAACAAAGGAACGATGGTGATACCGGAGTGACCACCGACAACGGTGACGTGCTCATCGACAGGGTTGGTGCCGGCGATCTCGGACACGAATCTGGAAGCTCTCAAAACGTCCAAGGTGGTGACACCGAACAACTTCTTAGGGTTGTAGACACCCTTCGACTTGAACACCTCGGCGACAATTGGGACAGTCGAGTTGACAGGGTTGGAGATGATACAGAGGGCAGCGTTAGGAGCGTACTCGGCAGCGGCCTTGGCCAAGTCACGCACAATAGAGGCGTTGGTGTTGAACAAGTCGTCTCTGGTCATACCTGGCTTTCTTGGCACACCGGCTGGGATAACAATCACGTCAGCGCCGGTCAAGGCGTCCTTCAAGCCCTCAGGCTCGTAGCCCTTGACAGTGGAGTTGGTTGGCACGTGGGACACGTCGGCGGCGACACCTGGAGCACCTCTCAAGTCGTAAAGGGCCAAGTCAGTGACCTTGTGGTTCAACTTCATCAAGAGGGACAATGGCTGGCCAATTCCACCGCCGGCGCCCAAGACGGCGACCTTGTATGCAGCAGAGGCGGACGAGGAGAAGGATCTGGAGGCGGACTTGAACATTTTCAAAAGTGTTTTTTTTGTTTGGTGTTTTCCGGGGAAGAAAGCAGGTGGAAAAGTCGCGGAGGTCAAAATCCTCCGGTTTTATGCCCGACGCACTCCTGGCCCGCCGATCCGCGCCGCCAATCACAGCGCGCGGTTTCCACCCGCGCGCCCTCCCAGTTTGTCGGACTTGGGCTAACAAATGCGATCCCCGGATGTACCGACGAGTGAAATAAAGAGCCAATAAAAACAAGCCATGTGAAAACGGACGTGGCTGGAGAGTAAGATGTGGCATGTAAGAATACCTAGTAAAACAAGCATGTGAAGACAAGCATGTGAAAACAAGCATGAAAAAATCAGGGGCGAACTTTGCGTTGAGCGATCTTCCGTTTGTTGGATCTTATGGTCACGTTTGTCTGCGCTGCTTCACCTTCAGAGACAACCGGGTAAGCTTGTGCTTTTGATCTGCTTTTTGTGATTTTCAGCTGCGATTCTTCAGATGGCGAGTACACGAACTATCTTGGATTTTGCGGCTAAGCTCAGAATAGAATAATGCCCCACTCTATGGAGAGACAAACACTAGAGAACAACGTGATCAGGATTTTTCTTAGTTCAGGTTCAATTCGGAGCCTGTCTGGTAGCAAAATACCGAACTGAGGATATGAATTTGATGGTGCGTTTTTACCGATAGCGCCTTGCCGCATCCTTCCAAAGTCTACTTTTAAAAACGAAAAAAGAATCATTTTGGAGTAGTTGCTAGAGTATCCTTGTTTTTTTTGCTTGTAGAGGGGCGGCTAGCACCAGGGATTTTTGCAGCACTTTTGCAGCGTGTTTTTGATTCGTGTCGCGTACCGAAAAAGGAAACAAGCGCTCGATACCAAGCCTTCGGGGCGCTCGGAACCAACTGTGATACAAATCGTGAGTTCACTGATGATTGACCAGGTTTGGGTATATGCTAATTATTTTTGAGAATTTTCGAGAATCTCATGTCTAATTCATCAGTGGGGGATATCAAAAAGACCGGTTTTTGAGCGAGACCCAAGATGCGGTGCATCGATTCTAGTACAATATTGCCAGTAAGCACCCTCGACACAGTTTATGCTCTTCCAAGTCCGTAATACAGCTCGGGGCATTATGAGTACAATATTTCTTAGGTGAGAGCAGAGCAAGCATTGGCCTCTAATGTATGGACACTGTGGAGCACTTTGCATCAACAGTAACAACATCAAAGCAAGATACAAAACATCATTTTGAAACCCAGGACCAGCAACATGAACCCGCTTCTTGTTGCATGATCAAGGACAATTCATTGTTCTTCTGATGGTGTGTTTGAGAATCACTATTTATATCTGTGTTGCCCTCCATCTCGATTCCAACATATTCATATTGTTTGGGCAGTTCTTGATTTTATTGTCTGCGCCTAGTAAGTAGCTGTGCCATAAAAGTCAGTTCTTAAATCTTTTGAAACATTTGGTCTTCCTTGAGCTCAATGGACATGCCTCACTCAAACAGCACAAGATTGTAGAAAGTAACAAAGAATATCAAAGTCGCCCGCAGTCTGCAATATCTGATTACATTGCTTGTTGAACAATATTTTTGGCGCATTGAATTGTATTGTAACCCGGAGCGATAAAAGCTTTGGAATATGCTCGAAAGTTGGCTTTATAGTACTTATACCTTAAACAATTTTAGGGTGCTCATCTGTTTTGCATCACATCGAAAAAACGAGGCTTCGTATGTGCTTAGCTAGCAGAATTATCAGTAAAAAAAAGAAAAAAATTAGTGCCAGCGGTTTATTTATGAAAAGGATAGACTCAGGAGAATAAACATCTTTCACGGTTAAAGCTTGACTCACAAACAAAGATTAGACATCAGGAGTAGTGACGTCTCGCTGGGATAGCATAGTGACTTGTAGTATATGAATCACAAGAAGAAACCACGATACTTTTGGCTTTGCTGAGGCCGTCGGATAAAAGAAACTCAACCGTTTTTAAACAACTCAAAGACTCACGATGTCGCAAGGAACTAAATCAGCTGCATAAATTCTTTGAGAAAGGATCTAGATATCGGCTCAGTTGCACGAAGAACCAAAGTCTCTGACTAGATATTTTCAGGAAGCGAAATCCGCAAGACTTTTATTCAACTTCCTAAAATGCACCTTGAATTAAGCCAGATACTGAGTATGTTGATTTCAGATAAATATGGTATCTAATTGCAGATTGTCTTTCGATACTTCCGTTGAGCACGGCCTAGGCTCCTCTTTTATTCTACTAGATTTATCTCACCAAAGAAATAATACTACATAATAATACACAGGAAATCAAAAACCACCCCGAAGACAGAAAAATCCGAACGACAAATCTATGACTCATACTACAACCTCCTTCGGAATGAAACGAAAGCCCATCACAGCAGACCGAATGCCAGTTCAACAGCTCCTCCAGCCAAACGCATGGCGTTTATTTCTTCAAATAGTACACCTGAATTTCAAAACTTTAAAATCTAAAGTTTGGAGGTACTACCAGAAAACAATGAAGCTAATATGAAATTACAAAATGAACTAATCGATAGATATGTCCAAGGGTCTGTGGTTAACACATAAGCCTTTATGGCCAAGTTGGTAAGGCACCTCACTAGTAATGAGGAGATCGTCAGTTCGAATCTGGCTGAAGGCATCATTTTTTGTTGATAGATTAACAGTTGAACCTGGTGTAATTTGTAAATTTCAGGTGGGCAATATTGCGAACTTGAACCTCTCAACCGAATGGATTAGTGGAACCGATTTTTCTTGAACACTTATAGATATGAATATGCGTCAGAACTAGTCGGTACATACACGACGCAAGACCAGGTTTTGCACTGGCGGCTAGTATCATGTAGGATCAGACAAAATATTGAGCAGCGAACTAAGGTCAGAATTGTCTGGTGACTTCTTTTATGTGGCAGTATCGCCTTTTTCACGTCTTTGGTCAAAATATTTGCATTTAATTTCTAGGACCTGGAATTCTTAAACTAGCCCATATCTTTGGATGGTAAGATAATAAGGTGGCAGTAATCAACAATAAGGATTCAGCCCACTCTTTGATCAGCAATCTCAATTGGATTCAAATCGATTCTGTCTGGCTATGGGAGTGAACCTCAGATGCAATGCCAATATATCAAGTTGTTGCTATGGAGCTGTCAGCACTTTCTAGCAAAGTTGGCAAGTCAAGAGTGAAATGTCGGAGAAACGCTCCAACGACCAGAGCCATGTTTAAATCATTTGATGGAGAAGTATTCTAGGAAGCCCGGCAAGACACGGTCTTCGTTTCTGGACGGAAGAAGCACCAATCCATCTGACCGGTTTGCACCTCAACTAAGCACAGCTCAAAATGACATTTTTGCATCCGCCGCCTGAAGCAGCCATGGAGCAAAAACAAAAACAAGAAACAGAAGCAGATATTAACCTTAAAAGAATGGTTTTGTGTGCCGCCAGGGCTCTTTAAAGAAAGAGGTCAACTCAAGATACAAGCGCGTTGAGCCCCTACTGCCCCGGATTATGTCAAGCGCGTCGAGCCTACACTAGGAGCCACGGATCACAACTCGACCAAATGATCTGGAACATGCGGGATTCAGTGTTTACTCCAATAATTGTCCTGATTGATTTGACGAAATCCACAGGGCCTCCGGGCCACCAGACCACCAGTCCATATTGGGTGCAAGTGCTATAAACAGGAGCTACTGTATAGAGATGTGCCATCGATAGCCGGCTACATCAACACGGTCTGCAGAGCCCTGCAAACAAAACAAACAGTCGCCGCCAGCCAAAATGGACCACGAGTATGCGACCAAGTACCCCATGGACATTCCGCACGTGACCGCGGTGGAGTTGCCTCTCAACGTCAAAAACCCCAGCCGTGCCATCAGCATGCTTGGAGGGAAAGAGCGGATTCGGATGGCCACCAACGCGCAGTACCGCCCGCTGCCCATCCAAGTGTCCAGCCATTCGGTGGACGAGCGGAATCTCGAGTTGCGGCTCCGGAAAGACCCGTTCCACCACCCGGTGCAGGCGACGGTGAACAGGCGGGAGAAGGTGTTGGTGAAAGTCAGCGTGCCGAAACTGGCGCTTCCGGCAGACTACCACGCCAACCCCGGCAAGTACCTGATCCGGGAACTTCTCAGAAGAAACAAGGAACAAGGCGGACCGGAGCACCGGGTGGAGCCCGTGTCCATCGTCAACAAGAACTACAACTTCCGGGCGATGGCGGACTTCCAGATGCTGACGAAAAACAACGCGACGGTGCAGCGGTTCAACGCAGACGTGCTCCACAGCGAGAAGTTCGAGGCCACGCGCGCCTTCTACCACGAGACGCTCACCAACAAGGACGAGTACAAGGAGCCGGGCAACTACGAGAACAGGGACCACCAGTTGGTGCCGCCGCCGCACTTCAGTGCCGTGCGCTTCCCCTTCGACTACAAGTACAAGAAGAACTCGTTCACGATGGCGATCCGCGACGGCCAGGGCGACGTCAAGATGGTGATGAAGAACGACAGCAAGAAGTTGTTCACCAACACGGTGGACTATCACAAGGGCACGGTGCCGGACCGGCCGTTGCCGGCAATCGTGGCCAAATACACCTGGCTCCAGAGCACGGACTTGTCGCACGAGTGGGCCGACAAGAAGCTCTACGAGTGCATCCAGCACTTGCACCGGCTCTTTGCGCTCAAGCCCATCTGGCTCCGCAAGGCGTTGGTGGACGTGCTGCCGGACCGGCTCAAGCTGGCGGTCAAGGAGGCGTTGCCCTACGTGTCGTACTGCTACAAGAACGGGCCCTGGCGCTTCTGCAACGTGCGTCTTGGCGTGGACCCGACGGCCGACCGGTCCTTCTGGATGTTCCAGAGCGAGTACTTCCGGCTTTACGGGATCAACATGAGGCACGCGTCTGTGGACAGCTCCAGAAAGGTGTTGCCGAACACGATTGCCTGGTTCCACCCGGACAGCGACGCCAAGGTTTCGGAGTGCTTGCTTTTCACGGGCACCAAGTTGCCCGCCGCGATCAACTACCAATTGGGCGACATTCTCGACCCCGACATCCACCGGCTCATCCAGGACGCACAGGCCAAGGGCGAGAACCACTTCTTCAGGACCCTGCCCGACCCGCAGGACGGCTGGATCACCCGCCAGATGATGGGCACGGTGCGTGGTGTAGTGCGCTACAAGTTGCGCCGCTTGCAGCACGAGGAGCCGATTGAGGCGAGCCAGATCGCCAAGATCATTGCCACGGACTACACGCTCAAAGACGAGGCCCAGAAAACAGGCGATGATGACGACGACGGCATGGCTCCGGAAGAAGACGAAGAAGACGAGGACGACGAGGATGGAGGGGACCAGGACGCGGGCCCCATGGCCGACGAGGAGGCTGCCGACGAAGAGGCGGCGGCGGCACGGTTTGACGAGATGGTGCCGAGTGTCAGCGAAGAATATGTCATCAACCGCGTGAAGCAGGTTGACGAGAAGTCGGCCACCAAGCTCCTCTCGCTCGTGGGCTTGATCAAGCAGGATGCGTTGAACCAGGCTGCCCGGGAGCAATGAGGAGAGAGAGAGAGAGAGAGAGAGAGAGAGAGAGAGAGAGAGAGAGAGAGAGAGAGAGAGAGAGAGAGAGAGAGAGAGAGAGAGAGAGAGAGAGAGAGAGAGAGAGAGAGAGAGAGAGAGAGAGAGAGAGAGAGAGAGAGAGAGAGAGAGAGAGAGA
>NW_017387731.1:3200518-3205895 GCF_001664035.1 Metschnikowia bicuspidata var. bicuspidata NRRL YB-4993 | reverse complement strand
AGAGAGAGAGAGAGAGAGAGAGAGAGAGAGAGAGAGAGAGAGAGAGAGAGAGAGAGAGTACGAGAGCGGGAATGACAAAAGAAAAAGAAAATGGACGCTGGCGAGTGGAACAGGGGGGAGAGAAGAACAGAGCAAGAGAATGGAAAATGGGCAAATAACGAGGACAGTGTCGATGGAACGCGGCTCACCAGCTGGAAGGAACGCCGAATAGTGACCCTCCAGAAGTGCCCGACAAGACAGGCCAGAAATGAAGTGAACAACAAAAGAAGGCCCGAAGTTTTTGCTGTACGAGGCCTTTGCTCTGTGCGCCCCATCCTGGTTTGTTTGTCTGCTCGCTTGCTTTCATTTCCAGCCTCGGTCTTCTTCCAACCCTCCCCCTCACCCAAACCCTCACACTGTGCACACCGCGCCCGCACCTCAAGTCAACACGTACCACCAGACCCGAGGAGGATTTTCCTCCAACGTGAAAAATGACTAAAGCCACAGAAACGTTTGTTGCGCTTTTTGCCGTGGGCGCAGTGTACTTTGCGCTTTACGCCGAGTTGATTCCCTCGGGAAAATTGGTCCATGATGAGATCTTGCCCTACTTGCCCTTCTGGGCCGTGGTGACCTTTGGTGCCTACGCGTTGGGCACCTTGGGCTGGGGCGTGCTCACTTTCAAGAACAAGGAGGGCAGCTACAAGGAGTTGATGCAGCAGATCGACGAGGCCAAGGCGTTCTACAAGGAGAAGGGCGTCGATTTGGATGCCTAAATAGCATGAGTGTTTGAATAAATAAGTACGGACGGCACGTCGCCCGGTGGTCTGTCGTGGACAGGTCTATGCTCTACCCACCGGCGGATCATTAATCTGTAGTTTCTGACCCTCAATATGTCCTGTTTCGATCAACCGGGGAATCACTCCAGGTATTCGGAGCAGCCCGCAAAAGCAGCTGTGCGGCGTGATATGCAACACCATGTTCAGGCGGAAACAGAATTCTTCTGCCTGGCCGGCTTTTTCTGCTGCGCCAAGTTTTTCTGCTTCGCCGAGTTTTTCTGCTTCGCCTTGATTTTCTTCTCCATCTCGGCAAACACCCGGATCTGCACCGGCACTTTGTCCCACGGCTCCTCGTCCCCCTTTGGATTGTTCCCTCTCGCTTGCAGCGCAAGTGATGGTGGTAGGTTTTCCGGCTTGAGTAGCTCGATCGGGGGATGGAAGTCCTCGGGCCAAACGCCGCCCTTGGCCACCAATGCGGCAGCGGCCTTTTTCCGTTGTGTGTTCCAGTCCTTCACGTCATCATTGTACATTTCCCACACACAATTGATGCATCCGCTCATACAGCAGTTGTCCGGCTCTAAGGGCCGGTGGGGCACTTTCACGCCCCCTATGACCCGCGGCTTGCCCACGTTGATCCGACTGGAGCTTTTCCTGTCCTCGCCCTTGATGCGGCCGCCAAACACCTTGGCGATTTTCGCCTCGGCGGCCTTTCTTCTTGCTTCCGAGGCATCCTCGTCACGTGCCGTTTTGGCCTCTTTGGCCAAGGCGCCATCTATGTTTTCTAGCAAAGAGACAGGCAGCGAATTGTGTTGAGGGTGTCTGTTGCTGAGCTTCACGAGGTCGTAGAACAAGTACTTCGAGCGTTCGGGTTTGGCCGAAAGGAGGCGTCTGAAAACAACCATATCTGTGTTTTTATATCGGTGTTTGTTTTTGTGTCTTGTTTTTTGTCGGTGTTTCCAAATACCGCCTAGCGTGCAAAATTCTCTTTGGAGAAAAGCGGAGCGAGTGATTCGTACCGGTCAGTGCCACATCCGTGATGTCAGCCATGCGCCGCACCTGCACACAGCGCACCCAAGGCCAGATGTGCCATGACGCAACGAGCCATTCGCTGATGCATGAAGCGCAGGTCTGGCAAAGCGTCTGAGAAGCTGGCAAAGAACTCTCATGAATAAACAGACGAAACAGGCGTGGGTCATGCGAGTGGATTGAGACTGTGCAAAAATCATGAATGTATGGACTGGAAAGTAGGGTGACCAATCAGGAATGGTCTGATCGGGGCATAGTTCTGTCGGACCATAGTAGATGACCGAGTAGTGAGTAGTGATGACACATAAGACAGATGCCCTGGCAGAGTAGATTTTCAGCTACTCAAAAATGACCAAGCTGAAAGTGGCAAGATGATGAAGATCAAGATTCTCAACTAACGAGCAGACTACATATGAAACATGTCCAGTCATATGTGCCATGATTGGGAATTTGAAGAATGACCAGGGAAATCAAGGATTGTTGAGTTTTGAAACATGCCTTTACCAACTTGAAGACTGATTACACAGAAGACTCTGCGAATATAGAATGTTGAACTGAAGAAGATACCATCCCACGTAATAATATGAATCAACCAAACGGGGATCACCAAGGAGAAGCATCA
Organism: Metschnikowia bicuspidata var. bicuspidata NRRL YB-4993; assembly: GCF_001664035.1. Classification (NCBI taxonomy): domain Eukaryota; kingdom Fungi; phylum Ascomycota; class Pichiomycetes; order Serinales; family Metschnikowiaceae; genus Metschnikowia; species Metschnikowia bicuspidata. The sequence goes on along the minus strand of NW_017387731.1, from coordinate 3,203,492 downwards.
ATCAAGAAGCATCCAGGAGAAGCATCATAAAGAGCGTCAATGAAGAAGCGTCAATAAAGACCATCAATAAAGAAGCATCAATGAAGAAACATCCAGGAGAAGCATCAATAAAGTAGCGTCAATGAAGAAGCGTCAATAAAGAGGCATCAATAAAGAACATCAATGAAGAAGCGTCAATAAAGAAGCGTCAAGGAAGAAGCGTCAATGAAGAACATCAATGGAAAAACATCAATGGAAGAACATCAATAAAGAAGCATCAATAAAGAAGTATCAATAAAGAAGCGTCAAGGAAAAACATCAATGAAGAAGCACCAACAAAACACGCAAGGCCGAGCCGCCGCCAGCCCAGCAGAGAAGCAGAACCGCCCCGCACTCGTATCTGGCCGGCCTCAAAAGGCAGCCTTGACCCCAAACGCGCGGATGGCCTCGTCGATACTGAGGAAAAACCCCCGGCCAAGCCCGGCAGAGACGCTCGTCTGCACGGAGTCCCCGTATGGGTTGGAGGCCTCGAACTCGTCCATGCTCTGGTTGACGATGTCCCTGATCCCCAGGCGAACGAGGCGGGACCTCACCTGCTGCTGCGTGGGCGTGCGCGCAAACGCAACGTGGATCTGGCTGACGTCCTTGTAGCGGCGCACGGCCTCGTATAGCTCCTGGGTGGCCGATGCGTCGATGGCCGACATGCCCTTGCAGTCAAAAACAATCAAGCGGGTCCCGGACGCGGCGGAGGGCTCTCTTGGCGCCTGCGACGGGTGTACCAGGAGCGTGCCGAACTTCTCCAAGCGGTGGAGGCGGTTGCGCAAGTCGCCCACGTTGGCAAAGTTCAAGGGCTCGGGCACCCGCACAATGAGCACGCCCTCGATCTGCTGGATCTCGGCGGCCACCTCCGAGAGCGTCGCCGAGTTGGCGTCGGACGCGTCGTCGTCGGACCACGCGTGGAAACTCTCCTCGATGAGGTCGTCTGCGTTGCGGAACGCCGCGGTGTTGGGCACGCGGCCCAAGATGTGGATCTGCGACCTGGTGCCGTTGCGGATCACGCGGACCACGGCGACCAGCACGCCTAGCACCACGCCCACCTCGACGTTCCAGAAGACGGTCGCACAGAACACGGCTAGCAACACGGCGATCTCGCCGAAGCCGCGGATGCGCCAGAAAAAGGCTAGGTCGTGCGGCACCTCCTCGAGCACGGTGATGCCGATGATGGTGGTGCTTAACGAAAGCACGCACTCGGGCAAGTAGTACATGAGCGGGAGAAAATAGAGGATGGCCATGAGTACCGTGAGCGCCATGACCACACTCGCCAAGGGCGTGGCGGCGCCGGCCAAGACATTGACCTTGGACCGGCCCAACGCGCCGAACGACGGGAGCCCGCCGAAAAGCGCCACGGCCAAGTTGCTGGCCCCGAGCGCGACCAACTCGCGGTTCGACGAGATGTTGTAGTTGTACCGCGCGCCCAAGGCCTTGGTGGCCGTGGTGGAGTCGAAGAAGCCGAGCAACGCGCACAAGAAGGACGTGCCGAACGCGGACTTGAGGAGCCCGAGGCTGGCGCCCGTGAACGGGTTGACGAGCACGCTGCGCGCGGCACCATGCGGGCCGGGGCTGGCGAGGCTGCCCATGACCTGGATGCCCTGCAGCTCCCAGTCAAACACGTACGAGAGCGCCGTGGCCGCCACGACCATGGCCAAGAGCTCGGGGATGTACACCGCGGCCTTGCGGCCGCGGACCTCCACCCACACGCGTTTCTGGCGCCGCACGGCAAGCACGAGCACTAGCGTGGCCACCGTCAAGCACACGGTTTTCACGTGCGCCTGCTCGCGGTGCCGCCACGCAAACGCCCACTTGGCCACGACGGAGCCGTGCGGGTGCGCGCGCGCCTCGGCCGCCAAGCCCATCTGGATGTCGAGCTGGTTGGAGATCATGATGACGCCCATGGCCCCGATGAACCCTTTCAACAACGAGCGCGAGAGCACGCTGTCCAAGAAGCCGCAGCGGAGCAAGCCCGCGGCGAGCAACACGCCGGCCATGCCCACGGAGAGCGCGGCGCTGATCTCAAGCGCGGAGAGCGCGGCAAAGCGGCCCGCCGAGTCGTGCCGGAGGCCCTCCACCACCTGCCCATACAACACGGCCGTGCTGGGCAGCGGGCCCACCACAAGCACCGGCACGCCGCCCAAGACTGCATACGTGAGCGCCGCGGCCACCACCGAGTACAAACCCACGAGCGGCGGGAGCCGCGCCAAGGACGTGGCGAGCGACATGACCAACGGGATCTGGAAGCTGGCGAGCGACACGCCCGCGAGCACGTCGCCAAGAAAATCGCCGCGTTTGTACCGCGGCGCCCACCGGAGAACGGGGACGTAATACGCCACGTAGGCCCAGCGGTCGAACGGCCGGTGGTTCTGGTTTTCCAAGTCCGGCGGCTCCAAGCCGTGGTGCTCGATATACGAGCTGGTGCGTTTGAGCGGGCGGCTGCTGGGCACGGAGACGACGGGCCGCATGGCGGGCTTGCGCGTGGCCGGCGCGAGGAGGCGGGTGTTTTCCAGCGACATGGGGAAAACAGGCCGGGGGAGGTGTGGTTTTTGTTTTTTTTTGATGTTCCTGGTTTGGTTTGGGAGAGCACGCGGCTCACGTGCCGCGCCTTATCTGGTCTGGGCGGCGCACTGGTGCCAGGCGTATGTGCAGAGCTGCAACCGGGCGGTGGGTGCGAAAAGCGGCGGAGGGGTGGTTTGGTGTTGTTGGAGTTTCCATGTGGCGGGATTTGGTGGGGATTTCCTGGTGTTGTGGGATTTAGCGTTGTGGGGTTTGGTCTGGGTTTCTGGGGGTTTGAAATTTGGTGGTCTGGGATATTTTATGTGGTGGGTTTTGGTGATCTGGGACTTGGGGGTCTAAGATTTGGCGTTGTGGGATTTGGTCTGGGTTTCTGGGGGTTTGAAATTTGGTGGTCTGGGATATTTTATGTGGTGGGTTTTGGTGATCT
>NW_017387731.1:3198328-3200498 GCF_001664035.1 Metschnikowia bicuspidata var. bicuspidata NRRL YB-4993 | reverse complement strand
TGATCTGGGACTTGGGGGTCTAAGATTTGGCGTTGTGGGGTTTGGTCTGGGTTTCTGGGGGTTTGAAATTTGGTGGTCTGGGATATTTTATGTGGTGGGTTTTGGTGATCTGGGACTTGGGGGTCTAAGATTTGGCGTTGTGGGATTTGGTGTTCTGGGATTTGGTGTTTTGGGGTTTTGTCTGGGATTTTCTGGGGTGGTCTGGGGTTTGGTGTTGTGGTATTTGGCGCTGTGGGGTTTCTTATGATATGGGATCTCCTTGGAGTTTGTAGTGACATGGGATTTTGTGATATGGGGTTTGGTGTTCTGGGATTTCTTGATATTCTGGGACTGGTGCTGGGGGTTTTCATGTGGTGGGTTTGGTGAGAACTTGGGATTTAGTGTTTTGAGATTTTCGGGATTGGTGGTGCTTGGGCTACGCATGTCATGTGATTTTTGGTGTTATGGAATGTGGCGAATCCTTGGGATTTATTGTCTTATGAAATTTGATGGTACTTCGGATGTGGCAGTGGATTGGGACTGTCGTGTTCTGGGATTTCCCGGTGTTATGAGATTTCCCGGTGTTATGAGATCTCCTGGTGTTATGAGATCTCCTGGTATTATGAGATTTCCTGGTGTTATGAGATTTCCGTGGGTTGTGGAATTTCCTAAAATTGTGAGGTTTCCTGGGGTTGTGGGGATTTGATGGGGAGCTGAAGTTTGTGTTATGAAATCTCTTAGTGTTTCGAGATTGGTGATTCTTTAAATCTGTCATGGTATGGGATTTGGTGAGAACTTGTGATTCGGTTCTAGGATCTCTTGGCGTTATGAATTTGGTGTGTTTTGCGATGTTAATGCGTTTTGTCGTGTCATGGAATTTCCTGGTGTTTAGGGACTTCCTGGTGATATGAATTTCCTGTTTTTTGGGGATATAAATTTCCTGTTGTCTGGAGATATGGGGTTTCCTATTTTTTGGGGATATGGAGGAAACTTGTCGTGTTATAAAACTGGGTGGATTTGGAGTTGGTAGTGTTTTGGGATCTGGTACGCTGGGGATTCGGTGAAAACTTGGAACTTGTCGTGCTATGGGAATTGGTGGGGATTCGACATCTGCCATTTGATAATGTTTTGAAAATTTTCGTGTGATAAAATTTGAAGGTATTTTGAAACTTGCCGTGTCGTGGAATTTGTTTGTGGATTTGGTAGTGTTGTAAAATTTTTCGTGTTATAGGATAGCAATCAACCGTTGGTCAAAGAAGAGCTTTGCACGTCTGCACTCTAAAGGAGCCATGTCTGATGAATTGCCCTCGTAGGATATGACTTTCAACACAAGTTTTAAAAAAAAACTTTCAACAACGGATCTCTTGGTTCTCGCATCGATGAAGAACGCAGCGAATTGCGATACGTAATATGACTTGCAGACGTGAATCACTGAAGTTTTGAACGCACATTGCGCCTTAAGGTATTCTTTAAGGCATGCGTGGATGAGCGATATATACTCTTAAACCTCTTGGTTTGGTCTTGACCCAGGTCTAAATATCGAATGACTCGAGAACAAGTTTTAGAATCAACCATTCCTTCCTCATCTTCGTAAGACCACCCCCTGAACTTAAGCATATCAATAAGCGGAGGAAAAAACCAACAGAGATTGCGTCAGTAACGCCGAGTGAAGCGGCAAAAGCTCAAATTTGAAATTTTCAGGGAATTGTAATTTGAAGGTGGTCTCAGTTAGTCCAAACATTCTTAAGTCCATTGGAAAATGGCGCCATGGAGGGTGATAGCCCCGCAAAGAATCCGTTTTGTTCTATTTTCTTTGACCACCAAAGAGTCGAGTTGTTTGGGAATGCAGCTTTAAGTGGGTCGTAAATTCCATCTAAAGCTTAATATTGGTGAGAGACCGATAGCGAACAATTACAGTGATGGATAGAAAAAAAGCACTTAGAAAAGAGAGTGAAAAAGTACGTGAAATTGTTGAAAGGGAAGGGCTTGCAAGCAGACACAACCTTCTGGTTGGGCCATCATCAGGGCGAGGGGAAGGAAAAAAGAATAGGAAATGTAGCTCTCGAGCATTATAGACCTTTTATACAACTTCCATCTCATCCCGAGGCCTGCGGATTTCTATCCAAGGATGCTGGCGTATATAATGGTCGGTTCTTATAATGACACTGTTAATTTTAAAATTTAATTACGG
>NW_017387731.1:3138682-3197885 GCF_001664035.1 Metschnikowia bicuspidata var. bicuspidata NRRL YB-4993 | reverse complement strand
GAGATGTTATTAAATCTAGATCCCCTGGTTTTTTAATGCGAACAGCTCCTATGGACCGTAGAGCTAAGAAACTTAGCTTAGCAAACTTTCATAATGATCATAAAGGTATAACCAGATCTATTTGATTCCCTTATCTGATTTGAGCTTAAGCTCCGGAGGTTGGGCAAGAAAACATTACAGTCTCAGGCTAATATTCTAGCAAACACCAGCAATAAAATATTTCTTTTCCGAAGCGGAGGAGCGTCGTCAGGAATAAGGAATGAGATTTGATACGTCCAACTCTGATTCAAGAGAAGTTTGACATTTGTCGTTTGATTTAGATGCGTTTTGAAATCTCTCGTGGTGTCATGGGATTGGTGTCATGGGATTGGTGTCATGGGATTGGTGTCATGGGATTGGTGTCATGGGATTGGTGTCATGGGATTGGTGTCATGGGATTGGTGTCATGGGATTGATCTGACTCGGTGTCGTAGGATTTCTTGGTGTCATGGGATTGGTGTAATAGCATCTGGTGGCGTCAGGAACCTTTTGTGCTTTTGGGATCCCTGCTTCACCAATCCTGATGCTACCAGCAGCCTAAACGGTAGCGCCTCAAGTCTCTCGTATAATGTCCTGGGCTTGCTTCTTGGTAATCACCAGACAGCCCCATAACAGCTACAGCATGGAGCGGGGCAGTGCAGCCCCGGAGAGCCCGAGACAGAAGCAGAAGCAGAAGAGCTCGGTCCACGCAGCGACTGGATCAAAGCGCAGCCCCGGCCATTGCCCAATAAACAAGTCTAGTCCGCCTCGCGCACCAAACGCTCCAAAAGCGCGTTGGTGCCGAACGGATTCTGCAAGTACAAGTTGTGGCCGGCCTCCGGCACCACGTGGAACCGCGCGTCCACGGCAGGACGCCCGTTCATCTCCGCCACCATCTTCTCGCCCGCCTCCGAGTTCATGTAGTCGTACTGCCCGTACACCACGTGGGTGCGGAACTTGGCGAGCGTGGCGCCGCTGGCACGCGCGAACTTGTCCATCAACGGCCACTTGCTGTCCGTGGCGGGCGTCAACAAGTACTTGATGTGGATGTCGGAGCGCGAGCCCGCCGTGACCGAGTTGTAGAGGTACTCGATCAAGAGCCGGCACTCCGTGTTGGTGCCGTAGCGCAACTGGTTGCTGCTGGTCAACACGGCCGCGCCGCCGAGCCGGGCGATCACCCCGTTCACCGCAAAGAGCTTGCCGGACCACATATCGTAGTACCGCGCCACGCCCCACGGGCCCATGAGCCGGAGGAGCCGCGGCAAGTACGGCTGCACGTAGTACCAGTGGCGCACCGCGCGGGCCGCGAGGATCGGCCAGCGGCTCAAGAACCGCGGCGACGCCGGGTCCAAGGACGGCGCTATGGGGCCCAGCCCGCGCGGCGCCGGCGCCGTGACCGCCGCCGCGTGCCGCTCCACGCCCACCGGCGACAAGAGCACGAGGTGCCGCACGCTGTCCGGGTGCCGGAGCGCGTACGAGCCGCACCAGTAGCCGCCGAACGAGTGGCCCACCAAGAAGTGGATGCGGCCGATGCGCGCGTTGACGCGCCACGCCTCCAACGCGTCCGTGTAGTAGGCCTCGAGGTCGCGCAACACGGGCGTCACGGCGGCTTTGTACCTGCCGAACCTGTGCGCGTCCACCTCGTAGCCGGCAATGAGCTTGTAGTACTTTCTATGGAGGCCCGCCTTGACCGTGGGCGCCGCGTCGTGCATCGTGAGGAAGTCGACGCGCGGCACCGGGCGCCAGTAGTCGAGGGACGCCACGCGCGGATTGGACGAGAGCCCGAACGAGAGGTTGTCCAAGAAGTGCACCTTGTAGTTGTGGCGCAAGCCCTTGAAGCGGTTGATCACGTGGAAGTTGCGCGCGAAGCAGCCGAGCGCCGCGCCGTACCCGTGCACGAACACGACGTGGCGGGTCTCGGCGGCCTTGTCGTTCTGCACCAGGAACACCACGGAGTTGACCACGCTGCCGCGCGCGTCCACGGGCGTCTGGACAAAGTCACGTGCCACGCCCTGGTTTTCCGCCGCGCCCGCCGGGAACAGCCACTCCACCAACTGGCGCTGGAGCGTCGCGAGGTGCCCGGGCCGGAGCGACCGGAGCCACATGGCGCACTGCTGGACAAACAGGAGTTTTTTGACCACGCGCCTGTTTGGCTGGTAGGCCGCGCCGGGCGCAGAGCCGCGTGCACGTGCCGTGCCGAGCGTACGTACCGAACAGAGCATGGCGGGGAAGAAAGGGGTCTTTGGCGCGCAAAAAAAGGTGTTTTCGCGCGGGGGTGGTTGGTGATGGTCGTGCGCGGCACAGGCGGCCGGCCCGTTTTCCGGTGGGTCCCTGGCTTTTCGGTTTTCGAGGGGATTTTGTTTTTTTTTTGTTTTGTTTTTTTTGTTTTTTTCGGTGGGACGGCCCCGTAGATTGGCGCTTGGTACTAGGCCAGGCCCTTGCCGCCGGGGCCCGAAGTGAGGTTTTGGGCTTTTGGGGCTGGGCCCTGGTGCGTCCTTCGTTTCCATATCTGCGCGAATGCGGCCATGGTATTGGGTGCAAATCGTGACTCACATCCGATTGGCTGTTTTAAGGGGTGGGAGGCAGGCCCGGCCTGCCCAGCTTTTTTACAGCTGATGGCTTGTCTATGGGGGCGTCCAGAAAAAAGCCATCCTTTTTTGGGTGTTTCGCTTCCGCATGGCCTGTCAGTTGTGCGGCGGGACGTCTTTGTCCTGAGACCCATGTTGCTTGATGCCGAGGTTATATTGCTTGATGTCCAGGACATATTGCTTTATGTCAAGGCCATATTGCTTTATGTCGAGGCCATTGCTTGATGCCGAGGCCGTATTGCTTGATGCCGATGAAAACATTTGTCTATTAAATATTAAACCTCAGAGGTTTATTATTAAGTAAAGAAAAGATAAAATTATTAAGGATGAAAGTGCTCAACTGGATCTATTAGGATATAATTTTAAAACAGGATAAATGAAGATATGATAAACATATGTTCTATACTTCTCAGACTGGATCCAGGGTTATTGCTCTATATTCTAATAAGGCTAAAGTATTAGCTTTTATTGATAAAATTAGACATTATAATAATCTTGACTCTTTTAATCTAATTGCATTGCTATTTTTAATCCTATACTTAGAGATATCCATATTTATATTTTTCACAGGTTAAACTAATAAAACACTATTTCAAATATATTTCATTGTTAATTCAATGAATAAATTAGCTTATTATCAAGCATAATCTCGGAGAGCCGTATGATGGGAAACTATCACGTACGGTTCGGAGAGCAGTTCTAAGAAGAATTGAGATATATTTGTTTACGGCTGACTCTACTATATTTGCCCAATTTGTGCTAAATATGGTGTTTTTGTCTCGTTACACTGGAGTACCTGGATCTTGAGCTGCAGAAATCCTAGCTTTGGAATGTTCAAATAGTCTAACCCCATCTTGTATTTGATGTAATCCTCCCTAAGAAGTTCGTTATCCTCAATATAGTTAACTTTCCTAGAGAACTCGCTTATGTTGGATGGGCTACTTGTTAGCTCCAGTTTTGCTCTATATCGAGGCCATATTGCTTGATGTCGAGGTTATATTGCTTAATACCGAGGTTATATTGCTTTATGCCGAGGCCATATTGCTTTATATTTGCTTTATATCGAGGCCATATTGCTTGATGTCGAGGTTATATTGCTTAATACCGAGGTTATATTGCTTTGTGTCGAGGCCATATTGCTTTATGTCGAGTCTATATCGCTTTATGCCGAGTTCATATCGCTCTGTGTCGAGGCCATATCGCTTGATGCCGAGGCCATATCCGCTGTGTTCTGTTGTGACTTGTTTCTTTGGACGACTTCTGGCCCTGTCTTTCCTCATCATCGTGTATCTGCCAGTATGCGTGCCCTCGAGCCAGAATTGCACCTATTATCTCATTATTCTTGGTTGAGCCGCTTCCCAAACACTTAACGTTTCTTTCCCGCGACTTTGCTTAGACCCATTGCTTGCAGCTTTTGCTTGCAACCGCGAGCCCAAAACCCGGCTCCTTGGGAATTTAAAGTAGTATTCATCTGACTTGTGCTGCTCAGGAGGGTCGAGCCAGCAACGAAAAAGCCATGTGATTTGAGTATGTTTCTATTATTGACAAACACTGCAGGAAAGTCCCAGTGGAACTGAAAGTAGTGGGGGTGCTTGGCATGATTCTAGAAGTCTTGGTTCCTGCTCAAGTCAATAAAACGGCCCACTCTGTCCTCTCAACTTACAATTTTCAGATCTGTTTGTTCAATCATATATGTTCTTTCTACTGTATGTGCTTGACTACAGTCGACAGTGGGAACATAAGGAATATTTTGTCTTAAATTGGCAGAGTAAAGAGTTGTTACCTATGCTAGATCGTGTTTTCCACGCGAATTGAAAACCACATCAGACTTGTGAATAGTCAATTTGATGAAGGGCCCTCAACAAAGTGCTGGGTAGGAGGCCCACCTAGAATATGTCCAGGTCATGATGTTATTGTGTGTGTCAAAGACCCCTTCACTTTCTTTTTCACAATTCACATCACTGGGGACCAAGCTATCAAAGCTTTATCCAAAACACTGATTATTTCTTCTGTATGACACATCCCGACAATGCCACACAAACAGGATCAATCCACCGAAGTATTCAAGCAGCACGATAGTACGTGCTTACAAAAGACTTGGGGGTGTTGCCCAAAACATGAAATAAACGTTTGTGGCACATACTCCTGGCACTTTTGATTATGAGGTGAACAATAGAGCCAGATTGAGGAGAGCAGAAAACAACAGGAGCAGACTCATTAAAAGCGAGGGAGCTGAAAACAACATTAGAGAACATATACAGGGCTCCCGACTCTCCAGCTCCAAGCCCGGCTGTACTTCTGGCTCGACAACGATCAATTCACTCAAGTGAAACGACGACCAGCTCTGTTCTTCTGAACACAGGTGGGCGATTCAGCGATGACTTCTTAACAACTATAGTTGAACTTCTTCTATTTTGATGTCGTCCCCCGCAACCGTATAGCACCAACCGATCTAAGTGAGATCATACATCGGAAAAAAGAGTCTTTCAAACATTTGCCACGAGCTGAAACTCGCCCGAGTAGTGGCTTGGCCGTGGTGCCAACTCAGCTATGTGCTGTGAGATATACCAAATAGAAGATAGATGCTCCAGTTAGGCGTCTGTACTGCTGCACCCATATCCACAAGCACTCTCACTTCTTTCCAAAACTTTGCTCTCAAGTTCTGGGCTCTTAAACCTTTCAGTCTCAAGATTTCAAGTCTAGCAGAGGTACGGACAAAGAGCCCTCGAAACATCCGAAGAAGTGAAGTATCACTGATTTGATCAGGCTCTTCTGATGGAGGAGAAGAGCCTACCTAACTTTTTTCCATGCTCTTAGACGGTCCCATGAAAGCTTTTCCGAGTCTTCTACCTCACTCATAAGAACACATTTCCCAAAAACATCAAGCAGGCTAGTTGAGAAAAAAATCCGAGGAAAAATTCCAAAGGCTAGAATCTGGAGTGAGTGGCTGGCTTTAAATACTGACTCCGCGTCACATAAACCTCAATCCTGGAAAAAACGACGAATATCTAGAGAGATCGACGAATATCTAGAGAAAACGACAATATCTAAAGAAAATGACGAATGTCATAAAAAGCCCAGTCTCTTGGAACACCCCTTTCATGTAGCAGGTTCAGCAGAAGCCCCACTGGTGACCATCCCACTACAACATAGCATTATGTAAAATACGGCATTCCAAGTCGGTTTACACATGCCGCCAAAACAACGAGAATCTTGATGTATTAAACTCTCTCACTAAGGCAGTGCCCGCTAGAGCAAACCACCCTTCTCCTATGTACATTGTATTCACACCCCGTCTCCATTTACTCCTGGCCCTTGACCAAACCCACCTTGGCGGGTCTCAAGACTCTGCTGTTCAAGGTGAAACCTGGCTGCTGCACGTGGAAAACGGTACCTGGCTCCTTGTCGGGCTGAGGAATCTCAAATGTCGCCTCGTGGTGGTTGGGGTCGAACTGCTCGCCCATAGGGTCGATCTTCTGGATGCCGTGCTTCTCCAAGGTCTTCTCAAACACGTTTCTGGTCATCGAGACGCCGTCAAACAAGTTCTTCATCTCGGGGTGGGCCTCCAAGGTGTCCTGCTTGACCGAGTTCAAGGCCAACGCAAAGTTGTCCACGGACTCTAACAAATCCTTGGCGAATTTCTGCAAGGCAAAGTCTTTGGCTTTCTGGTTCTCCTTCTTTGTGGTTTCCTGCAAGTTGCGGAAGTCGGCGATCGAGCGGGCGTAGTGGTTCTTCATTTCGGCCAACGCCTTGTCTTTCTGCAACAATTTCTCCCTCAATTCGGCCGTCACGGGATCCTCCGCGGGTTCGGCAGAATCCTGAGAAGCCTCGCTTTCAGACGCGGCCTCCGCGGCCTCCGTAGCAGCGGGTTTGGCTTCCTCAGCCTTGGAAGAATTCCATCTTACTGGAATGCTCTGTGCGAATCTGGGTGCACTCGTAAGAGCGGCAGGCTTGGCGAGGGATCTGAGCACGGCTGCTCTGGAAACAGAGTTGTAGAGTGCTCTTTGCATTATGTGTGGATTTTGGTTATTTGCTGGTTTGCCACAAAAAAGATACCTGTGTTGAAGACTGCCAACGGTACGATGAACAAGTCGGTGTTTTTTTCCATCTGGTGGTTTGTGCAGGCCTGGTCATGTCGCCGTGGAGTCACGAGACCCGAGGGCAAAAGACGGCGGGAAAAATGGGGATTCTGAATGTTTCAAAGATATTTATATGCCGGTTCGATTTTCGTCCCCAGTGGTGTTTAGTATTTGAAGTGTCGACGGCCTTATGATACATAGATATATTACTTGACAAACAGGGGAGCTAATGATCTTTCTGAGTTGGAGTGCGGCTTTTGGCCCTACGCGAAATGACGCAACGAGGCGTACCTGGAGTACAGGCGTGTCTGGAATCCAAACAGCAGAAGCGATGAAAATGTTACGTTTTTACAGTTGAATGGCATATATAAATCCACGAGCCAGAACCACTGTGATGGCTCTTTGTTGACTGGGTTAGCAAGCAGAGGCAAGGTAAATTACATACCGTTTGAATAGACACGTTCAATATCGATGAAAAGGACCGGCAACTTAAGTTTGGAATTTGACAAAGTTTCGACAGAAACTGTACCGTGCCTCTCGCCAACGAGTCAAGACAACAGGCGAAGTGGACTTTGCTTGATCCTTTGTCAATTTTTCACTGTTGTCTGTAAAAATCAAGATATATGTAATGAAAATCGGATCGATGAACATAGTTAATTCGAATTGAATTTAAGGTGAAGCTTATTAAAAAGCAATTTTTTCAAAGCATACTTTGTTTACATTAGAGAAATGAAACCAGAAACGAAGTATTAATACTTTCATCACCAAAAACTACTGCGAAACAGACTTAACATAGACCAGACCAGAATGTTTGCTAGTTAGTAAGACAAAATCAACTTTTGTTTCATTATCATTGACTGAATAGGCTTTTAGAGTAAGCACAACAATAATGATACGGATTTATAGCTTAGCTCGAATATTTATAATGATCGAAACAAATGTATTACACAGCATAGTATCACAAGGCGAAGTGGTTTTACTCACTCGCTAATTCGGATATAGAATCTGAATACTAGACATATATTGCATATTCTCACAAAACCTCATAATGGCTTGTAAAAGAAGTTTCATGGCTCTAGAGTTTATACAAGTGGATGTTTCTCTTGTGTGATCTGCGTGATGCGCAAGAAAGGGGGTTGAAATGAGTATTCCAGCTTTACCTCACCGATATAAAATCAGCCTGATATTCAGATTCATGATGATCTTAGAGGGTCCTTGGTATATGCTAAACCTCACTTGCAATTTGAAAACCGCCCAATAGATTTCTAGAATATGAATGGGCGTCTCCAAGTCGAAGAATCTATACTAGTGCTTGCAGGAGAATTTCTACCTTAAAATATACCGCAAGCACAACAGTGGAAGACTAGAGTCTACCAATATAGAATTTTCATAGCCCCCTACTAAAATGTGGATGATATGGAAAAGCAAAGATTCTCACGCTGACTTGCGGAAACGTGGCTTTTGTATCTGGCTAAAGTATGCAAAAGCTCAATAAAACAGGACAGAAGTAAAGGGATTTTCCACGAACGACATAAATAAAAAACCTTCTGATTTGTGATTTCGATCCTTCTTGTTTCATTGCATGAATGAAGGGTGTAGACTGACTGTACTTGGTGACAGCAAAGTCCAAGGCATCAAGCACAGTGCCTTTTCGAAGTTCACAAAGTATCAATTTCAAGTGGGATGTATTAATGCTTTTGTAGTCTTTCAGATCAAAAGACCGATGTCGTACTTTGGATATCAAACTTTTCCTCAAAGAGATGCAAATTGGTTCAGTTATGATGATGATTCGCCCGCTATTTACAGATTTGCAGTATAACAAAACGACCTGTCCTCGTCGCAAAAAGAAAGAACTTCCCAAATGTATTTTCTTGATGCTCAGGAAATAAAGATAGTGAAGTTCATTCAAGAAGCAGCCAAAGTAACTCAAGTCTTGGACAATTAGAACACCACTATATCCAAATTCTTCAAGGTGGTTTCACAACAACCCTGCCTTCCAGCGACGGTAAAAACCATACACCTGAAATGGGCTTGTCATAGAGTCCAAATTTGCGTGAATTGACAAACTCCCCCTAATTTTGCCCATTTCCCCTCTTTTGCCTCTTCTGCTCTTCTGGCCCTATTACATCTGGCCTGGTTTCTGCAGGTCCGATAAGAAGCAGCCCGGCCGAGAAAATGAGGGCCCGCCGAAATGCGGCTTCGGGGTTACGCACAACTTTGATAACAAATGCTAATCTCATGCCCATCGCTAAAGCAGCCAAGGCAAAATGCATGGCCATACTACAAAACAATTTCTACCAAGAAAGGCCAATACTCACACATTTTTGACAAAGAGGAGCGTGGGTTGAAACAGAATGATGAAGTACGCTCTGGGGTTAGGCCGCTCACGTGACGAGGCGCTCTCATCGGGCTTTTGATTAGCCACCGGCAAATATGCCCGACTGCATACGGGAAAACGGATAATCTCGTTTCACATTCTGATTACGCCCGTTTGGCGCTTGCAGACAGCCATTGGTCGGCATCACGTGACCCGTATCATGCAGCCTGAACCGGAGTCAAGGTGTATGTGCAGGTCCCGAGCGTGGAGTGCATGTGGCACCTGAGAACGCCGCGTGGAAATAGTCATTGCTCAGAGTTTTGCTCTGGATTCTCCACTTGCACCCGAACGATATTTCTGGCGTGCCCTGCTTTTGTTGCTCTCTAGAAGTTAAAAAAAGCAATGCCACTTTTTTGGAGGCTCCGGCTTGTTACGCACGATGGCCAAGTCCCCAAGTCCCATTATCAATGACGCGGACTGATTGGCCAACACTCAGCCCCAGCACGCTGACCCCTCTTATCCGGACAGACCGGTCCCGGTAACACAGGGGGTGGATTTCTTATCAAGCTCCGATCGCAGCCAGTAATCGGACCTGCACACAGACCCGCTCATCTTATCGTGTCTGCTTTGTGCATGTCGAAACCCTAAAGCTTCTAACCACAAATGAAGAACATGTAATATAAAGCAACGTATGTACCCGCCAGGACCCTGAGTTTTTACAGCATCAGACATCTCATCTGCTGTATCCTCTAATGACAGACTCCTTGAAGCACGTGACTAGCATTTCCCAGCACGAGGTATCGGACGAGCCGTCCAAATGGCAGAAGTTCATCAAATTTCTTCAGGTTGAAGACAACGCCGGGCTTCTGGCCACACAGCGGTATTTGTATAATCATGACTTGAAGCCCGTGGAGGCAGCGCGGAGAAAATGGTCTTGGTATAACTACGTGTCGTTTTGGATCGCAGACTCGTTCAACATTAATACCTGGATGATTGCCGCCACCGGAGTGGAGGCGGGCATGACCTGGTGGCAAACGTGGCTTTCCGTGTGGGTTGGTTATTTTTTGGCCGGTGTGTTTGTGTCGATTTCGGCGCGTGTCGGAGTGGTCAACCACATCTCGTTCCCGATCGCCACCAGGGCGTCGTTTGGCATATTCTTCGGCATCTGGCCAGTGATCAATCGTGTGGTCATGGCCTGCGTGTGGTACTCCGTACAAGCAATGGTGGCAGGACCATGTATTGGGCTTATGTTGCGGGCCATTTTCGGCCAGAACTTGGACCAGACCATGCCCGACGGCATCTCCAACAACAACGTGACTACGTTTGAGTTCTTGAGTTTCTTTCTTTTCTGGTTGTTCTCGCTCCCGTTTTTGTGGTTTGCGCCTCACACCATCCGCCACTTGTTCACGGTGAAGGCGTACATTGCGCCCGTGGCCGGCGTGGCGTTTTTGGTCTGGACCTTAGTCAAAAGCAACGGGGCGGGCCCCGTGCTCAACCAGGCGCTGACGCTCCAGGGGTCTGCACTTGCATGGGCGTTTGTCGAGCTGACCATGAACTCATTGGCCAATTTTGCCACGTTGATCACGAATGCCCCGGACTTCTCACGTTTCGCCGATAAGCCGTCGTTTGCCATCAAGTACGTGGTGCAGACGGTGTCGATCCCGCTCTGTTTCTCGATTACTTCTTTGATTGGAATCTTGGTGACGTCCGCGTCCACGGATTTGTATGGCGTGACCTACTGGTCGCCGCTTGATGTGCTTGGCCGCTTTTTGGACGACTACACCTCGGGCAACCGGGCGGGCGTTTTCTTCATCAGCTTGGCCTTTGCCATCGCGCAGCTCGGCACCAACATCTCCGCCAATTCGATCTCTTTCGGCACGGACGTTACCGCGCTTTTGCCTCAGTACATGAACATCAGAAGAGGCCTGTACCTTTGTGCGCTTTTGGCGTTGGTCGTGCAACCCTGGAACTTGCTTTCCAGCTCGTCCAAGTTTACCACCTATTTGTCCGCGTACTCGGTGTTCCTCTCGTCGATCATTGGCGTTATTTGTAGCGACTACTATGTGGTGAGAAGAGGCTTCCTCAAGTTGACGCACATGTACTCGTCCCGGGCACCGGAGAACAAAGCCGAGTTGTCTTTCTACATGTACAACCGTTTCGGGCTCAACTGGCGTGCGCTTGTGGCGTATATCTGCGGGATTTTGCCCAACATTGTTGGTTTTGTTGGCGCTACTTCCGGCGAGGACAAGGTGCCAATGGGAGCAAACGAGGTGTACCGCCTCAACTTCTTCATGGGCTTTTTCTCCTCGGGTATTGTTTACGTGGGCTTAACGTATTTCTTTCCTGTGGCTGGCACTCCTGACGTCAAGTTCTTCCAAAAAGGCTGGTTCGAGGAGCCCCAAGATGTCGAGGACTTCGAGCTGGAGTTGTTGGGATCTCTTCACGATGGTCACGAAGCTCCGGAATCAGTTTCCACTGGCAGCCTGGCGAAGAAATTTTTAGATTAATGGGCATGAATGATTATGTGAATAGTGTATTTAATGGTTGGTACAATACAAGAAATTATGTGATGTATATTCTTATTTTCCTCTGTTCGGAAGCTTGTACAATATGTACCGCGAGAAGCCCTCATATAGCGTCTTCTTCCCGTGAGTCCAGACTGAAATATTCATTGAAATATAATTCCATAGTTCGAGATTCTCTGATCCGCAAGTTCAAAGGGATATCATGAACTACTCATTCAATACAGTGTTTGGATTGAGAGACAATAGTATCACAGAAAAGGCGTAGCTGGCTTGACCTTATTAGTGCACAGTATTCAAATAGCACAATACTTTCATAATCTTACAGACTTCAGAATCCCCTCTGAAAGCCGTGCAATAAGCCTGGATCCGATCCGACAATATTTATTGAATGTGCAGTGGAAAAAACGCTCAAATATGTATTCTGTAGGGCAAGATGAGTTTAAAGTATTATGATTGTTGATAGAGTACTAATCAAATAACATTTGGAAGGAACGGCCTAATATCTCTACAATTCAGCTACTGGGCCATCATGAGCAATACATATAGATATTTTGGGAAATCGACAAGGCGTTAGTGTTGTTTTTGAAAAGGCCAGTTCTGCACGGACTATAGTGAGTAAGATTATTAATATTATCTAAGGTTCACTATTTCAGACCACCTTTCAATTTTTCTCGAGAATAATACTTTAATGCTCAATTTTTAAATCGGTGGACGAAGCTAATATACACCTGTGAAACATGGACGGCACAAACTGCAGATGATTGAACCAAGAATATCAAGCGGAAATTGAGACATTCAACATAAACTTGAAAATGCGGCCAAACAGAGGGAAAAGGTTCCTCAAAGAAATAGCGGAGTTATCAATATGTTGGAGACCGGACCCATGTACGGACTACGTGAAGGTCAGCAAAAAGCTTAATAACACGGCCCAATATAGCCGCTTTAAAAAAAACGCGAGATGTCTCTGGAAAGTGCTTAGCGACAAAATCAATAAGGGATTGTATCGGCATCATATGGGACATACCAAAACTCCACATTTTGAGGCTCACATCAATGGATCAGACCAACAGGTGGCCTCGTAAGCGCATGGCGCGGCCTGCACATACACGGCTTATCTTTATCTAGTGCCTTGCGTGACTCATGGCGGGACCCCACGAATCGCCGGGCGGCTGGTCACGTGACCCGGCTCATATGCTCCAATTTTTCACTTCCAATTTCGTCCCTCCTGCCCCCTCTTTTCACCAAAAAAAACCCAGTATGTTGTCCAGATCTGTGCGTGCTTTTTCCACGTCTCCCGCCTCGCTCAAGAAATTGAAAATCGCCTTGATCCCCGGCGACGGAATCGGAAAAGAGGTGATTCCTGCCGGCAGAGCCGTGTTGGAAAACCTCCCTGCCAAGTACGACTTGCAGTTTGAGTTTGTGAACTTGGACGCGGGCTTTGAGTTGTTTCAGAAAACAGGCACTGCCTTGCCCGATGAAACCGTCGAGGTCTTGAAGAAGGACTGCGACGGTGCCTTGTTCGGAGCCGTCTCGTCACCCTCAACTAAGGTGCAAGGCTACCTGTCTCCTATCGTGGCGTTGAGAAAGAAAATGGGACTTTATGCCAACGTGCGTCCCGTCAAGTCGGTGGCCGGAATCGGCAGGCCGGTGGACATGGTCATTGTGCGTGAAAACACCGAGGACTTGTACATCAAGGAAGAGAGAATGTACGAGGACAAGAACGGCAAGAAGGTCGCCGAGGCCATCAAGAGAATCTCGGAAACGGCGTCCAGCAACATTGCCAAGATGGCGTACGAGATTGCGTTGCTGAGACAGAAGATCCGGGCCGCGTCCTCCGGCAAGTCGCTCCACTCCGAGCCCTCGGTGACCGTGACTCATAAATCCAATGTGTTGTCTGTTTCTGACGGCTTGTTCCGTGAGACCTGCAAGAAGGTGCACGAGGCCACCTCGGCGTACGCGCCTGTGCAGTACAAGGAGCAGATTGTCGACTCCATGGTGTACAGAATGTTCAGAGAGCCGGAGATTTTCGACGTGGTGGTGGCGCCCAACTTGTACGGCGACATTTTGAGTGACGGCGCCGCTGCGCTCGTAGGTTCTTTGGGTGTGGTTCCGTCCGCGAACGTGGGCGACAACTTTGCCATTGGCGAGCCCTGCCACGGTTCTGCCCCCGACATTGAGGGCAAGGGAATCTCCAACCCAATTGCCACCATCAGATCCACTGCTTTGATGTTGGAGTTCATGGGCTACCAAGAAGCCGCCGCCAAGATCTACGAGGCTGTCGACGCCAACTTGGCCGAGGACACGATCAAGACCCCCGACTTGGGTGGATCCTCTTCGACGCAGCAGGTCATTGACGACATTGTCAGACGTTTTTAGAAAACGGCAAGCTGCCTCCGAGCACCGGCACTTGCCACTGCATAGTATAGCTGTGGACGTATCGAAATAGAGAAGTGCTTTCAGAGGCGTTTTTTGTAGGCGGCCCGACTGGACCCGATTGCTGGCTGTGGAGCGGCGGCGCCACTCACAATGACACTGGTTCCCAGCGTTTTTTGTACGTGGTTTCGTTCGCTTCTGGGCACTATTTTTGAGGAACTGTCCGAAACATGTAGGATGATGTGAATAGTACCCATACTTTGTACACGCAAACTCCTGCTTATTCACTGGAGATACACTTGCAGTAGCGTATCGTGGAGGAGTGGAATACATACAAAGCGGTTTGGTATGTTTTCTGGAGTTCCTGTTGGTTTGACCCCGCATAGTATACAGAAGTCTCGGAGCTATGAAAGTGAAGAGAGGCCCGAGGTCCGGAATACAAAAAGCGATAGGAACATTAGCATATATGCTGTAAGATTAGACTACTGCAAATAGTTGAGGGCTCAAGAGGCTAGTTTACCAGACATCAGAAAGTGCTCGTTCAATCCAGACTGGTGTTTAGACATGAAGGGTCTTTTGTATATCCATGCCTATAGAATTGGAAAACCAAACAACGAAAGCAAGCCTCCGGAATTGTCACGCCCAATGAAATAATTCACCTCCATTCCCAAGGTGACATTCATGCCAGCCCGCAGTTTCAAGTGGTCCGTGTCACATTCTAATACTTTCATGGCAAAAGCCTGTGTTTCACGACTATTTTCCACAGAGGCCTGCCACAATTTTCCCTTTTTCTTTCCATACAACCTCCAAATTCAAAACACCAATAGGAAACAATCAGACGACGTACAGCATACAATTCTCATAGAGCACGTTCAACTTCGATTCATCTGCGATGCACCAGTCGTGTGATGCATTCGCTATTGCTATACAAGACGGAAGAATTGAAAAAAAAAACATCACCCGTTGTTAAAGTACACCCGAAAGCTTCTATTTTGTTAATGTTTTTAAGTGTCCGTTCAGAAATATGGATATTGATGCATGGCAGGCAAGTGAATACCTGCCACACTCTTGCGTGGCATGCTTGGTATTATTCTGCCTAAATGACATGCCTATAAACGCAACATCAGCAGATTGCTTCGGGTTGTTCAGCACCAGAGGGACATCACTGCTCAGAAACGTCACTGGTCGCCTGCGTCTCGCTTCGAACCAGGCATATGACCCGAACAAAAGACAAGAGCAAAAAGCCACTGCCATAGAAACAGGCCTACTGCTCGTCTCTCACGAAGCACGCCGCAAAAAACCCAATCCCGCCGTCCTCCTTGGGCACAGAACGCACACAGCCTCCCGCCAACTCGGAGCACCTGTCGTCGTCCCCCTCACAAAGCGAGGTGAACTCCTCCTTCCAGCCCCGCCTGGGCCACAGGGCAATCACGTGGTCCCGGGGTGCCAAGTGCCAGCCCTGGGCCTGCACCGCCACGTCCCGGAGCAAGTCCACCACAACCCGTTCGTTTTCGTGGGGGTGGATGGAGCATGTGGAGTACACGACTTTGCGGGCCTTTGGAAACGACAACGCGTGTTTCATGATAGTGAACTGGAACGCGGCGAGCTTCTGGAGTCTCTCGGTGTCAATGTCCTCTTTGGCCTGTTCTAAGGCATCCTCAATGGCACGGCCAAAGATGCCCGAGCCACTGCAAGAGGGGTCCACGATAAGGCCCGAAACCTGGGGGAAATCCTGGGGCAGGACCGTGGTGAAGTCTGCGTGGGTCGGGTGGATCAAGCCCTTCTTCAGCTTGCCGGTGGCCTTTTCACACATCATCTTGAGGACCTTGACCCGCTTGTCGTCCCTCTCAAACGCGAAAACAACGCTGTTTTCCGAGTGCGCAACAAACGACGCCGCGTGCGTGGTCTTGTTGCCTGGCGCTGCCGTGGCGTCGATGATCTGGGTGTGGACATCGCTTGGGTCGTTGAACAAAATCTCCCCCGGGAAGCACGACGCGCGGTCCTGGATTATCACCTCTCCGTGGAGATATGCACTGGTATTGGTGAGCTTTTCCCGGGGGTGGATGCCGTAGAGGTTCTGGATATACGGGTCTTTGAAAATGACCCCAGGCCCGGTGATCTGTGCAAGGTCGTCCACGGCCGTGAGCTCGGCGAAAAACGGGTGTTTCTTGAAAAACGCCGCTGCATTGAGCTTGATCGTATTGATGCGAATCCACCGGACGGGCGTCTCGTCATCGTCGAGCCCGGACTTCATCGGAAGCTCGGCCACGCTTTTCACGCCGTGCTTCAACTTGAGCTTGGTGAGCTCCGCCTGCATCCGCGTTTTGTTGGCAAGAAACGCATCTTTGACGGGGTGTTTTCCCAGCTGGATGCGGCCCTTGGCACTGAAGAGAAAGTCGTACACTAGAAGAGCCAAGAGCGCCTCGGACACCTTCAATTTTTTTAGTTCGGGCGCGTCTTTGAGCCTTGCCTTGCGGACGATGTGCTGGATGTACTCTTTGTACTTCAAGGCTGAGATGACCAAGGCATAGATGTGTTTTGGAGAGTTGGAAAGCTTTGCGTTGAAGATGCGGGTCTTGAGGCCCCGCTCGCCGCCCTTGAGGAATTTCTCGGCCTCGAAATACAACTTCATGATTTGTGGCTGGTAGGGTTAGGGACTGTAATTTTTGGTGGGGTTTTCCAGGGCTTCACGGTATATGAGTATCAGATAGCGATGAGATGACAGGCGATGCGCGATGCCCAGCAGGTTGGGCGATGCGGCTGAGACAAGACTGGGGCGAGACTCTCTTCCTTGCCGTTTTTCTTTATCTTTTTTTTTTATGATTCTGCGGCTTCGGTTTCCTCAGATATCCACGATATCTTTTTTTACTTGGCTGTGGTCCTAAATTGTGGTGCATCGTTGGGACCGAGCCAGAGAAGGTTGCATGCGCTTAGGGAGACCTGGAGTTCTCTTTCTTATTCAGGCGCTGGCGGAAAGCGACAACCACGATGGCTTTGTTATGTTCTGGGATTCGGGGGCATACGAAAGCGCTCTCGGCTTGACGTACCCTAGTGCAATCATGAGACTGGCCAAAACGCTTGTACCAGCAAATGGCTGAGGTGAGAACCAGGATCATTCCGATGGCCTGATCAGATGGTATTTAACAGAATGGACTCAAACTATCATGGCCAATTCAGAATGTGTAACTGTAGAATTTGGGGCTAAGCCTGAGGTGGGAAATCGAATAGGACGTGGTATTTCTGTCCTTCTTGGGCGATTCTCTCCAGAAGCAAAATTAAATATGGATTAATATTATCGTTCATGTGCACACTTAAACTCGGAACTAAGGGGGCTAGTCCTATCCATTTAGCTGGTGTGTTCGGCTCCAGCAGAGTGAAATCTTTGAATGGCTAGATTTCAGACTTCACTCCAAAATCATGTTTGAGCAAGGCTTCACTCCTGCCAACTTTCTATAATGAAATACTTTGTGTCACGAGAGACTGGTTAATTTGGAATGTCCTGGAGTTTCCTTGAATTATTTGAAGCCAGAATTTAATGTATTGGCGTGCTGTAGAACTACGGCCTGCTGGATATTGACTGTTTCAAATCACATATCCATTCAACATCAATCCATTCAACATCAATCCATTCAACACCAATCCATTCAACACCAATCCATTCAACACCAATCCATTCAACACCAATCCATTGAGAAATCCAGTCTGTATCTTAGATACATATGTGCTAAGGGGGTGATATGGGCTATATGTAGTGAACTTGAACAGAACATTATACTCCGGCCCGGTGGAGCTGGCTCACTGATTAGATTCTTTGGGCTAAAAGTACTGAATATCAGTAAACCAAGGGGCCATTGCTGTCGTCAATGATCTAAATGGCAGGGTAGATTGGCTGGGGGCAGGGTAGATCGACTGGGGGCAAAGTACTTGTTATCGACGGTAGCATTGATTTACCCAGTTTTATTGGAGAAGGTTCCCATAGAGCTCATAGTTAAATTTGCTCAAGCCTTTAACCTGAAATCGACGTAAAAAAGCCATGTGGTTCCGTGGCATGAATCAGCACTGCGCTTTGACGATACCCATGCTGATATCTACTTGGCCCATTTCGTTCATTCTGGCACTCTACGAACATTAAAGAACCAGAAACTTCCAAATTCAATCACGGAGTTCAGAAATTCCGTTTTTCAGATCCAATGCATTATTTCATTACTGGAAGAACTTGTGCCCATGCTCTCTTCCGCACCCAGCAGTACCATTGCCATGTTGGTGTAAAATCCAGATATCTGGGTAATTTGCAGGCAAGCCTTTAATTATCCGGCCACGAGGCCGCAAGAAAAATCTTACCATAATTGTGCAACTAAAACCTACAAACGGTATGAACAGCAGTATTACGCTTGGCGGCGTCACGTGATCGGAGCCGCCCCCCATTTTGCAGCTTTCAGTCACGACCGCCAAATACAGCCGCGAAGCAGTCAAAACACACTACATTGAAGAACAGCTGGGGATTCAAAACAGCCAGCTAATCAATCCGAGACATCCAAAATCAAAGCCGCCAAGAATTTTTAAGGCGTATTGTGCCGTAGTTTTAAATCACAAAACCAGCGAAGCTGAAACGGGGGTTCACAAAACCACGATTCGGGTTCCTTTACCGCCGGCCCAGCTGCGGCCATATTCGGGTGTACGGGTGCGCGGTGTCAGCCAAAGTCCAAAGCCAACATGCCAGACCATAGAATATCGTGAAGCTTGAACATATCCATCCTCCGGCCTGGCCAAAAACATTGGGTACGCCACAAAAGCAACGTCAATTTGAGGACTGCACCCTTTTTTTATACCGGGCGCAGCTAAAAAAAGGTCCACTCTCCCGCGGCCGTCCGACTCCTTATAGACTCTTACCGGCCCGCCATGCCGCCACCACCGGCAAATGCCCTTCCGCCAGGAACACCACTCACCGTGGGATCACACCAGATCCAGATCCGGAAATACATCTCCGAGGGCGGGTTTGCACACGTGTACTCGTGCACGATCGAGCCGGCCTTCAACGGCAACTCCACGGCGTGTTTAAAGCGCGTGGTGGTGCCCAACAAGTGGCAGCTCACGCTCCTTCGGCAAGAGGTGGATGCCATGAAGCGGCTCCGCGGAAACGCCCACATTGTCTCGTATATCGATTCTCATGCGCTGCGGTTACCGCCGGCATCTGCGGACGCCCCACAGCAATACGAAGTGCTCCTATTGATGGAGTTCTGTGCTGGCAAAGGGCTCATTGATTTCATGAACACGCGGCTCACCAACCGGCTCACGGAGCGCGAGATCCTCCTGATCATCGGCCAAATCACCACCGCGGTGGCCATGTGCCACCATCTCGTGCCGCCATTGATCCATCGAGACATCAAGATTGAAAACGTGTTGATAGACGGCAAC
The DNA here is from genome assembly GCF_001664035.1 of Metschnikowia bicuspidata var. bicuspidata NRRL YB-4993. Taxonomy (NCBI): domain Eukaryota; kingdom Fungi; phylum Ascomycota; class Pichiomycetes; order Serinales; family Metschnikowiaceae; genus Metschnikowia; species Metschnikowia bicuspidata. The sequence goes on along the minus strand of NW_017387731.1, from coordinate 3,178,570 downwards.
GGCACGTACAAGCTCTGCGACTTTGGGTCTGCGGTGGAATACAGCAAGCCCCCAGCCACACAGGCGGAGCTCACGGCGTTGCAAAATGACATCATGCTGAACACTACGCCGCAGTACAGGGCACCCGAAATGATCGACTTTTCCCGTGGCTTCCCCGTAGACGACAAGCTGGACATCTGGGCGCTCGGCGTGCTTTTGTATAAGTTGTGCTACTACACCACACCGTTCGAGCTGCCGCAACAGAAGTCGCTTCAAGACTTGCACGCACTGATCTTGAACTGCACCGCTACATTAAGATTCCCGAGCTCCCCACCTTTTTCAGCTCGGCTCCAGAACGTTATTCATTGCTGCTTGAGAGCGGACCCACGCCGCAGGCCTAACGCGTTGCAACTACTCCAAGAGATCTGCATGATGCAAAACGTGCACACGATCCCAGATGTGGTGCCTTACTCTGTGCGAACGGCAAAGCTTGGCACCATCTCGAACGAGCCGGAGCCACCCCACAAACAGCCGGAGCCTCCAAGAAACCAGCCGGATCTACCAAAGAGACACATACCTCCGAAAGCGCAGCCAGAGGTTCCAAGGAGACACACCGAAATTGCCCGCAAATTACCACCTGCAAAGCCACCAGTTGACCTGTTTGCACAGATTAACAAGTCCAAGCTCCTCAACATGGGAAGATCCACACCCATCAAGCCTCGCCCGAAATCCGAGATTCACCCTTCGACTTCGGCCGCTTCGCTTCTGGAATACGTGAAGTTGCAGGTGAGCGAATCCAATGTATCCATCCCGCAAGCGAGAGTATCGGAGGACACCGATCGTAGCACGTTGCAGTTCTTGCGCTCCAAAGAGACCGAAGACTCCAACTCGCGCCAAAACACCGGTGGGTCATTCAAGGCGTCGCTCAAAAACAGCTTGCGCAGAATCAGTACCGGGGGCTCCCTCTCTTCTCAAAGAAGCGGATCGTTTTCGACTCCCCGACAAAGCAGTAGCTCAGAGAAGTCCAGCAGCGAGGAGCACCTCAAGCCCGTGGGCGAAAAGCCCTTGAAGCGCGGAAGCTCCATCCAAAGACGTGTCCAGCAGCTCTGGACCAGCAAGGAAAAGAAGGCTGCGAAGACGGCCTCCGGGTACGGAAGATATACTGAACAAGACGATATCTCGGCAATCAACCACAACACGCTCTCTACACACACCAGCGTGGAGTCCCTCGTGTCGCCCAAAACAGAGGCGCCTGCGTCGTTTGAATTCAATCAGAAGTCAGGAAACAAGATGGAGCCACAGGTCCCTGCGACTAGACCCTTGATTCTGGCAGGTAAGAAGCAGGCGCATATGAAGGACACCAGTGTGTCTACGAGACCGTTGCCGAAAGTGCGGCCATCATCCGAGCAAAGCGCTCCCCCGCCCTGCCCGCCTGCGTTGAGTGTGAGGAGCTCGGGTACATCCTTAGAGACAGCCAAGACGACTCCCGGAGACCAAGACGCGGTGAGGCCCAGGGCGACTGCGGGAAAGAAGAAGGCACCGCCCAAGCCCGCCAAGCCGCAACACTTGAAGAACGCTAGCGAGAGGAAGCTCAGCACTTCAAGCGAGGTGTCCTTGCCGGACTTGGACGACCTCGAAAAACAATTTGCCCGGCGATTCCCGAGCTACGTGTGAGGATACGAGGGCCTGATATTGCATACATAGTGGTATTTAGGCGGACTCGGAGCCCGAGTAGTCGGAGACCGAATCTAGAATAAAGTCGACGCCCTCGTCGAACTTCTCGTTGATGACCTCCCACAAGCCATCGGCGGAGGCACGCAACACGCGGCCGAACTTCTTGCGCGGGCGGCGGCTGGACTCCTCGCCCTCGGGCTTGCCTGTGGCACCCATCCAGCAGGGGTTCATCGGGCTAGTGAACACCACCGAGTTCTGGTAGAACCAGTCCACCATGGACTCGTCCATGACGGGCACGATGGGCCGGAGTGTGGTTCGGTTGGCAAACACCACCGTGCCCTGGACCAAGTCGCGGATCTCCTGCGGCGGCCGCTTGGCGTATAGGTGCACGATCGCCTGGTAAGCGTCGCCATAGCCCACAAACACCACCTTCTTCAACTGCTGGAAGTAGCAGAGATAGTGGTCCCACACCCAGAGCAAGAGCTCCTGCGCGAAGATCGTCGCGTTGTAGTCGCCCAGCCTGGCCAGCCCGTTGGCGGCCACGGCGTCCGTGAACGACGGCACGTTGATGTCGATGAAGCCGAGCCGCGCGTTCTCGCCGTCGCCCTCGAGCTCCTTCTGCACCGTGCGGATGAGCTTGGGCAACGGGTGCTCGAGCACCACCGACGAGTTGCTCTCGATGTTGCCTGAAACCGGGTTCACGTTGGCCCACACCTCCGGCGGGTCGTGCACCAGCACCACCACCGTGCCGCACGTGCCGATGTCGCGGCTCGCAAGCACAAGGTCCTCGAGGTGCGCCGGCAAGTCCGTGGTGAACAGCGGCAGCTTGGCGTCGGTGGCCGCGAGCACCGGGAGGCCGATGAAGCCGAACGTCTGGAAAAGCTTCTGCGCCTGGTACGCGCGCATGGGCTCGGCAAGCGAGAGGAGCGGGGCGCCGGCCACGTCGTACGCGTCCTCGAACAGACGCGCCGCGTTTCCTGGCCGCATGCTGCGCCAGTACTTGGCCTGGATGCGCACGACCTCGCTGACGGTCTCGAGCGTGTCGAGCCGGGGCTGCGTGGTGACCGTGGCCTCGGGAGGCTCGCCCACAAGCACCTTGGCCACGCCGAGCGCGCTGTGGCTGATGGCGTCCAAGTTGTAGCCGCCCTCCAAGATCACGGTGAGCTTGCCGCGCGCCACGGCCTTGAGCATGTGCGTGAGCTGGCCGTAGCCGGCGGGCGTGACGTGGCACTGGCCGATGATGTCGCCGTCCGCGGCGTCGAAGCCCGAGCTGACAATGACCAAGTCCGGGTCGAACTCGCTGACGATGGGCAACACCACGCGGTGGAACGCGTGCATGTAGTCCGCGTCGCCGACGCCGGCGTCCTGCCAGGGCACGTTGACCGAGAAACCCTCGCCCTTGCCCTTGCCCACCATGTCGGCGCCGCCGTACTTGGTGCCGGGGTAGAAGCGCCCGTTCTCGAACCGGTGGAGCGAGATGTAGAGCACGCGCGGGTCGTCGTAGAACGCCCGCTGCGTGCCGTTGCCGTGGTGGATATCCCAGTCGACGATCACGATGCGCCGCACGGACTCCGGGTACATGCGGAGCATGTTCTTGGCGGCCACCGCGACGTTGCTGAAGAGACAGAACCCGCCGGGCGCATTTGGCTCGGCGTGGTGGCCCGGCGGGCGCACGATGGCCAACAGGTTCTTGACCGTGCCCTCGACGACGGCGCGGCACGCCTCGATCAGCCCGCCGCACGACAACTTGGCCAGGAGGAACGAGTCGTTGTTGACGTAGATGGAGTCGCCCTTCTCGGTCTCCTCGAGGAGCTGGTCGCGCGTCATGGTCTCTGTCTGCTGGATGTACCGGAGGTGGTTTTCGGTGTGCACCTGCAAGATCTCCTCCTCGGACGCCTCGCGGATGGGGATCTTGACCATGAGCGGGCCGATGTCGTTGGACCCCAGCAACGACGTGTCCTGGATGAGCCCGGCCTCTGCCAACCGCTTATAGATGCGGTAGATGCGCCGCGGGTCCTCCGGGTGCGGGTCGATGTACTCGAAGTACAGCGTGAAGATCTTGGCGTGGTACCGCATGCGCACGTCGTAGACGATGCCGGTCTTCAACGGGCTGTAGAACAAGTGCGGCTTCTTGTGGGGGACCACCACCATGGGCGCCGCAGGGTCTGCTTTTTGCTTTTTGGCGCCGTTCTCGACAGGCAGCACGTTGTCGTCTTCCACGTGTTCTCGCTTGACCGCCGGCTCGTCTAGAAATGGAGAAGTGCCGTTTTTTATGTAACTGGCATCAGCACGCGGTGCGTCCATGGCTGGTTCCTGGGCGTTCAAGGACGCCGTGTTTTGCATCGTCTGTGGGGACTCAGTGGGCGGGAATGCAGGCGTGGTTTTTTGGAGGGATGCTCGGGGGAAAATGGCGAGCGATGAAAAGCCGTAAATTGGTCCGTGTGCTCACCGGAGACAGTTGGCTAAATGAGCTCATTCAGACGGTGCCCGATCTCTCTCTGCACTGCGTGCAGGCCGAGATGTGTGCCGCAAACAGTCGGCCTGGGCTGCAAGTCGTGTGCATGCTGTGTGGGTTGTGTGCCGGCCGCGCCGCAACGTATGCGGCTGCGCTAGCGAGCATCGCCCGGGCCTGTAGCTGTGGCTTTCTTTTTCTGGAACGACAGGGTTCATCGGGCCTCACAGTGCGTGGAAATGTGATTCTGTCGGGTCTTGTTTCATGGCCAACCGAATGTCAAAACCCTTTTTAGATGCTGAGGTAGCCTCGAAACCCTCATGCACGTCAGCACATACCCTGCAGGCTTAGGTTATCGGATTTGTCTAGTTTGCGGCATGCCATTTGATATCTACCCTGGTTGAGTGATGCAAGTGGAACAAGTCGACGAATCGCAAAACGGCTTTATTGGGCTCTTTGCTCTAGAAGTTCTTCATCCAGGGAGGCAACGTCGAGGGACCTGGATCCGGATCAAAGTCGGAGTATTGCTATGGAAATTGCTCATGAGAGAAGTCTATAGATGGTTCCGTTTAGAGGAGGCAGCCGCGAGGAACTTGTGCTCTGCAAGATCCCGCATTGATCCAAATCAGCGTGTCTCAAAAGCCTGGAGTATTTGATATGGATGAAGTGTCTACTTTGCAACTCACAGCTTTGATTTTCAGTGGTCAGCGTTCTCGAGAACTGCTCGGGTGCCATTTCGTTCTGGACGCGTATACTTTGTGTATACGGGCCCGCAAAAAGCAAATCAACTTTAGAAAGGATCCGTCTCTTCTATATACTTCGCAGGACTACATCCAACCCGTATCACAGCCAAAGGAGTTGGGCTAATTCCCGACTACTGGGTATATATCGCCCAGGAGCTGGCACACGCCCATGTCTGCATAGAAGCGCGAGCCCCCATTGGGCAAGGTTAACAGATCACTGCATTGGCGCCGCGTAGGTGCAGCATGCACGATCTGTTCGCGTGTGCTTTGGCGATGTAATTCGACCATGGCGTATTTTGATATGGCGGTCTATCCAAGTGCCCGCCTGCTCGTACAAACGTGAGAGCTGCGTTCCTTACATACGAAACTTTAAAGAGGCACCAAAACATGCATGTCTTGGGCCGCCTGGAGACACGCTGTCCCGCGCTCAATAGGGCTTGAACCGCGCGTCTTTCTTCGGCTTGTTCTTGTCCTTCCTATCCTTCTTCTTCTTTCTCTCTTTCCTCTCCTGTCTTTTCCTGTCCTTATCGCTGCTCTGTGTAGACACGCCATTATCCGCCAAAGCATCGCCCACAGCATGCAGCCCACTCGGCACCTCCGAAGGGAGCTCCCATGCTTTCACCAACCCATCTTCGCCACACGTCAAGACACCCCGCGTGCCGGGAATGAACATCACGTCCCGGACGACGTCCTCGCCATGTGCAGGCAGCAACGAGATGGAGCCCGAGGCGTCGAAGCCCTCGCTTTTCGCGTCAAACGGAACCAACGTCAAGCTCAGCTTCAGATTGGCACCGTAAGAGACGTAGCCCGCGTCGTGGATGTCGACCACGTACTCGCAATCCGGCCACACGGCACGCACGTCCCCCAACACCCGCGGCCTGGGCTCCTCGGCGGCCTCGTAGTTGGTGTTGTTGAGCTCCCAGAACGCCAACGTCTCCATGTGAGAAAGCACCGAGATGCGGTTGGGCTGCACGAAATGACACAGATGCACCGAGGCAAAGTTGATCACCTGATGTAGAGCCTCGTCCTCGTCGGGCTCCCCGAGGTTATACACGTTGACGTAGCCGTCCGTCGACCCCGACATGAGGTACGGGAGACTGCCATGGAACGTGACTGCCGTGATGTCGTCATGGTGCGAGTCCACGAACAGACGCACGGCGTGCGCCGGGCTCTTCAAGTCCCAGAGATGCAATTCCGCGTCGGTGCCCACTAGCTCCGTGCCGCCTGCAAGCCAGTGGCCCGCATTGCTGCCCAAGGAGAGAAACGTCAGCTTTCGGCTATTCGTGAGACTGAGTTGCGGCCGATTCAAGCTCTGGCGCAAGTCCCAGACCTTGATTCCGTCGGCCGAGGCCGAGGCCAAAGTATACTGGTCGATTTTGTCGATGGCATTCACACAAGCCTCATGGGCGGTCTTGTTGATCTGTAAAGGCTGCGTGGGGCCGTCCAACGCACAAAGCGCCAATGCCCCGGAGCTGGAGCTGGTGACAAATGAGCCGTTGCTGATGAGGGGGAAGTGCTGGAGGGCGAGCGCCCAGCTGTCCAGGAACGGCAGCCACGACTGCTTGAGGACGGCGGTCATTTTTCCAGAATCAAAACGGTTTCTAAAATCCGGCGAGCTTGGGGCGGTTTCGAGAAGCGGCTGATCTTGAGAGGGACCGGGCGCTTTTCGTCTCGCTGCTGCGGCTGCCTACTCTTCGCAGAGGCACGGGCACGTAAGTGCGCGCGTCATGCATACGCGACGTGTGGCTTCTGGGAACCAGCAGAAGGGGCAGTCCACCCAGCGCCGGCGCCACGAACTTTCGGCCAAAAGCAGGGATCCACCACGCGCCCACTCTGCGGACCGCGCCCGCCGCGGCCCATGGCTCCGCACGACGTGCAGGGAACGGCCAGGCACTCCAGACAAGACCACTGTCCGTGCCTGCACACAGGCGCCCGTCTGCTCGGTCGCAGTGCCATCACAGAAACCACCCAACAACACGGCACCGCACACCACTCCTCGCCACACACCACCGGCTCCGTAGCACACGTCGCGCCATGAGCAGCATTGTCAAGAAATCGTCGCACTTCGCGCCAAAAGTGCAGAAACGGGCCGTGCGCAGGCCGCCCGCGGCCACGCCGCCAGCGTCGCAAATCACAGACGGCCTGCCCGTGCCAGAGGCCCCCGAAACGGACACAACCACAGCGGCGCCGCCCGCCCAGCCCCACTCGCCGCCCGCCACGCAGACGGCTAGCCAGGGCCGCGAAACCCCGGCCGAAAACGCGCGTTTGGGCGCCGCCACAGCTGAAAACACGCCGCCGCCGCTCTTCGCCTACTCGATCCCGACCCAGGCGGCCGCCAAGCCACCAGCAACAGACGCGGCGGACGCCGCGGTGGACCCGACGCACAAGGCGCCGTTTGCCGCCATTCCGGAGCACGCGGGCGCCGGGGACGCGGACGTGGACTACGGCGACAACGATATCTTCAAGCAGCCCAGCATGCTCCGGGGCTCCGCGCGCAGGAAGCTGTCGGCGCACGCCGGCGCCGCCGGCGGCGGTCTTGGCCGGCGCAACAGCTTGATGGCCGGCGCAGGCCCGGGCCCCTCGGGCTTGGGCGACGAGCAGGCGCACGCACGTGACCCGCCCGTGCCCATCGGCGTGCCCCAGGGCAGGCCCAGCAAGAAGCGCAGCGCGTCTGTTTCACGTGGCGCCCGCCGGTTGCGGCGCCCCTCGGCCGTGGCCATCGGCCCGGTCAAAGACACGGCTCAGGAAGAGACGGGCGCGGGCGCCAAGGTGGAGGCGCCTGCGGGCGCCGAGCCGGCATCTCTGTCCGCTGCAGTGTTGGAACAAGACTTCGTGGTGGCGTTGTGCGAGAAAACCAACCGGATGCGCAAGTTCCGCACGTCCGCGAGCGTGGAGAGCGACTTGCCGGTGGTGCCCAAGAACCTAGTCACGAGCATCTCCAGCGTGCAGCAGCTCCCGCGGCGCGTGAACAAGGAAGACGAGGCGCTCTATGCCCACGTCAGCGTGCAGGCGGACGCCATGAGCATGGCGGACCTCTGCAAGCCCATGCTCCAGATCGGGCTGACGTGCGAGACGTTTGCCTTGGCGGAGGCGGCCAAGAACAACATCCGCAGGAAGAAGCACGAGCGGCGCGATGCGCGCGAGATGGCGCGGCTCCACCGCGTCTCGTACCGGCAGGCGCTCCGGGAGTTGCAGCGTGACGAGGCCTTGGACGCGGACGAGCAGCAGGGCTTTGACTTCGAGCGCGCCGCGCGCGAGGAGGAGTTGGCGCAGGCAGCCTCCAGCAACTTGAAGATCGCCGTGGTGGACGGCCAGTTCCAGGTGGACCAGGAGTCGGTGATCCGCGGGCGCGAGTTTGCCCCCAACAGCGACCACCGCACCGTGGAGTTGGAGAATCTGTTCGAGGCGCCCGTCACGTCCAACTCGTATTCCGGCAAGACGCACACCGACGCCTGGACCAAGGACGAGTTGGTGCAGTTCTACAACGCGCTCAGCACGTGGGGCACGGACTTCACGTTCGTCGCGCAGTTGTTCCCCTACAGGACGCGGCGGCAGATCAAGAACAAGTTTACGTTGGAGGAGAAGCACAACCCGCAGCTCGTGGAGTTGGCGCTCCGCAGAAAACTCCCGCCGGACTTCGCGGACTTCTGCGCCAAGGCGTCCGGGGTCAAGTCGATCAAGACTGTGGACGAGTTCAACCGCGAGCTAGCCGAGCTCAAGAGGGAGCACGAGGCGCACATCCGCGACATCAACTCGGAGCGCGAGCGCGCCATCAAGGAGGACTTGGAGGCCAACCGCAAGCGAGAGATCGAGATGCGCACGGGCGCCAAGCCCATGACCAAGGCCGAGCGGTCGCGCATGATCCGCCAGAACGAGGTGGTGGTGGGCGAGATCGACGACGTCAAGCGCACGCGCGAGCTGCTTGACGCAGGCGGCGCGCTTTAGCGAATGTCCCCATGGCGCTCACCGTGGCGTGCTCACGGCGGCGTGCGTCGCGGCCTGCACACGCCGCGCGCTGACTCAATGCCCGTGCTTATCGTGGAAATTTCGACTCTGTCCGTGGCCAGTCCGAAAGAACATTCCGCATGTCTTCCGCAAAGGACTACGCGTTCGAGATCGTCACCAGCGCCAACCAGAGCTCGGTGAAGTTCATTGTGCGCAACAAGCCGTCGTTCTTCGCCCGCCACCTCCGCGTCCCCGTCGCTTTCACGCTTTTGGCGTGCCTTGTTCCACAGGGCCTCGAGACGCTACATGCCTGGAGGGAGCATGGCTGGCACGCCTTCTCGCCGCCTGTTGCACAGCTCGTGCAGCTCGCGCTGCGGCCGCACTCCGTGCTTCCCGGGATCCTCGGAAACGCCCTCGCGTGGCTTCCGTGGACCGCTGCTGTTGCGGCAATCCTCCTTCTACTCTCGCTAGAAGAGGCCTCGGACACCTTGATGGTCATGGGGGACTTGGGCGTGCAGATCAGCAGCAGGTCCAAGTGGAAGCTCCTCAATGTCGGGCGCCACGGGAAGTTCGTTCCCATCTCCGAAATCATCGACATTGTCATCCACGAGGGCTTCCATGGCTACGGCCAGGTCGTGTACTACATGTGTGTGTTGACGCGAGACAAGGGCCTGGGGGGCAACGCCGTCCAGGTGATCTTCCCTCATTTCTTGCCGCGCAAGGAAATTTTGCTCCAAGTGTGGAAGCTGAGCCGCCAGATGCTCTACGGCAAGACCAGAAGGCACTACAGGCACGTGCCGGGCCAAGGGCTCACGGAGGTGCAGCATCTACATGAGTGAACCAACGTTTCGAATCCGGTTGTTAAAGTATCCATGGCCACGGCCGAAACCAACCGGGCCTGCCGCTCAGGGCGTGTCTATTAAATGCGAGGCAAGGGGGCATGGCGCTGTCACTGGCCGAGCTGCTTGAAGATGTGCGCAAAGTTTTTCCGGTCAGCCAATATCGCCACCAGCAAGCTGGCGCCCGTGTATCCTGCGACACTCAAGAGCATTTTGGAGTACGCGGGCTTGAATGGGGGGAGATGGGCCATGGTGTGGAAGCGAGAGAGTGGAAGGATCATCGAGAGGTGTGGAGCGGAACGCTGGGTAATTTGGATGTTTCTAGGGCCCGGGCTTGTAGAGACTGTGATGAGAGGGGAGAGGTAGGGCCGCGTACATGAGACTCTATTTATACAAGCCCGCCAAAGCAATCAGCCGTGTCGGCAGATGGCCTGTCCCGTTTTCACCCGGCTTTGCCATCTGGCAATCGGGTGACTTACGCCGCGCGCCAACAAAGCATGCAGAATCTTGAGTATTCGCTTAGGGGGGCCCGCGCTTGCAGTGGGTCTTTGGGGCATCTTTACTTTGGTATCTCGAAACTATTGATTTTGTGTTGTGAGACTGGCTATAGGTAACGTGGAATAGAAGGATTCTGGAAAATACACCCAGCTTGATTGGTGTTTCGGGCCTGGTTCTGTAAGAGTATCCGAGAGATGGCGCACGCGCGGCGCGGTAGTATTCCGCCAAATTGAATGTTCGCTGCGTCAAGCGACATCCGTGGTGTGACTAATATATCGTATCCCATGGTTTTCCACAACAAACCTGGCAGCTCCTTCAATAGAGGCCTTCCATCTTATATACGATTGTATCAAGTACAGCTCATTGTCGATTTTTGGCGAAAAATGCTTGATGAGCTTTGTATAAGATCTGGTTGTCTTCAGGGCCGAGCTATACTTCATACTTAAAATTAGCATCTGCATTAAATGCTAGAAAAGAGCTTTCTTGAATCAACAAAATAAAAAAACAAACTACTTGGTACATGTCTGGGCTCGTGGGTTCTGTGAGACGAATTGCTATACGCGAATTCCGGGTATGGTTTATTAGCACAGCCTGCAATCGCTGGCGAGAGGGTGTTAGCGCATCTCAAAGACATGGAACGTCACGTGCGAAGTCACGTCACTACTAGTGCACATCTAGTCTGTAGAAAGAACTCTTCATGAGGAAAAGGAAAAGGGTCGGAGGGGGGATGACACCCGGATATAATGAATACTATAAAGAACCCAGTCGCGTTCTAATAGAAGGTCACGTGCCGGGGGCCGGAACCAGATCTTCAACATGGGCCTATAATCATAAACTGCACCAAGCTGGCTGTCCTGTTATTGCGGGGCCCAAGGCCCATTTTTCGGGGTCACGGCATATCACAGAATATGCGTTTATCCCCAGGACACGCCATGACCCAGGGGCTTCAGCACTAGTGTTTTGCATTTCATGCTTCAGTTATATAGCCGTTCGCTATGATTCGACGGCGCAAACCCCCCTACAGCATCCAGCTGATCCTGTCTCCATCCCCAACTACAGGCATAGCCAGTTGTACCAGGATAAAACATCCGATCAACGAGCAAGACTATACAACGGACATAAAGGCGCGGCCCGTCCTTCCGCGAGTTATGAGTATACTGCTAATCGTCAATTAGTGTTTTGGTATATCCAGCGCCCCGGCGAGACCGAGCAGGCGCCATGCCATGTTAATAGTTTAAACCGTGTATTTCAGTATATAATACTCGGGGCTGCTTATGGTGATTCCAGGCCCTTGGAGAACAAGGCCAGCTCCGTGTGAGATCATCTTGAAGAATCTATCACGATCCCTCGCTCTGACTTAACCTAGTATGCACTTCGGTAAGTCTCCTCGATACGTATTCTGTCATGATTCATGTCAGACATGTCTAATGATCATTCCAGAAGCACAGTAGCAGCAAAGTAGCCAGAATCAAGTTTTTCTCTCTCTGAAAGCAGGAGCAATAATGAGAAGAATTCTGCGTGGAATTCACTGTTTTATTATAGTCACGCAGAGCTATATGTTGTTGATGATAAGCATACAATTTAACTGAATTTCAAAGAAATTTTTCATATGTGGTTTGCGACCACAGCCAATACTGTGGAAGCTTGATGTATAACAGTTATGCAAGACGGGGAGATCTTTTGCATTGTTTCCGATTTGAAATACGCTTCTTGCACACTTGGCTGAACTTAACGAGAAGTATTTGGAACGGCGGGAAATGATGTTCCACATTTGCAAATCTCTGGGGCGCTATCTGGTGGCTGTCCACTATAGGAAAGAATACCTGATGTTAAATCAAAAAGCTGCAACTCATATCCTATGCCAATATTGAATGACACTTTACGAACATTGTCAACAAAGATATTCAAGAGACCTATGGCTGTGTAATATCGATATGTCTGAGTTGAATACGTTAGAAATTGGATTCCGTTGCTTCCTCCTAAGCCAGCGAGCTTAATAACCGGAGGCTCGCTTGAATGTGATTCTAGTCCCAAAATCTTCAACAAAGAGTTGGAGGATGCCAAGTAAATGGTCTGATCTTCCGCAATTCCATGGGTGCTCTCCGAGAATTGCAAGTCTAGCTGTCCACCAGAACCTACAATAATACAGCCATTTCCCTCTATGTTTGTCTGTACTGGCCAGTGGGTGTTGTTTAAGCAGAGAGATCCAGTGTTTGTTATGGAACGATATCCATCATCCGGAACGTATCGTTGGATTTTTAACTGGGCATTCTCACCATGAGCTACCAGAAAAAGCATCATACCACTGTTCGTCCATGTAGCCACTGAAGTCACTGAAAAAGGGGAAGCTCCATAGTCTCCACCATAAACACCAAAGTACATGTTTCCAGTATTCACAAACGATCTAGTAACCATGATGTGATAATCAGAAAATACTCGAGTCGTCAAACAGTTAAAAGAAACAGTTCCAGAATTCTCGAAGTCTTGTCCTGTCATTCTCACCCAAACGTCCTGATTGTCACGATTTGTGACATGAAGACTGCCGTAGTTTCTAACGGAGTCCAGGAATGTCACACGTGAACTGTTAACAATTGATAAATATACTTCGGCACTGACTGTAAGACTTTCTTCGGCGAACTCGGCTATGTTGTTTGCCACAGTTCTATCAACTATTTCCATTGAAGTTGCCAAAGCAACCAAATTCAAGGTGATTGCTATCCTTATAACTCCGAGAATCATATCGTATCAATTTATGAGAACAGGTCACTGTGAAGTATCACAAAATCTTTTTCAAGTGATAGAAAATTAAAACTTTCTAATATTGGCCTCATAGGTTTTGCCAGAAAGTCACGCTGCTTGATTATCGAGTTTTCCTTACTCACAAGTCCGGAATTCTTGTCACTTTTATATTACTTTGATTTTAGGTTAAACGCGGAAGTATCGAGTCTTGCATTAAAAGTGTAACAAAAGATCAACCTTGCATAATCATCTGCAATTAAAGATCATCAGAACATGCTTTTCCTGTGCAATATGAGTTGTGCAGCTCCCAAACCTGTCTCGTGTTCGAACTGAATTAAGAACTCTGTTTTTATCTCTTACAAGCGGCTTTTTACAGTACATTATATTCCAATTGCCATGTTGACATCAGTCTGATGCCATTCTGACCTTAAAAATAAAATCCTACCAAAAGTAAAAGCTCGACATTACAAACTCGAAAAAGCGAACTGTATCTTGTAAAAGGATTTTAAACTTAAATTCGAGTGCACTGGTCTTGCTCAAACCTTAAGAAAGCCGTTGGAGCTTGAATAAGAATTACAAATTCGAACTTAATCAAAAAAGCTCAATAATTACAGACCCAGAAAATTTGTTTCGTGCACTCTTTATTGTCTAAATTTAACATCAAATACCTTTTTTGTTTTCATCTCGAATGCCGTGCAATACTATCATGACCGTTTACTTTTTTTATGCCAATTTAATAGTCTGCTTAATTGACCTATCTTCTCACCAATTGTAAATTCATCTACAGTATAGAGACTAGTTTTTAATAGAGCTCGATGTACAGGAAATAAAAATTAACAACCAAGCCACAATAACTTGAGTAAAATATGTATGGTGCATCTCTGAAAGACTCCGACAGTTACATTATTAATCAAAAGGATATTATAAGAATTCTTTAGGGGGTTATAAATAAATAGGTTTCAAGCTCCTCAAAGCTTACCACCACACTACTCCGCTTAAACGAACCTATTCTAATTAATCTGATTTCTAAAGATTATCAGCGAGGTGGTCTATGATATTTATCATATGTAACAAAGACCTCTAGAAGGCATTGAACAAAACATAAAAAAAGCAAGACAGGTATTTGATGCTTCTTGAAAAATGATAAGCAGTTTTTCTTTCAAAAAGCCCCAACTTTACTGCCTTTATAGAAACCAGAAATATCCTTACTCAATCATTGCCTGATTGAACCGAAATTTGCAATTCCACTTTCTTCGAGTACTAAAGGTAGCAGCATAGGAAGAAGTACTAGTTTCCCCATAGCTCTAACATATTAGTTTGCATGAACATGCATTAGGTGGTGTGTTTGGGCTAGGGGGTTCGTATACTAATCTGCTGCCCGCCGGTCCACTTGTCAATTTAAAATACCTCAAATCGTAGCTTTCTCCTATCTGTATCTGAACCACTTGCCTTTTGGACAGTGTTATTACCAACAAGCCTGAATTCTCAAAATAATCATACTCCGTGGTCAGATTGTTAAACTCAACATCCAAGTCAATCCAATTGTGTTGGCCAAATCCAGCAATATTTATGAATGGAGGAGTCAGCAAGGATGTCAAGCCAGATATGGCCAATACTGAAGCAGGTGATTCTAAGTAGATAGTCTGGGTGTTTTGAACAGCATTGACGCCTCTTGCAAAACTAATCTCAAGTCTTGAATCAGACCCCACTGCAACACAGTCGTGTCCTTTAATATCCATATTTGTGTTCCAATGAGTGTTATACAAGCAAATGGATCCGTTATATGTGATGGCCAAGGATTCATTTACAATAGACTTTCCGACGACGTATAACTCAGTCATAGAACCAATTCCCTTTTGAAAAATCATTTTTCCTCTGTTAATCCATAACCCAAAAGAGGCAACTACAAAAGGAATGCTCTGAGTCTGATTTGAGCAGATACCAAATGCTATTTCACCTTTATTCTAAAACCCTTTTCTGGCAAAGATTACATAGCTAGACTCGCCCAATTGTGAAAACGAAGTGAAATCGACCTTTCCAATATTTCGGAACTCAGCTCCGCTCATACGTAATTTCATTGGCTGATTCTCATTTCTTACAGAAAACGTGCCGGAATTTCAAACATCTCCCAGAATATTGAAATATGGACGGTTAGTAACAGTGAAATTTTCTCCCGTTGAAATAGTGAGATCAGTTAGGTTACTATATCCTCGAAATATCTCCACAGAATCGGTGGCAGAGGGGAATGAGATTTTGGGGAAACAATAGAAAAACATGGACAACGATCAATCGTGAGCTTTCAATTAGAGGACACTGCCCGAATACTCTTTTGAACTTTTTCCGCAGCGTGAAATATTCATGTCCTTCGCGAAGGGCATAAAACAGGAAAAAAATAGTAAGAGTCTTCAAATTTTTGAATTATAGTAGTTTGTGACTATTTTAGTTGTTGCCTTCAATTTATATCGCCTGACAATAGAGCCTTATTATATGATGATTAAAACTATACTCTATGTTGACCTTAAACAGACTTCTTCAACCTTAGTTTTATACTGTTGTTAAAAATAAGATGATAATGGTCACCACGACAATGGATGGCTTAAATGGACAATAAAAACTATTTGAAGTGCTGTTTTATTTCGCGATTCGTTGACCATAATTAGAGTCTAGCTACTAATTATACACCTGAAGACGCACAGTAAACGCGAATGTCTTGATCTGGCCGTGGGATTGGAATGAGGGGCTAGTTAAACTAGTTGATGCCACTAAAAGATTCTCTAGATCAAAGTTCAATGGAGTTTTAGAAAGTATTTGATGCAAAGTTAAGTACGGTTTTGAAACTTCGTGTCCTACACAATAACGTGCTTTTGTTAGCACAAATCGCTAAGCCAAGAAAACCTTATTAATTTTTGGGCGTTTACCGTTTTTATTAGTTTCAATGCATTAATGTTGTATAGAAAACTCACCCGCCAAAACTCTTGGCCATCTAACCACAAATTTTAAAACATGCTTCGTGTCTTGTCTATGATATGTTTTTTTTTTTTCGTAAAACTTCACCCCCAGCATGATGAGCTTTACTGACAAATAGATGATCACGATTCTGTCACGAAACTTTTTTCTAACGATTGGTTGAGCCAGAGCTGGAAATCAGTAGCCTGGGTCTCGAATCAAATGCCTCCCTTGCTTCATAAATTTGATTTTCCAAAAATTGTTAAGAGTTTGTGGCTTTTTGACTTATGGGATACATATTGCGAAATGAAACATTGATCAAAATTGCACACAGTGGAGGGAAGGGTTAAATGGGGAACTAAGATGCAAAGAAATTTTTGTGCTAAAACAATATACTGGTTTCACAAAATCGTGAACAGCTGAATTACTTCCGAAACCTGATATATACTATCGTGCAGTTTACATGTGCAAACATGAATCACTATACCTACATTTGTTCTACTTTGCTGGATTACATAAAAAACGGCATGCAGCCACCATAAAAGGAAATGCACTTGTTTCGAATAATAATTATTCTGGATATCATGGTGAATCAAGCGGTGTTTGAATAAAAGGGCTATGGAGAGGCGTACAATGCGGCATGCAAATCAAGCTGCCCGAAATCGATGAAGTTAGTATAAAATGTGTCGTCAGAGTCTCACTATCCATGAATGTCTAGTATTCTTGAACAGAGAGCAACTCAGGAAAACGTTGTCAACTTCTTTGTCTCGTGTATAAACATCAGTGTATCCATCATAGTATTTTAACATAATGTATTGTATGAGATAGTCTGGTTGTCACTGTATAACTGTTCGATCCCCGCAGAAATACTGAACCCGGAGACTTTTCGCCAAGGGCAGCTCTGTTACTATTGACGTTCTTGTTAGCACTGATGCACTGTCTGTAATATTAAGTACAAGCGGGCACACAAGCTCCAAAGGAATCACATGATATCAAGCTCCATTTCACTGACTACGTGCTCAATCTATAATTCAAAAGAAACACTCTGTCTAAGGTACAGTTTTTTGTTTTTTTCTTTTTTGGTTGCTTACAGAGTACACTTCGGGTCTTGGTGAAAGGTTGATTTTTCTATTCAGTGTCCTTTAGCTTCACTTATTTCAACAGGTAAACTATAAACAATATGCATTCTCTGAAACTGACTATTTTCATGGTCTTTGTAGTCCAATTTCCGCGGCTATTCATGCAAGATTGTTAATAATTATTGAGCTGCAAGCATTCCTAAACGTGGTAAAGCCGCGCACAGCCAGCAATTTGCCATCCCAGATGAAAGAGATATAAATACAGTGATCAGATGTTTTTCGTTACCGAAATTGCAGCACGAGAACATAAAACTGACTCATAACTTTCAACTAGGTGGGTTTCCGGAAAAATATTCGAACAAAAACTCTAGATTTACTGCCCACTATTATCTGGTGCACATTACTGTGATTATTTTCTTCCATATGAATCCAGCATTCCACGTAGTCTTGATGGCCAATATCTTTTTGGCCAGCAATGTGTGGGCAATTTTTATCGAGCACAATATTACTATGAGCACGATGAACGAATTGATACTTACAAGTCTCACCGTCCGTCCAGAGGTATACTTCTCAGTTATAAACAGCAATCTTTTCACTGTGCTGGGGCTCTTTAAGAATGAAGGCAATATAAATTTCACGAGCTCCAGTAGTAGAACCACTGGTGTACGGATCACGGGGGAAGAATTTGAAAATTTGGGAAATGTCATACTCAACTCGTTGTCAAACGAGGCCTTTTCCGAATTTCACATTACACTTTTGGGGTCGTTCCAGAATACTGGAAATATCTACTTTGGTATTCAAGGTGGGAGTTATGAAACTGCACCGTTCTCTGTCACGTCTGTGACTGAGTGGTATAACACTGGTATTATGGTGTTTGCAGCAACCTATGGTATGGATGTGAGGCTAGATTTTGAATGCCGCTCTTTAAGCAACGAGCTCACTTCAATAGTAAATGATGGAACGGTCTGCTTGAATAACACCCTCTGGCCAGTAAAAACAACCATTGAAGGAATTGGATGTATCACTCTCGGCTCCGGTGGTCAGCTAGACTTACAATACTCACAACGCACATATGCTATAGCAGCCGCTCAAACGGTTTACTTGGCTTCATTTGATTCAATTTTGAAAGTCACCGGATGGGGTTTATTTGAGGGTAACATACCCGTGATCAAAATTGCAGGCTTTGGGAATAGTAATCTCATCCAGCTTCATACGTATTCTGTTAATGGCTTTCGCTATTCCCTGACGACAGGTATGTTGACTGTTCGTGTGGGTGATATTCATGAAGTCAATTTTGACATTGGCACAGGGTATATAATGCCTTTGTTCCGGTTGACATCAAGCGCCATATACTACAGGGGAAATCCCCCACAAAGTCCGCCCGAAATATGCTTTTGTGCAACAACGTTTCCTACTGCCCCACGGGCGCTAGTTCTGATATAATAGGCTTCAATCGACTTTTGGTCTGCTTAAATATAGATACTATTATCAGAGGCGTTTTCTAGAAGCCATCAGATGGAAAAAAAGAAAGACTCTCAAGTTTCTCCGGGTGTAGTTCAAGTCATCAAGAATATAATATGATAAACGATTGCGGAAGCTTATTTCAATAAGCTCATGTAATATTCATGATCATAGACTAAAAGCTTTATCTTTAGCAGTAAAGGCAGTAATTACATAAGATTGTTTCAGAGTCAGCTTTTGGATGTGTTTTTTCTAATATCTGGTAGATCATTTGACTACTAAATGGTTAACTTTGAAGAATGGTACTTGATACTCTACAAAGCAAAGCGTTTAAAATGTCTCAGTGTCGGACCTTTGTCGAATAGTCACCGTTTTTGGCTTTTCTCGGTGCTTTTACCTAGAGGAGCACATGGGTCTACAAGTTGGGTTACCGCAGCTCGACATCTTTGGCTACCTCCAATCTGAAGTCTCGTTAATAAATATACTGATTAACAAAATAGACAAAGACACACAAGTTTCGTAAGGTCGGGTCTTCAGTGGGATAAAACATCAAAGCTTATAGGAGGATTTCACATACTAAATACATCAAATGTTCTCATATGGAACACTGACTTATCTGTGGAAACTCTTCAAGACGGACAGATACAAAATAAACAGGCGTGAAAACTCAACTTGAAAGCCAGAGTGTCAGGTTAAAGACAAAATCAACGGAGCTTGAGTTTGAACAGATATTAATGTTTAGCTTAGAACTCGAGTCTCTTTCTGGTGTTTCCCCTTATTTCATGTTTCGTGTAAGAAGTGCTTTCCAAGGTAGCGTCTCAAAAGTCTTTTTTATCTCAAAAATTGATTACCTGTACTCATTGAAAAAACGGTAAAAATGTTAGATAAAGAAAAGTTGCAGGAAACAGTTACACATTATTTGCAAATGTATGGGGGCTTTTTTTTATTACTCGATTTTGCCGTGCCTAAATGGTAGTCCGTGTCACTATTGTCTCAAACTCATTTTGATCATACCTTCTCCCTGCTTTGATAGAAACTCAGGTTTCTCGGAGCGTGAGAATATTAAATGGCTTTAATCTTAATATGGAGCACTATCTTTTAGTCCACGTTTAGAGCGGTTGTATTAACTGTCACCAAATCTTGCCAGATTTCTACATGCATGTTGCTTCTACTTGAGATTACTTCCTGAGCTAGGCATTTGGGGGTTAAAGCCGTGCCAAGTCGGAGCGGGGGTTGAACGCTTTTTAATTCGAAGCCGTAGTATCAAAATCAAATCTGGACATTGTTGAGGGCCCGGGAAAGTCCCAATGCGTGTTTTCTGCTCGGACTTCTCTGGCATCACTCTTTCGTTCTCCTGAGCTTTTCGAATTGCTCGAGGTACCACGACCAGTCTCGGTTGGCAAAATAATATTGCACCTGTAGTTCTACATTCACGCTGTGATTTTTAGTGGATGTTCAAAGAACACATTTCTCTGATTGAAGGGCCAATTCAGTATATGTTTAATTCAGACAGCAGTCACGCAGAAATAATAGGGTTTGGCTATCTGCCAACTCGATCGTACGAAATGCCGGTGCCTTGGGACTCAAGAATACAGACACTTTTTTGATGTTGGGAAAACCTCACCAGAGCGACACCACTTAGCGAAGTCAAAATTGGCAAAGGCCCTGAATTCCTCGTACTTGACGTTAATCCTATATCAAAGTAGTTGTGTTGAACTCGCCGCTTAATGAACATCAGACCCAAAGCACCGCCGGGCCCTAATCTTTTATTTGGGCCTACCACCAGGTGTTTGTAGCCCGCAGACAGCTTGCCCAGAAAGGCACGACACAAATTCAAACCAGGGTGCGTGCTGACGCTGGAAAGACGTGTTTTGAGGAGCAGCGGAACACGCCGTCAACATTTAACTTGGGACAGTCCCATATTGAAAGTGAAGATTCGGGACGGCCCCATGATATAAGTAAAGATCGGAACGTTTCCATGATGTAAGTGAAGATTCAGAGCGGTCCCATGAAGTAAAGAGCTTATCCAAACACAAATAGCTGCGCGTCGGAGGGTAAATGTACGCGAGCAGGATGATACGATTGGTTGGGTGCACATTTTTTGGGATGTCGCTGGCTTAAAACAGAAAACTCGGGAAACACCTTGACTGTTTCCACTTTGGTTTGCCCGTCTTCTGGAGCAGCAGCTTTGCGCTGTTCTTCTTCGGATTCTCGATATGGTCGGTTATGAAATGGGATTATGGCAAGCCAAAAGGAAGGAAGAAAGAGAAACAGAGAGTACAGCACTAAGCCCTAAGTAAATGGCGTGCTGGACTGTGCTTCACTTTGACTTGGATTCAAAGCCGGCGAACGCCCCGTCAGGGGTGTTTGTATTTTTTGGTAGTATGACAGGCCTCGTTTCCCATTCTTGTTGTAATTTTAGGCTCACTTCTGTGTTAATTACAGGCTTCTTTGTTGTAGACCTCACTCTCTGTTGTGATACATTATGTGAAATCTACCACAACTCAATGCTCAGAAAATCAAACTCGTATATCATCTTTGTACGCGAAGTACTGGGATCACCAACTTAAGGATTGTGTGTTCTGCTTACTTTGTTGTAATTTAAGGCTCAATTTGTTGTAATTCTAAACCCACTTCTGTTGTAGTTGCATGCTCACTTATCGTGTAATTGCAGGCCCACTTCTGGTGTAATTGAGGATCACATTTGATATTATTGAGACTCACATTTTATGTAATTGAGGCTCGCATTTGGGTGATTACAGAATCACCAAAGATCAATGCTCAGGAAAGATATCCTCGTATATAATCTTTTCATACGAAGTGCTGGAGTCGCTATTTTGAAGGCTTGAAAGATCTCTTGGACAGCGATCTTTTGACGACAGACGTAGGTCACACATGAAAATATTTCAACGTTTTTGGAAACGTCTATGCTTATATTGTGGCTTGTTAGCTTTTTCAGCCACCTATGTTAGAATCAACTTCTCAATATACAGAAAGAGCTCCGCGAGTTTCTATATGACAAGACCCAGAATGTCTGATCAGAAAGGCAGAGCACGACGCTACTCCGGATAATACATTTACACTAGATTTGTTGGGAAGACACCGACTTTGACTTGAATGCCTGTAATATCGGAGAGTATTAAAAAAGCGCCGTATGTCACAAATGCGGGCCAAGGTGGCGGGCCAGGCAGTGATAAATAGAGATGGGCCGTGTTCTGATACTAGGGACGAATTTGGGAGCTGCTTCAACTTTGTTGTTTTTTCACACTGTTAAGTGATTGTTTCTTTTATCTGATAAATCTCCCAAGAAAAAACTTGAGACCACACATTAGCGAGATTATTGTTTGCTTGCCTTTGGCCCTGACATGAACAAGTGATAATTGGCTCGAAATTACCTGGTCATAGTTGAACTTTGAGCCAAACTTTCAAACACAGATGTAAACTTCAATCAGTTTATGAGAGGATTCACCTCATTTTTGGATATCTGAGCTGTTAATACAAAGAACAATCACATTAATGGACAGGTCTAGAGGTAAGAGACCCGTTGGACGTATACGGTTTTGTACTCTCGTGCATAGCTGGCTTCCTATGAAAACATTCTAATCGTATTTGATATCTGAAGGTATATAAAACCGAGCCTGGAATTAGGAAGAACGAATGAGTTAAGTTGGGTATTATACTGATCTTAGCCTCACAACGAGAATTGTATCGAGTGTAGCCTTATTTTCTGTTGTGCTCAGCTTGTTGTGATTACAGGCACATTTCTGCTGAGATTAAAGGCTCATTTACTTCCCTGCTGTAATATAGGTCACTTATACTTACTTGCTCACTTGTTCACTTGTTCACTTGTTGTAATTACAGGCTTACTATGTTGTAATTGCAGGTCTTACTGTGTTGTCTTTGCAGGCTCATTTACTCTTTTCTGCTGAAATTACAGGCTCACTTTGTTGTAATTACAGGTCTCACGATGTTGTGACTACAGGTCTTACTATGTTGTCTTTGCAGGCTCATTTACTCACTTGTTGTGATTGCAGGTCTCACTTTTGATATAGTTACAGGCTCAATTCTGTTGAAGTTAAAGGCTCATTTACTCACTTGTTGTAATAACAGGCTCGCTCTGTTGAGATTACACTCTCTTTTACTCTCCTATTGTAAATACAGGTCACTTGTACTTACCGGCTCATTTACTGACTTGTTGTGGTTACAGCCTCGTTTTGTTGTACTTACAGGTCTCACGTTGTTGTAATTACCGGTCTCACTATGTTGTAATTACAGGGTTCACTGTGTTGTAATTACAGGTCTCACTTATTGTAATTACAAGCTCACTTTGTTGTAATTACAGGCTCACTTTGTTGTAATTACAAGCTCACTGTGTTGTAATTACAGGTCTCACTTATTGTAATTACAAGCTCACTTTGTTGTAATTGCAGGTCTCACTATTACAGGTCTCACTTTCGCAGTAATTGCAGGTCTCTTTTTTGCAGTAACTACAGGCTCACTTTGCAGTAATTGCCAGCTGTGGCCGACCAGTCCACACCTCCTCCTGCACGCCCGCAGGCCGTGCCGTTCCGATGTGCCCCGGGTTCCCCTCGCGGCGGATTCTGCAGCCAAACGCAAACCCAACCTCCGCCAAAAACCAACAGCCAGTCTCTCCGGACCCAGGCCAGGCCGCCTGCAGAGAGCACCTTTTGACGTGGCGTCTCACCGCCAGACACCCTCGCGCCAGCCGCGCCGAAAAAGGAAACATCCCACACAGAGACGGAACTGCCCGAACCGGCCGCCTCCAAGCACTAAACATAAATACCGGCACCGCACCAGGCCAACACCAGTCCAACCAGGCCCATCCAAATAGGCCCCTCCAAATAGGCACATCCAAATAGGCCCGTCCAAATAGGCCCCTCCAAATAGGCCCCTCCAAATAGGCCCCCTCAAAAAGGCCCGTCCCAATAGGCCCCGGCCGCCGTCCGCCGTCTTTTTTTCCCGGGCCCGCCTGGCCCAACCCACGCAAAAAGTTTTCTCGCTGGCCCCGGTTTTTTTACCCGCTCCACGCACCGGGTCTCAGCACTCTGTTTTTGTTTGAGCCCCCGTGCTCACCTCGTGCCAACAGCGGCTCTGCCACCTGGAAAACACACCGACGCAAACCATCCAAAAACTCCTGGCACCACCCAAAACACTCGAGGCACCACCCAAAAAATACCTGGCACCACCCACAAAAACACCTGGAAACTCCCGCCAAAATACCTGGAAACTCCCGCAAAAACACCCGCGCATTCCACCCCTCCCGCCAATCTTCCCAGTGTCTCAATCCCCCAATCCCACAAAGCCCACAGATCCCACAAACCCTAGAAATCGGTCTCGCTGCCGCAGCCCCTGCCTAGGTCCAACACGCACCCGCCGGGCACGCCGCTTTTAGCCACGGCTCGTATCCTCCTTCTGGGTCCTGGCTGCCACAAAAAAACACACAAAACACACAAACACACAAACACAACAAAAACACACAACAACACGCGCCCGGCCCGACCCCCACTT
Source organism: Metschnikowia bicuspidata var. bicuspidata NRRL YB-4993 (assembly GCF_001664035.1). Taxonomy (NCBI): domain Eukaryota; kingdom Fungi; phylum Ascomycota; class Pichiomycetes; order Serinales; family Metschnikowiaceae; genus Metschnikowia; species Metschnikowia bicuspidata. The sequence continues at coordinate 3,154,686 of NW_017387731.1, read as the reverse complement.
CTCGTCACTCCTTTCCCTCCGCCCGGCCGACTTCCGCCGCGCCCAAAACACAAACCCACATGGCCGACCAGCCGCCTGCCCTGCCACACGCCAAGGCGCCGCCGGCCAGCCCCAAGCGCTTTTTGCGGGCGTTCAACGCGCCGCCGTTCCGCCCCCAGCCGCTGACACAAACACGCGAGGTCCGCCCCGGGGGCCCGGCCGCTCCCGATCTCCCCCGGGACCCGTCGCCGTCGCTCTCGCCGCTGTTCAAGTTCCATTCGCGCAGCCGTAGCCACGACCTTGTGCACGCGGCACGGCCGCTGCCGGCGGCCCCAGCCTGGACCCAGCTCATCCCGCCGCTCCCGGCCACGCCGCGCCGCCGCACCAGCAACCGCCACACCATCGCCATTTCGCCGGAAGAAATGGCGTCTTTCCCGCTGGGTCTGCCGAAAAACGCGTCCCAACACGCCGGCCTGCCGAAACCAGTGCCCCCGATGCCCCAACGACCGCCGCCTCGCGCGTACTCGTCCACCAATCTGCTGACGCCGCTGCTGGCCGACACCGTGGCGCCGTTTTCCCGGCCGGGGGGGCCGCCGGGCCCGCGGGTGCCTCCTGCCGCGGCCCAAAAGACCCACAAGACCCACAGCTCGCGCCCGCCGCAGACGCCGCCGCCGCACTTCGCAGCGTACGCGCCTGGCGTGCCGGCGGCCGCTTCGCCGCGTGATCCGCGGCCGGATTCGGGCCCGCGCACGCCAGACGGGCCGTCTTTGGCCCCGGCGCCGCCTGCGTTGGTCGCCCAGGCCTCGCTGCGCGCCGTCACGGTGGTGCCGCCTCCTGGTCTGGGCCCAATCGTGCGGTCTCTGGGTGACCAGCAGGGCCCACAGCCCATGCCACCAGCTCAGTCCACGCCTGCCACTCAGTCCACGCCTGCCACTCAGTCCACGCGTGCCACGCCGCCACAGGCGCAGCAGCACCAGCAGAGATCGCGGCCTTCCATAAAAAAACGCAAGACCTGCAGCCTGTGCCACCAGGCTATCAACGGCCAGTTCGTGCGGGCGCTCAACAACGCGTACCACGTCGAATGCTTCAAGTGCCACGAGTGCGGCGCGCTTTGCCTGGCCAAGTTCTTCCCCCACGAGGTCCTCACGGCCCAGGGCACGGCCGTCCAGGTGCCGCTTTGTGAGTATGACTACTTCAAGAAGTTGAGTCTCATCTGTCATTCCTGCGATAGCGCCTTGCGGGGTCCGTACATCACCGCGCTAGGGAACAAGTACCACTTGGAGCACTTCAAATGCCATGCCTGCGGCAAGGTCTTTGAGTCCGACGAGAGCTACTACGAACACGACAACAGCGTCTACTGCCATTTCCACTACTCGCAGCTCTACGCCACCAAATGCGAGGGCTGTCATTCTTCGATCGTCAAGCAGTTTGTCGAGCTCTTCAAGAGCGGGAAGGTCCAGCAGTGGCATCCGGAGTGCTACATGGTGTTCAAGTTCTGGAACGTGAGCGTTACCATGGAATCGGTGGGCCTACCGGAAAACTTCGCTCTTGACGCCGCCGCCCTCGCCAACATCACTGTACAAGACTTGGTCATGTCAGAGCAGAAAATCGAGACTGCAGTTATGAACTGCTGGGTTGTCTTGTCCGGCTTCGAGGAAACCTCGGCTTCGTGCATCTCCGAAATGCTTCTCTCCGCATGTGCGGGCAAACGCCTGACCGGACTATTGACCACAGGAAAGTTGGTGCTCTATTTGGAAGTCTTGTTCCAGGCATTGGACCATGTGCAGAACATGTGCTTGGAATGCAAGCCTGACAGTGTGTCGCTAAGCGACTCCAAAACAGCGCTCTTGGACGAAGTGTACTCCGTGGATGCGTTCGACAAATTCCAGGCGCTTCGAAAGGAGCCCAGAAATATTTCGGGCAAGCTCATGAGCTACTTGGCCATTCTAAGAAAATCACACAAGATTGCTGAATCCGGCAGTCTCTCCTCTGAACTCCTTGCCGTGATTACTGGATGTGCGCACTACTTGAAGCTCTTGATCAGAATTGGTTTAAACAATGCCCTCGCCCTAAACAAGCTCCGCGGCGACACAAAAGCGTTGGACGGGTTCTTGGGCCTAGTGAAAAATTACGAGGAAGTCGACTTGGCCTCAAAGGCTGAAGGTGACGGGAAAAGATCTTTTGCCGCCCGTTTCTCTGTGCCTCACAACTCAACTGATGCATGCCGCTCGTGTTCCAAAAGCATCGAAAAGTCGTGCATTATGTTTGCAGAGTTCAGATGGCATCACAAGTGTTTCGAGTGCTCAGGCTGTCACCGGAAACCATCAAATGAATTCAGAGTCGAGTCATTCTTATACAGTCTGAACAACAAGATAGCATGCTCCGATTGCGCAATGTCGGATACTGCGTCGGGCATGGGTTACACGTCTGGATTTATCAAGGTATCAGATCTCTCCCAGCTAGTCTACCTATTGAAAATCGCCCTTTCCAGATCCAAGGTCGCTATAAAGAAAGACAGTATAATTGCGTCGGGGTCGGTGGACTACCTCAAGCCTGCCTCTGATATGTCCCATATCCTGGAGGAACCCTCAGAAACAGAAACAACATACTTGAAAACGCTCGATGAAGTCACCACCTTGAGGCAAAAAAGAGAAAGTCAGAAACTCGGTAACTCAGTCAAGCAAAGTGCCAGAAAGTCAGTCATTTTAGGTGCTCCAGAAGCTGCGACGGCGAGGGCCGACAACACCTCGAGTGATGCTGAAGACAGATTACCTGTTGAAAGACAAGGAAGCTCCTCAAGTTCTATGTCCTTTACAACCCTGCGCCGCGATTCTGACTACTTTGACTCTCACAACAGCCCAATCAGAATCCGTGACGAGCCACCTCAAACTATGACAGGGATTAGCTTGGGCCGCACTTCGGATCTCTTGAAGAATGAGAAGTCTTTGACTTTGGACGATATTCCTAGAATCGTTGCTGCAGAACAAGCAAGAGAACAACGGCCCAACGCGTTTAAACACCACAATTCCCTATACCAGAAGAACAATCTGCAGATAAGGTCAGTTAGCAATACCAAGTTCTCGAATGAGCTTTCCCAAAAACCTCTTAGTTCTGAGGAAAGAGCACAAGACAAACACAAGTATTTCTCGGAATTGACACCGCAAGAACACACAATCATGCGCCACATTGCCATTGAGGCCTTGTTAAGCATAAGTAATCAGTTCGCTCGCGAAGAGCTCTTGGCGCATGCCCAGGTTAAGAAGTCAAATACATTCTGGGACAAATTCAAGTTCGGGGGCGACAAAAGCAAGTCTATGAACGTGTTCGGTCTGGATTTGGAAGAAGTGGCCAAGAAATATGGCGTGGACACTAGCTTAGGTGTCGGTCCTTCACAATTACGAATCCCCATGCTAATGGAGGATATCATTCTCGCCCTTCGACAAAAAGATGTTTCTGTCAAGGGTATATTTCGATTGAACGGAAACATCAAGAACCTTCGTGAATTAACGGAGCAAATAAATGCCGCACCTTTGAAATCCCCGAATTATGGGAACTACTCTGCCGTGCAACTCGCTGCATTGATGAAGAAATGGCTCAGAGAACTACCTAATCCGCTTCTAACGTTCAATTTGTATGATGTGTGGATCTCTTCGAGAAGGGCGGAGAATCCGGCAAAAGCAAAGAGAGTGTTACAGCTTTCATACTGCTTGCTTCCGCGAAGCCACCGGAATCTTCTTGAAGTTCTTCTCTACTTTTTCAGTTGGGTGGCTTCGTTTGCAGAGATTGATGAGGAAACAGGTTCAAAAATGGACACGCACAATTTGGCTACGGTTCTTGCGCCCAATATCCTCCTTTCCAAAGCAGCAAGCGGGGACAATGGTGAAAATCAATCCAGCGATGCACACTTTCTCGGTATTGAGGTCGTGAACCTGTTGATCGAGATCCATGAAGACCTCGCCCTCATTCCCAATGATTTATGGGAATTCTACATTAAGTGCGAGTTCAATTTATTGCCCAAGACAGAATCTCTTCCTTCCAAGGAGATTCAGAGCAAAATAAGCAAGGTTGCCAAAGAAAATCCTGACTTCTTCCTAAAGTTCATGAGAAATAATAGCTACACCGAGCCCAGATACCCAAACACAATCAAGAGCGGACAGACCAAAGTGCATGCTGCTGAAAAGCAGAACCGATAATGGTGGTGGGACGTACGTAATTAGTTATCTCAATAAAAAGAATCAAACAATAAGCCCCTGAGAGAGTATGTCACGCCTGGAGAAAAAACATCAAGTAATTCAACCCAACCTGTTGCACCCACAGCGCCACCCAACCGTGATGTACTGTATATAGGTGGCAATGACCACCAACTTCACGCTCATTGAAAGATCTTATCGAAAAAATCTACCACTCACACGAACTCAAGAAATACACAAAACAATGCTGTTGACTGCCAACGAACTCAAGGATATAATTTCCGAGCGCCTTGAAGCCCCGCTTGTGCAAGTTGAGGACATGTCTGGAGGATGTGGCCAGGCGTTTGCCGTGATCATCGTGACGCCGAAGTTCCAAGGAAAAAACAAGCTCATGAGACATCGCATGGTTAACACGGCGTTAAAAACAGAAATTGCATCAATCCATGCATTCACTCAGAAGGGCTTCACGCCCGAGGAATGGAAGGCCCAAGGAGGGACCATTTAGACGGAGACACCGGACCAGGAAAAATCAGTGTGCGACGGCAAGGGCACGTGACCACCAGGGGACATGCTATGCAAAAAGTCTATCATTATTCAGGTCTATAAACCGCAGCATCACGACGAGGGCGGGAGCTTTGGTATGTACTTCGAGCGCACGACAGTCCAGAACACCAAGAGACCCAAGTAGAGAAGCGCGACGGTGGTTGGAAAGAAACGGAGCCCCAAGTCGCTGGCTTCAGCGATAAGGCCGACCAAAAACGGCACCGCGGCGGCACCGCCGCCTCCGAATGCGCAGATGAAGCCGACACCACTGGCGTGGAATTTTACCGGCAAGACGCGGATGGCAGCAACGATGTTGGTGGGGAATATGGGCCCGACAAAAAGCCCCAGGAAGAGTACGATGGGGAACAAGGGCCACGTATAGGGCGTAAGTACCACTATGCAGAACATGACGTGGCCTAGGAGCGAAAGCGCCATGTAGCACCAGTTTGCGTTGAACTCGTTGCGGAAGTAGTGGGCGGTAACAAAGCCCAAGAATATGCGGCCCAACGTGAGCCCCATCCAAAAGGTCGTGGCCATGTACGACAGCAGCTTGTACGAGAGACCATTTATGCGGGTGAGGAAGGTGACAAGCCAGGTGCCGAAGGCCGACTCCGCGCCCACGTAGATGAACATGAGAAGCGAAAACAGCCACACCTGTTTTGAGCCGAGCGCCACCGACAATGGCACCAGGTCTGCGGCAAATTCTTTGGGTTCTGGCGGGTCTGCAGAAGCTGCCAAGTCCTCGAGACCGGAAGCCTCGGTGGTGGACGTGTCTAGACTCTCAATGTCAGACACCTCATCCCACGAAACCTCGCGCGCCTTGCGTGCCTCGTTCATCAATACCATGAAGCGGTACTTGGCCGGGGTCTCGTGGCGGAACACCACCCCAAAGTACACCGTGCATACGGCAGCGATGCTGCTGAGCACCAAGTAGTAGTCGTTCCAGGCCCACGGGTTGGTTTCCTTTTCAAGGAGCCGCGTCACGAGCGGCGGCGAAATCATGCACCCGATGCCGTAGCAGCCGTGGAGAATGCCCAAGAGCTGGTTCAGGTCGACGAGATTGCTCATCCAGCCGTTGAAGCTGGCGTCCAAGGACCCGAAGCCGAGCCCCGAGATAAAGTACGCGGCCACGAAAACCGAGTACGGCGGCCGCTGGTGGATCACGAGATATGCGAGCGCCATGCTGAGGGCCCCGAGAACCCCGACGCCCCGCACACCCAAGCGCCGGTGGCAGAGCTCGGTCGCGAGCGCCATGACAAAGTACCCCGCGGTCTGCGCGAGGAAAATGAACCCGGTGCGCATGTCATCCATTTCGTAGTAATCCTCGAGCACCGGGATCACCGTGCCGATGGTCTGGTCCGCAAGCCCAAACAACACAAAGTTGCAGAAGCCGGCGAGAACCTGCAACCGCAAAAGCACGCTGTTGCGCCAGTCGAGCGAGTCCACTGCTACGTCGCAACCCTCGAACTCCACCGAATACGAGTCCGCGACCGAGCGCTGCGCGAGGCGCCCGAAATCCGCGGCCTCGGTTTGTTTTGTGTTGCCAAGAAAGGGCGCGCCCACGTCCTCAAGTTCAATGTCCATGATGGTTGTATAAAAAAAGGGGGTTTGGCCCGCGCTTGTTTTTACCTTGATTCTAGCGATACGTTCCCACGCCTATTTGTAGAGGTGGGTTGTGTCCTTGATTTTCTCTTTGAGAAGCCTCAACCAGTCTTTTCTTCCCAGCGTATGGCAACAGCTTTATTGCTTGTATATTTTTCTGAAGTATAGCAACGGCTGTTCTTGCGAGTGTGTTTTCGTCAAGAAAAAAAGTGGTGTTGGCGCTGAAGATGCAAACGGATGCCACGGATTTTTTAAGGCATCTCACGGTATGGTGTATTGCTGTTTCTCGTGTACGGCTGTCAGGGTGCGTATCTACGCGAAATTGAGAGGTTGCGATGCCGAAGTAGATCGTTGAGATTTCTGATCGGTTGAGTTTCTTCGACATATCAGTTTTTTAGTAGATTTGTCTGATCCGCGTCTATCAAAAATACATTTTGGGACGTATTGCCCATCTTGAGAAACGGAAAACCATCTGGCTTCCCGGATCTCGGAGAACATGCTGAAAACCATATGGTGGCAGATCTCTCATAGATGCCGTGAGAATGCAGGAAACCAATACGTGTTAATACTTTGGGCAGCTCATTTTGCTCATAATCCAGTTATTGTTCCTAGTTTTCGGGCCACCTTATAGTCACGCGGGCCAAATACAACTAGCTCCTGGATTTTAGAGCACGACGGAAAATTATCATGGCAACATTCAATAAAAAGTATAGAGGACACACGATGAAGCTTTCATGGTGCAGCATCAAGCCATGACCGCTATGGTCTGCAAAGCTCGAAATGTTCACATTCAACGAGGGTCAGGTGGATGTAGAGATCATAGCTGTATTCCATTGTAACATTCTGCCTCACCATGCGAGCTTCTATCAACATTGGCGTTCTTGTGAAAGTGTGATTAGAGTCCCTGAAAATCATAGGCCAAGTGTTTGAAATTTCTGGCGAAAATATCTTTCATCCTTCGAAGTGTGTGTCTATTCCTGCCTCTGTCTTATGCCTTACCAGGTTTCCCAAATAGGGGTCAACATGACCAGCATTAGACATTGCTGTATCTTTGACACGTGTCTCCAATATTAAATGCGACCATAAGAACGTGATGATGAATCAAAAAGCCACTGTAAGTAGATAAAGATTAGGACGGCCCCGCTGATTCATGGAAAAATATGAGTGTGGTCATTTATTCAGGTATCATACCTTACTAGTCTAAGCCAATAGTCACTAGTCAACTAAGAAGCAAAACAAAGGTTGGCAGTGCCCCCGAAATTGCGCATTGATATGATTCGCCGATACAAAATACCATGTCATAATGCCAAGTAGGGGCATTTCGCATACACTACATCAGAACAAGCCAACTTCAAAGAGGTGAATTAATAAAGTTATACGCCTAGTGTATCTTTCGAAAGAAAACTGTATCATTTTGTCTAAATCTGACTTGTCTTTTTTTGCCATGGAAAATTTCAAAATATATGAGGAATTGGTGCGAAAATAAAAATGCAAAGGTACTGTTTTTTGCCGGGCGAAACACTATAGTGGTTTATGAATTGCCTTTCGAAGAATCTGGCATTTTTTTCTTTGCTTTTCTTTTTGTACCTTTTTTAGAATTAAAAAGTAAGAACCATATCGTCGTCAACAAAGTATGAGCTTAAAAAAGTCTAAAAAATGAGAATTGAAAGATGTGACCCACATTGAGACCCGTGGATAAGTCTAACTTCTCTAGTTCCCGATGCTTGACTTCAAAAATCACGAACACAACTTTTGTCGGTCTAAGGACCGTCTTTCAAAAAGAACTGACGTAAATAATTTTGCCAGTCATACACAATCTTCAATAACCTCAAATAAATTCAATCCACCGGTAAATTGCGCTTTTAAAACTCCAATGGTTCGAAAATTTAGTCATTCTTGCTAGGCCCTTGAAAGGTTTATACTCAAAGCGTTACTAGTTTTAGTGTATTTTCATTTTGGCCTTGTCAGGAGCATTGAACTGGGGTACAAGAAGCCAAGGTCTTCTTCGAGACAAAGAGAACATAGTTTTAAGTTGAATCGAATCGAATGTTGTCCAATTGTGTGTCTTATACAAGCTCTTTATTGGAAAACAAAGAGAGAGCGCGTACCGTCAACAAAGGAAGAATGGGAATGTATCTAAAAGCTGAAGGCAATATATAAATTCGTTTTTGATTTTACCACACCAGATCATGTGTCTCCTATTAGAACATGTTCTTCACCTTAATCTGTCCACATCTAACCCACCACCTAATACTATTACTATTATTTGAGAAAACTTTACACGTCAAGATCGCTTTTGCAAGTGTAGCAACAGCAATGTAGGAGCATATACACCAATAGCCAAAGAATTCCACAATAGACGAGAGCAGATGCCATACCATCTCAGGTGGCTACGGGCTAGCTAGCTTTCAAGATCTCATCAAATGGTACCCGACATAAGCCTTTGGCTACAACCGCAGAGAGTGTACTTTTCTTAGTAATTCGGGCGACTAGCTGAAATAATTTATGTTTTGTATGTCTTTCTGCTTTCTTGGTGAGATTCACCTAATTCAAGGAACGAAAATACAAATTTTATATGGGAATCTTCAAAAAGCGCTCAAATACATATCTACTGTCGATAATCGGTCCCCCTTCTGTTATTCACTGCTTGAATGTTTTTTTCTTTCGCGAGCTTATGTTTACATATTGAGATTTATGTCGTCGATTCTCACAATAAGTCTCCTATATTAGTTGCGTCAACTCAGCTGGTTGGAAGAGAATTGAGGAGCTCATTTCCTTTTTCTTCCCCTTGACTTTTTTTTTGGTAGATTCATCTGATTAAAGGGGCAAAACTATATAACGAATATATATAAAAAACCTTTAAACAGCTCCCAGCTACGTACCAAGTGTCGTAGCTCGGCCCGTCCCCTTCCGTTAGTCACGGCCTGGACAGTCCTCATGGCACGTACCTGGCAGCAGCTTTAATCGAGCCGGATTTGAATAAATATGAAGTAAACCACTCAGAATAAGGCTTTGAAGAAGATAAATGAACATGTATCAGTGCAATCCAGATAGTAGACTTTGCAGAAAATAAAGTGTCCAGATTAGGAATATTCAACAGTTGCCTCCTTAGCTTAGTGGTAGAGCGTTGCACTTGTAATGCAAAGGTCGCTAGTTCAATTCTGGCAGGGGGCAGCCTTTCCAATTTTCAAAGCGCAAGTGGTTTAGTGGTAAAATCCAACGTTGCCATCGTTGGGCCCCCGGTTCGATTCCGGGCTTGCGCATTATTTTTGGACTCACGGGTCATTCAAGACATAAGTCAGGTGTCTGCGTTAAGTGAGCACATCCAAGCTTATGAGGAAACAGATGGCGACTTCTCTGCGTAAAGTAGATAGATGGCTGGTGTGACATCAAACCAAAATCGCAAGATGTATAAATTATCTTCATGACTAGCGATGTTTTGCCTCGGTGACTGGACTTTGAAGATTAGAAAGACTTTTGATTCACGTATTCGAACAAAACCACTCCAGTAAATCCTGTATACAATGGAAAGATCGATAAATGGATTCGGAGCTCAGCTTGAGTTGTCTTCCATTAGCAAACATGCCCTCCCCCACGTCGAGTAAAACAATCGCAAGAGTAACAAACGCTAGTATGTTAACGACCAAATAAAACTATAATATTCAGAACTAACGATTAGTCCAGAAATTGTACCCGTTGCACCTAGCAGACAAATCATGGGACAACACCGGCTTATTGGTAGACTCTTCTTCCGAGACAGCTCCTGAAAGCGAAGAAAAATGTAAGATACTTTTGACCATTGACTTGACACAATCAGTGGCAAGCGAAGCTGTCAAAAATAATAGCAATGTTGTGATTGCCTACCACCCATTTATTTTCCGGGGATTGAAGTCCATTACGCCTAAGGACCCCCAACAGAAATCTTTGCTTAGACTAATTCAAAACAACATTAGCGTGTATTCTCCACACACTGCCGTTGATAGTGCGAAAGGAGGTGTTAACGATTTCTTGGCGGACGGTATCTCTGGTTCTTTCAAGGAAAGCACAAGAGAGGTGATCCTCCCCGATTCGAAAGAAGAGGGCTGCGGTATGGGAAGATTAGTGACGCTTGCACAAAGCGCACCACTTAGCGAGCTCGTGAATAATGTGAAGTCGTCTTTGAATTTGACGCATGTGCAAGTAGCCACTGCAAGGAAGAGCGATCTGACGCAGGCCATACGTACAATTGCCATCTGTGCGGGCTCGGGTGGGTCGGTATTCAAGGGCACACATGCAGACTTGTATTTTACCGGCGAGTTGTCTCATCATGAAGCACTCTATTTCACAGAGACGGGGTCTTCAGTAGTGGCCTGCAACCACACCAACACAGAGAGAGCTTTTTTGAGAGTTTTGAAATCTCAGTTGGAGAAAGAACTCCCAGAAGCGGAAATCGAGGTGAGTCAGGTTGACAGAGACCCTTTCGAGACATGGTAAATAGTTGCATGGAAGGTAGTTGGAAATGACTGTATGGGAGAAGTTCTAGTTATAATTTAGACGAAAAACATGCCGCGTTTTACTTAAAAATCAATGGTGGCCGTGTTTGGGCTTAAGAATCGGATTCTTTTTTCTGGACATTTCATGCGGTGCTGATCAATTGGATGCATTCAATAATGCAGGCAAGCCAAGTTCTCGCTTTCAATGAGTTGTTCTTTCGTTCACGGCATTTCACAGTTTGGTGTGTGATTAGAGGGACACAAGAGAAAAGTGATGTGCACTGTACTATTCTCCTTTATCTGAAGTCTTCAAGAGGGACGTGGGATTGGGTGCATGAATCACATTTTTGGTCTGAAGGAAGTCAAGAAACCATAGATATTGTATAATTAGCTATAAGTACTATGGACATATATGGGTATAAATTGTATTTCAACGTATTAGCTGCTGGTTTCAGACGAAGCACAGGTTGAGCCAGTGTTGAATGCTCAAGTGGAATGTGCTTGAAAGTACCGGGGTGACGTACAAACCCAGTTTCGTTGCAATAATTTGAGCCTCAGAGAACCTTCCGAGGTATATCTGAATACGAGTGCATGAGTAAGTTCGCTAATGCTTTCAGTCTTCCTCCTATTCCTAGGATTGACTGACTTGCTTGCCCAATGGAATAATTTGAGGCAAACCAAATCTCTGGCTCCGAGAACGTCGGCTCCTGGATTTGTCAATCATTCAAGTACCGCCATCAAACCACGATTCAGCATAATCAATAGCATTGTCAAAAGCATCTTCCAAGCTTTCATCGAGATTATCAATGGTGTCGCCTACACTGCCCAAAAGGTTGCCAAAGAAGCCATTTTTGTGGCCTGTTTCAGTGCTCTGCGCAGATGAGGTCAGCATTTCAGATTGAATGAAATCACTAGGTCCTGGCAACGACAAGGATTCGGGTAATGGCGTAGATGATGCAAATGATTCTAGTGACGAGTACACGTCCCCGTAATTGTCCTCTACTGCGTCAGCTAGCGCCTGGTCCAGAGAAAGACGCCACAACTGGTCGTAAGTGGCGTTTCGGACAATGTGTTCCACTTCATATGGCAAATCTGGAAACACCAAATTATCAGACCAGTCATCAGGTAAGGAGTTTTCTGTGGATATCGAGAAACCCTTTCCGGAAACTGTTCCGTTGTTCACACCAGGCGTGATTTGCAAAGTCTCACATACAATGTTATACACATTGACATTGGTGAAAGGCAAGACTTTCTTGTTTTCAGAAAGCTTCTGCTCGAAGTAAGGGCCCTGGCCCAAGAAGATCGCCCGCATTAGCAAATGCGTATTGTTATAGCCATGCACACCCTTGGGGTAGTAGTCGTTGTTGTTCTCTGCGAACTTTGCTCGGGTGGTGACGGAATAGCCTACGTTTGGCACTATCCAGATTGGGGCAAGGCGGTAGTTGAACTTATGGTCGGTCAAGTTGCCACCAAACTGCCATTCCGGAGGGATTTCTTCCACACGGTACAAATTGAAATTATCCTGGGTGTCTGGGGTCGCAGAATCAAGGTTTGCTTTGATTTCCAGGTATATTTCATCGACAGAGTGTTCCGGCCGGGGCCTTAAGCCGAACAACGGCCAGCCATCGATGTGCTCGATTTTAGTGATTTCGACCACATCATCCAAGAAAAGAAGCCGATCGTTTGAGGTGGGCGCCATGCCGTGATCACTCACTACAATGACATTGACGATGTCCTGAAGATTTCGCTGGGCCAACTTGTCCTGTGTGAGCTGTACAAACTCGTCCACATAGCGCAAGGCGCCGGTCAACTCCGGCCCGCTGATCCCGAACTTGTGTCCAAACTGGTCAATTGTCGGTACATATGCGAGAATAAGTTCTGGCCTCCGGCTCAAATCGTCGATGTCAAGCCACGAAAAAATACGATCCGCTTTGGCCGCAAGCGGCTCCGAACCATTATACTTGTCAATATAGGTAGGCCCATTATCGCCAACACCTGGAACCTCACTTCCTGGCCACATGTGGATGGCTGAACGCACGCCTTGTTTTGCAGCGGTGGTCCAAACGGGTTCACCGCCCTGCCAGAACTGCGGGTCGAGCCCCAAGTCCGGGTTTGTATTGATGAACTGCTTTTTTAAGAGCGGGTCGTAGAAGGTGTTGCCCACAATACCGTGGTCCGCGGGATAGAGACCCGTGACCAAGGTCCAATGATTAGGAAACGTCAGCGAGGGAAACGATGGCACCATGTGCGGGGCTCCATATCCATCCACAAGCATCCTGTGAAGTGTGGGCGTGTTTTCCGCGTTGATGTAGTGCGGATGAAATCCGTCCAAAGATATAAGAAGTGTGGTGGGATGGAAGACATGCGTTGAGTTGGAGAGAAGAATCTTTTGCAGTGGCAGTTCGGCGGGCATTAGCCCGTCTTTCTTCAAGAAAAGGAACGCAAACACAAAAACAAGCCCGCATGCAAAGCACAAGATTGTCTTGTTGAGTTTCCGCTCTAGCCTGGTGATCTGATACTTCCTTAGATCGGACATGGAGTCGTTCCCCGCGGCGGCATCGTCATCATCGATGTTGAAGAAATCAATGTCACTGTTATTTTCCGAGGGCTCATACAAACCCGTTCGATCGTTTGGCTTGAAAAAATTCTGGATTCTGCGGAGAATGCCGGGGGTATTAGATGCCTGGCCCTGGTTCGCATAGTCCAGTAGATCCATGAACTTGTACAGGTTTGTGCCCGGATTTTCGATTGGGAACGTGTCATCATCGGGCTCATCGAGATCTAGAACAGGCACGTCAACCTTGTGCGGAGTGTTGGGATATTGCAGCATTTTGTGGAATGGCTAGGATGATTCAGCTCGTTGTGAAGGGATTGTTTAATATCTAATACGCAAGGGTATTTTTATGCAAGACAACGCGCACTCACCTCGTGGTTTAACGGACAATAGCGAGTTTCAAAAAGCTTTCATCTCTTGACTCAAAAATTGCAAAAAATTAGAAATTGCAAACATTAGAACTTAATTTGTTTCGAAGAAAGAAAATGCTTTTTGGGTAGGATATGAGGTGTTCGACAGTGTGGAGATGCGGAGTGTGGCCTCACTAGTACCTTCTCTGTGTGTCGATTTCCTTTTCTGCTAGCTCTTTAAATCTTTAACAGACGATTTTTTTGTTTAAGCTTTCTGCATTAGTAGACGTTCTCAATGCCGTTTTTTTTTCCGCTCATGATCCTTCGGATGAATAGGATTCCACGCTTGTCCATATGAGACGGATTTCTGGTTTCAAACCCCTAGGCTTGTTTCTAAGGTCCAGAATCTTCGTAAAGTTCGGCTTCATTCTTCAGATCCCAAGAGGTAAGGATTGTAGTGCAAGAGTATTTGGAAATTTGTGGCGAATGTAGTCCAATTATTCGATATCATGACTGAAAGCTCAGTCTTCGAGTGTTGCCAATTTTACTTCAGCTTTGTCCACCAAGACGGCACAATTTTGGAGTTTTTTGGGTAAAGGCTGTATTTATTTCTCAGCCGTGAATCACTCCATTCTAAATCGAATCTTTGCACACCCACAACATCCAGGTTTCCATGAATCAAAATAGAGCATCTGTAGACAAGAGCATCGTCATGATCAGCAATTCTCCCCTGCTTATATTGAACGAATTTGCGAATCATACGAAAGCCGACCTGGGAAGCCTCCTTGGCGTATTTACAAAAGCATGCAATTTCGACTCATGGCGTCTGTTACCCCCTTGAACCGATAATTCACAGAGTCATTGATCACCTATAGCTGCATCAAGACCAAAAAGTAACTTTCCTCGAAAACCATAGACTTCAGGTGAACATAGAATGGGATGCACGAGAAAAAAACACCCAAGAGCTTGAGCTGTCGCTCAAATTCTGACTCTCTGCTCTCTCTTTTTTGCCCTGGCCTGGAATACCTTGATCCTCAAGGCCATGAGCCTATCATCCTTCAAGTCCCGTGCAGTTAAATCGGCCTGGCAGCCTGTGATTGGGCACTTGATCTTGGAGTTATGCTCTAGCTGCTGTCGGATATACTTACTTTCGAACACATGTTGACAGCGCAGCGAGATCACAGGCTCGGAGAAGTAGTCCATCGAAAGCGGATCCTTTAGGGACACTTTGCCACCAGAAACAGCCAACTCTTCGTCCGTGGATTCATCTGGAAGCGGGTATTCGGGGTTTTCGATGACGAAAAGCGCGTTTTTCAAAAACTGGTAGACGGAGTCAGCATGTAAGGTTTGTGTAAACGCGTCATCCGAACCCAGGGTGTTGTCGAGCGTCAAGGCTACGGAATCTGCAAAGTTCTCCTTGTCCATGTTACGATAGAAATCAAGGTTTTCGAGGCTCAAGTCCGGCTCATTTCGCCTACTCTCTATAATGTTTCGTTGTGTTGACTTGAAACTGTCCTGGTAATTCAGGAGCTTGTGTTTCAGCATGAGAAGATCGGCATAGTTTTGTCTCTGGGCGCCGAGGAATTTCGTGGCGTTTTCGTCCTGGAATAAGTGCACATTACTAGTCATATATTTGAGGAACCGGTCGACGCTATTCCTCACCGTTACGAGCTGTTCATCTATTTGTTTAACATACAGATGTGGCGCAAAATCCGTTGTCATTTTGAGCGACAGATGTACCGGGTAATAAGACGGTAAATCCGTGTTGAAGTCGGGAAGCGGTGCCACAGCATTGGGCTCTGGGGATTCCGACATCGTGAGAGAAAATCAACGGTGATATATAATAATAGGATTTCACGTACTTACTCCGATTGATTCGCATCAATTCTGATGAGCGCGTCGCGCATGTTGAAAAGTGCGTCACGTGCAGCCTGTAATTTATTTACTGTTCAATAGAGAGTATGAGCTGGAGGACATCATGTCTGCTTCAAATTGTCTTTTGATGTATTCAGGCAGGATTAGGAGAAGACTGGAATGGAGTTGACCCCATGCTCTGTAATCCGGAGTGACTTAATTGTTATACTTTGGAACGTGTTTCACTACTCGATCTCACCTGTTGCTCCATGCTGAGAATATCATGTAAAAGAATTGCTGGAAGTGCTTTAGTTGAGATTTCAAAACACTACTATTAAGGCCAAAGGCAGCCTCTTCCGATGTACAAACAAAGAAAAAGCTATTTTATGTCCCTTTGCTCCATTAATCAAATGAATCTACCAAAAAAAAAAAAAAAAAAAAAAAAAAAAAAAGGGCACAA
>NW_017387731.1:3095338-3138252 GCF_001664035.1 Metschnikowia bicuspidata var. bicuspidata NRRL YB-4993 | reverse complement strand
ACCAAAAAAAAAAAAAAAAAAAAAAAAAAAACTAGGGCACAGATTACGATTTATTTATCTCTTGCAGTTCTCGACCGTTTTCGAACGTTATAAATCTTTTGATACGATCATGCTACCAAAGCTTCATCTTGCCATGATACTGGCAAATTTTGCAAGCTCGACAGTTTTTAAAATCAGTTGATGTTAATACGAACCACCCACATCAGCTTGCAACTGTATCTTCCGCCTCCCCGATTCAATAACTTAAGCGTCCATTCCAGTGATTCATTTTCTCGCATTCTACCAAATGTTTGGGTAAAATCCACAAAGCTTAACTGATATGAATACATTATAGCACGTAATAGTATATCTATAACTTCTGGCTTTGCCTATGAGACCACCCAGCCCGTTGAGTCCATGCTCCATGATCATCCCAACATCCTCTCCCCCAAAGGCACAATAAAGTTACGGTTCTTTGGAGCTTGTGATATGGGTACTATTCTCTAGAAAGCTGTGATTGTTGTTTGATCCTAATTGGACAATCGATCCATGACGAATATCTGGTGGTGTTCTGATGCATGATGATGAATTGCAGAATGACGTTCCCGTTGTAGCATTTTTCTGCCACAGAGTATTGCATTATCCTTGACAAGTGGGCTGTCAGTGTATGTTTCGGAGATAATATTAGGATCTGGTGAATATTCCATTGGCAAGAACAGAGCCGGGATGATAGTTTGTTAGTGGAGCCACCTTGTGGACCTGCAGTTTCAACGTCTAGGCTCCTGGTGTCCGGCTCCTTCTTATTAGCAAAACCTGATAGTGAGTCTGTACCATAAGCGAGCCCCTCCGTGGATATGAGTTCCATTTTCAATCCAGAAAGTTGCCTATCATTGGGCCAGTTGCATTGATCATTCCTTGCAAACCGATGTTGTCCCGTTTTAAAGCCTAAATCCAGAACCGGTCCTGCCCCACGCGTCTACAAAGAAATGGTATCCTTTTCCTCTTATTTTCTATTTATACCCAAGCCTACCCTGCAGGCTCAGAAGACATCACCCTGGTTGAACATGGCGTCGGCAACCTTGATGAAACCAGCGATGTTGGCACCCTTCAACAACGAAGGCAAGCCGGCGTCCTTGTCCACGGAGTACTTGATGGCGGTGTCGTAACAGTTCTCGAAACAGGTGTACATGATGTCCTTCAACTTGTTGTCAACCTCCTCCTCGGTCCACTTGACTCTCTGGGAGTTCTGGGCCATCTCCAAACCAGACACGGCAACACCACCACAGTTGGCCGCCTTGCCGGGAGCGTACCAAACGCCCTTGGCTCTGTTGGCCTCGAACACGTCAATGGCCTCTTTGGTGGAACCCATGTTGGAGCCCTCGGCAATGTAGAGACAGTTGGCCTCCACCAAGACCTTGGCCTCGTCGCCAGAAACCTCGTTTTGCGTGGCACATGGCAAGGCAATGTCGACCTGGCCCACGTGGACCCATGGACGCGCACCGGCAATGTACTCGACCTTCTTGCCAGAGAAGGCGGAGGCCGAGATGATCTGCTCCAACGACTGGAACTTGACCTTGGCCACGATGATCTCCTGGACCTGCTCGGGCGTGATGCCCTCCTGCACGATGATGGAGCCCTTGGAGTCGGACAACGACACGACGGTTCCGCCCAACTCAATGACCTTCAAGGCAGCGTACTGGGCCACGTTTCCGGACCCGGAGATGGCCACGCGCTTGCCCTTGAAGGACTCCTTGCCGCCGGTGGCCTTCTCAATCATCTTCTCCACGTAGTACACCGTGCCGTAGCCGGTGGCCTCGGGCCTGATCAAAGAGCCTCCCCAGGACAAGCCCTTGCCGGTCAAAACACCGGAGAAGTTGTTCTGCATGGACTTGTAGGCGCCGAAAAGGAAGCCCACCTCACGGCCACCCACACCAATGTCGCCCGCAGGCACGTCGGTGTCGGCACCAATGTATCTGGCCAACTGTCTCATGAAGGCCACGCAGAATCTCCTGATCTCGTTGTCGGATCTGTTCTTGGGGTTGAAGTCCGAGCCTCCCTTGCCGCCGCCCATCATCAAGCCGGTCAACGCGTTCTTGAAGATCTGCTCGTATCCCAAGAACTTCAAGATGGACAAGTTGACGCTGGGGTGGAATCTGAGACCGCCCTTGTATGGGCCCAAGGCAGAGTTGAACTGCACACGGAACCCGTTGTTGACCTCGACCTCGTGGTTGTCGTTTTCCCACGCGACTCTGAACTGGATGATTCTCTCCGGCACAGAGACAACGGGGATCACCTTCTTGTACTCGGGGTGCTCGGTGAAAAGCGTGGAGTCTTCAAGGGCAGACAACAACTCGTTGTAAGCTTGCTGGAATTCGGGTTCGTGGGGCAACACCATTGTAGACTGGAAGACTGGAGGGTTCGAGAAAGTCGTGGTCTGGAGAAAAGTTTGGAGCCAACGGGGCGCCAGGCAGGCCCATGCTTATATACATCGGCGCCTCTCCTGCGCCTGTCTTGCAATTACGTAGTTGAGTCGAGAAGCACCGGAGCTTGCCTGGGAAAAGAAACGCGCGCTTGAGTCAACGGCCTGCATGCGGCGCGCGGCGCGCTTGATCTCCCGCCAATCACAGCGCGCGATTGTGCGCGATTGTGCGCGATTGTGCGCGATTGCGCGCGTCCATGCACGTCCTCACGAGTCATGCCATCGGGCCTGAAGCGGGCCGCCCAATCGCCTCGCTCCGGACTTATCAGTAGCAAATCACACGGGAGTGCCTGGCTGCGCTACTGCTTTTGCCTTCTGCAAGCGCGGGTCTCGGAGCTCCACGAACACCGGGGCGACAGAATGGGGCCGGAAAAAATGGCCCGGAAATCGGCCAATCAAAACTGTCTCCGCCAATCAACACATTCCCGGCCAGCCAAAACAGATAATCTCGACTGGCCAAAACGAATAATCGCGACTGGCCAAAACAAATAATCTCGGCTGGTCAAAACAAATAATCTCGGCTGGCCAGAATTAAAAAAGACAAAGGCCGAATGGTCGGAATATCCGTGCCCTGCGCCTTTTTGGACCCTCGCTCCCGCGGCCCTGCTCTCATCAATTTACGCTTTTTGGACATGGCTCGGACCTCGCCTTGCTTGACTGTGCTTTACTTTCTTGTTTTCAGTATCTGCCGGGACGTTGTGGAGTGCAGGACATGCCAACATTCCATGGGTGCTATTTTTCCATGGCTCCCGAAATTAAAATGTAGACTTCCTGGGGCATGTTGAGACTCGTGGTCCTGCTCTGCTTTCCGCCACACAGTGCGGCAAGCGGGTACGACTTCCCAATTGAAATATGTCCCACGGCTTTAAAATTTAAACACACTTCCCCACCGATCGAAAACTTACGTTGCATCAAAAGCTTGCGGTGCATGTAAAGCTTACGGTGCATTGCACCCCGCCCGGTTTTATTGTTGGCGTTTCAGTCGAGATCAACCGTAAGTGCATTATGTGCACTCCTTCGCCATAGAACTCCATACCGATAACAGACCTGTCCTTTTCCGAGGGAACTGCAACTTCGGGCCATGCGATATAATGTGCCCAGGTAGCGCTTCGTATGACCAAACTGAATAGGGCCGCTAGACATCTTAACACACCGTAACGCTTTTTAACTTGTAACGCATCGTAAGACATTGCTAGTCGGCATATAGTTTCAGAAGGCGTACTATGTTCATGAGGGGTTTTGCCTTCCCATGACATTGGGATATATTCGACGCTATGAGTGCGACAAAGAAACGTTAGTGATTCGTTTTATCGTATGGTGGCATATTAGATGGGACGGATCTGCTTAATTAATACTATTCCGATATTTAGCTGGCAGGTTCTGGTGCGCCTCCTCAATGCCGAGCACCCTGTTCTGAAACTATTGCAAATAAATGCTTTGCAACGATTTTTCCGATGAATTCATGGGAATGCTTAAAAGAAGTTTTGTCCTAGTCTGGAAGAATACTATGATTATCCAAATTTTTGCAGCGATAATCCAGCTAGAAAGGCACGAGCAAGTCACGTAATAGCTTCTGTTCATAGTGACAAGCGATCTAGGTTTATGGCTCATAGCTATCAATAGCTCACTGTTTGCTCACGTTCCTGACGTGCGTTACAAAGTAATTCTTTTATTGAATGATTAGATTCAAGGTGAGAAAAGATCTTCGCGTTGATCTAGCCAGTGTCCTTATCGACACGCAACAGCTTCGTGTTTCTTTAATTGGGGTTCTCTTCTATAAATCTAATAAGTGGGATTCTTCAAAAACTACCTAATGCCGCATTTACGAAGCGATGCTTTCATATCCGTTTTGCGAAATATATCGTTTTGCAAGGAGGTTGAGCAGAGCAAACCCTCGCACAACTGCCGTATCTACAATCCAATCAATTTGATCAGTTTGATCAGTTTAAAAAATGTGCAAGCTTTTACGCATGATTCTTCAACCTGCTGTACATTTGAAAACAATCGGTGACGTTTTGCAAGCATCACATTACTTCCTCAAAAAATATCTCCAGCAGTTCCGTATAGAACCTGAAAATAGACTCGCTATGGCGGCTTGCCAAACTCAGCCATGTTCACCATACAAATATCAACTTTTTCTAGATTCATCAGTACTTTTCAACCCTGCAAAAAGAAGGTAAAAGAAAGACAGACAATTAAACATGCATAGTTCTCACAGTTGAAATTGATTTGTGTGGCTCAGCTGGATTAAGAAGTCTTTCCAATGACTCAATGGCTCAGTATTTATCCAGAATATCCAAAAAGAACCCTTACCCTTATGAACTTTAAAAACAAAAAACACCTGAGAGCAGAAATAAACCAGCAAACGAACCCAAAAGCCTAACGGAAATCGTAGACACTGTCAGAGTCTACGAACTCTAAATGCCCAACTCGGTCCATTTTCAAACACTTCGCTTTATTCCCCCCACGATCTTTCGCTTCTTCATAACGTCTCTCGCAAACTCGACTTTATGTCCTTTTAAGTTATAAGAGTCGGACGGGCCGTGAGGCGGTCGAAGCATTCTTTCGACCATCTATATACAAACACTCTCAACGGCCAGAGTCATATACCCGCATTCTGGACGTCACACGCTCGTCGACTTCAAGCTCTTGCACCCACTCGCTCTTCTTCTCTTTGCCTCTCTCAACCCACTTCTTCGGCCATTCCACCTCTTCCTCTTTGCCCAAGAACTGATCTTTGAACTCGAATTTTCTGCTGTGTCCGTCCACAACATACATAGTCTTTGCCGACACCTCCTCGGCCAATTCCCGCCTGGTGAAATAACGATATATCTTTCTTGGCATGTTCCTGAATCCGGTCAATTTGGGGATAGGAAAGACGTAGAGCGGTTGTTCGAAAATCACAGGAACGTTGTCCTTGTTTCGGATTACAGAGTTGAAGTCAAGTTCAGGGGCCAATTGTCCGCTGGCGTAGTCGCCAGGAAGTATATATGGCTTTGGCACGGGATTTTCTTTTTTCGCTGCCTCGCCCTCCTTCTCTGCGAAATCGGCAATCTCGGCCGGCTTTGTTTCATCAGCAACTTCAGGTGTCTTTTGCTCTACGACGATATCCTGCTTGTTCTCATTTGCCTCGGGAGTATCTCTGGCGATACTGTTTTCGACTGCAGTATTCTCGACAGAATTATCATCAGCAGTGTTGTCAACAGCAGTGTTGAAAGTAGCAGTATTGTCAACAGCAGTATTGTCAACAGCATTGTCTTCGGAGACCGGCTTCTCGTTTAAAACAACCTCTGCGGGCTTTTCTAAGGGCCCTAGGAGACCCTCGTGCACACCATTGATGTACTCTTTGTAAGTGCCTCTGCCAATGCAAATGACACCGCCACATAGAAGGGCATCGTCCTCGAAGTCCCGATGTGGGGTCACGGGCTCGGCCACTTTGTAAAGACCCAAAACATCGGTGGGACCGTACAACTCGTGGCGTGCGACGTATGTTTCGGGCTCGGGCTCTTTCCTCTTGAACCTGGCAAATGCCAGCGGCACGCTTTCGCGGAAAAACCTGGACCATGACTTCTCGTACGCTTGCTGTGCAAGCTCTTCGCTCTCAGCCAATCTGGCCGCATTCTGGTCACGCCTCAACTGCCTGATTTTCTCTGCCACCTGCGAGCGAATGTCGCCCTGCCTATTTTCCGTGTAGACCTCGAAATCAATGGCCGCGGCGTTCAAGATGGGCTTGATGTAGTGGCGGAAATGGCGTAAGGACTCATCAAGAAAGTCGTCCGGAGGAGGGGCAATGAAAATAGAGAGTTTACGGGGCAAGCGGCCCGTGGTGTAAGTTTCCTGGCCCAAGGCCTCGACCTGCTTCATGTACTTTTGTCTGATGGCCTTTTGCTGCTGCTTGTCGTAGTAAATGCCGCCGCTCACAGATGCCAAAAGCGTCCAGAAGATCATCCAGTTGCGCGAGGGAAGCGAGACTCTGGGAATGCCCATGGCGCGGAGCGCAGGGTTCGACCAGCTTTTCTTGGCCGGCTTGGCAGGCTCGCTAGGAGCCGCTGGTTTGTTTCCGTCACTCATGGCGCAAAAAATAGGAGGATGAGCCAAGTGCCTTGTACGGTGAAACCTGGAGAAATGTCAGTGATGGGGCCGGGCCAAAATTCTCAGTGCGAAAAGCGCGCGCTGCGGGCCCGTCCGCGGGCACTATTTGCCAAGCGTCGAACTATGGTTTTGGAAGTCTCCATGACTTGGGAGATGTTTTCGGGATTTTGGGGAGGTTTTCTTTTCTGGAGTCTTGAAAGGGTCTCTATCCGTTTGGTGGTTTGGCCCGATACCTAGTTCTTCTTCGGGTTGTTCGGGGATGGCCATGACTCTGCGGTGCGGCTTGGGTCCTATTGCTGCGAAAACCAAGGCCTTGATGCCTGGAACCGTTACCAACTGACACCGGCCAGTAGGCTAATCTATGTAAGTAAAGCAAAAGTCGCATTAAATTGACCAGTCTTGGAGCTGATAGAGCGAGCCAC
The DNA here is from genome assembly GCF_001664035.1 of Metschnikowia bicuspidata var. bicuspidata NRRL YB-4993. Classification (NCBI taxonomy): domain Eukaryota; kingdom Fungi; phylum Ascomycota; class Pichiomycetes; order Serinales; family Metschnikowiaceae; genus Metschnikowia; species Metschnikowia bicuspidata. Next base: position 3,131,280 of record NW_017387731.1, on the reverse strand, counting down.
GCGTCGGCGAACACATGAAGCAAAGCGAAGGAGTCAGCCGAATGAAGAACACCGTACGGGTCAGCCGAACGAAGAACACCGTACGAGTCAGCCGAACGAAGCAAACCGTACGAATCAGCCGAACGAAGCAAACCGTACGAGTCAGCCGAACCAAGCATGTCAAAACAAACCATCCAGACCAAGCAGGAAGAAAGAGCCACCCAAACGGAGCAGATAGAAAGAGCCCACCAAACAACAGGCCAGTCGGCCGGGCGGCGCCCGCTCACGCGCGCAAAAACGCCTCGAGCTCGGTCTGCAAGTCCGTCTTGTCCAAGTCCTTGCCAATGAACACGAGCTTGTTCAGCGTGATGTCCGGGTGCAACACGCCGTTCTCGATGATGTCGTAGGTGTCCCTCACGCCCTGCACGACGCGCACGTCGGCCCCGTGCACGAGGATGCCCTTGAGGCGGTGGACCTCGACCGCACGCCCGCACACCGAGCTGTCCCAGAGCACCTTCTGGAGAAACAGCTCGGCCCGCGCAAAGCCCGCCGGGCAGGTGAAGAAGGGGAAGTCGAGCGCCACCGTGCGGATGCGGTCGTCGTGGAACACCAAGTCCGAGGCGGCCGCCATGCGGCGCGGCGGCGCGGCCGAGGCCTCGAACGCGTGGAGCCCCAAGATCTTGTCCAAGGACACGTCGCCGAAACTGGTGGGGTACATGGGCGACAGCGCGTTGATGGCGCGGAGCCGGCGCGTGAGCTCGGCCATGGCGCCCGGGCGCAGCGCCACCAAGTCGGCCTTGTTCAAGAGCACGCAGTCGGCCATGGCGATCTGGAGGTGCGCCGTGGTGAGCCCCTCGCGCAAGCGCTCGGCCTCGCGGCCGGCGTCCTCGGGCAAGGGCTCCTGCGCCAGGTACTGCACGAGGTGCCTGTTGGCACGGTGCCAGTGGCCGCCCACGTCGGCGAGGCACGTGGCGATGTTGGCCAGGTCCACCACGGTGACCACGCCGTCGATGTACACGCTGGCGGCCAACGCGTCGTCGAGCCAGAACATCTTGGCAATGGGCGCCGGGTCCGCCACGCCCGTGGTCTCGAGGAGAATGTGGTCGATGCGGTCCTTGGAGCTCTGCACGAGGTTCTCGATGGCCGCCACGCCGTTGTCCTTGACCGTGCAGCAGAGGCAGCCGTTGCCCAAATCGAGCCACTCTTGCACGGCGCCGCGGTCCGCGCCGGTGATGGTGACCAGCTTCTCGATGGCCGCGGTGTCGCCAAACTCGTTGAGGATCACCGCGAGCCGCTTGTTGCTGGTGCGCGCCACCATGTCCAAGAGCGTCAGCTTGCCTGAGCCGAGGTAGCCGGTGACGATGGTGACGGGGATGCGGCGGGGCTCGCTGTTTGTGGGCTCGTAGGCCGTGGTGTCGAGGACCGTGGCCAAGTGCAGCTGCTGGACGGTGAAGTCCTGGGGGAGGTGCTCGACGAGCTGGGGGATATCGTCTGCGTCGCCCATGGTGCTGCTGTCTTTTTGTGTGTGTGTGTGGGTGTGTTGCCGTGACGCTGGTTCTGTTGGTCTGGGTTTGGTTTGGTTTGGGTCGGTTCCAGCCAATGAATGTCAATCTGGGTATGCCACGCTTTCTGTTTGGGACTGTGTTGTGATCAGCACTGTGTTTTGATCAGCACGCCTAGTCAGCACTCGTTGCTGTTGTCAGCTAGTCTGTGGTTTCCAGCTAGTTTGTGGTTTCCAGCTATTTTCTGTGATCTCCAGATATTTTCTGTGATCTCCAGTTAGTCTCTGTGGTTTCCAGCTAGTCTCTGTGGTTTCCAGCTATTCTGTGGCTTCCAGCCAAGTCTGTGGCTTCCAGCCAAGTCTGTGGTTTCCAGCTATTTTCTGTGATCTCCAGCTAGTCTCTGGTCTCAACACTGGTTCTGCAACACCGGTCCTGACCTCGGGCTGTCTGTTGTCGGGCTTCTGTTCTTAAAATCTTTCGTGTCTTAGAGAGTCGACGCTGTCCACTGTCTATGGCGTGTTTTGGTGCTCTACTGCCTGGCTCCAATCCGTGGCGTCCGTATTTGCCGGTGTCTGGACCCATTGCTTTCGCGCGGGCCCTGGGTGGTGGTGTCCTTTCAGGCTTGCCGCGCACGCACACGGCCCTCTGCACAGGGCCGCCCGGCCTGAGCTCATGGCCTGTTTTCGCCGGGCCGCGCGTCCTATGATTTTTGGAAAAAGGTGGTTTTGGTTTGGCGGTGCGCACCATTATTTCAACACTGAAAAAGACACTTCCAGCTAGACCAGGTCTGCGCAACGGAAACCACAGCTACACGGCTTTTCAACACTGGAATCTCGAGAGGGTCGCACGCTGCAAGACTGCCGTGCTGCCATATTTCAGGAAATCCAGGATCACCAACAGACATCTAAGGCGTCCCGCGACGAGTCTCTACAGCCTTGACAGCTTTCTGGAAATCTTCAGAAATTTCACACAGCTTTCTGGAAATCTTCAGAGTATTAGCACAGCTTTCTGGAAATCTTCAGAGTCTTAGCTCAGCTTTCTGGAAATCTTCAGAGTCTTAGCTCAGCTTTCTGGAAATCTTCAAAGATTTCACACAGCTTTCTGGAAATCTCCCCAGTCTTAACACAGCTTTCTGGAAATCTTCAGAGATTTCACACAGCTTTCTGGAAATCTCCCCAGTCTTAACACAGCTTTCTGGAAGTCTTCAGAGTCTTAACACAAGTTTCTGGAAGTCTTCAGAGTCTTAGCTCAGCTTTCTGGAAATCTTCAAAGATTTCACACAGCTTTCTGGAAATCTCCACAGTCTTCACACAGCTCCCTGAAGGTCTCCACATCTCGCGAGAAATCCCAAACGCCAGTCAACGGATCTTCAAAACGGCCACACCCAGCATCGCCATCAACCCCAGGCCCCAAACCTCCCCCAATGTCCCAAAAGTACATAATCCTAGCGGACCTCGCGTTGGCGGCCATCGTGGGCGCCCACCTTGTCCTCGCGCCTTACACCAAAGTCGAGGAGTCATTCAACATCCAGGCCGTTCACGACATGCTCAACTACGGCGTGTTCCCCGCACTGGTCCTCGACAAGTTCGACCACAAAACGTTCCCGGGCGTCGTGCCCCGCACGTTCGTCGGCAGCGTGGCCGTTGCCGCGCTGGTGAAAGTCCTTGACTTGTTGTCCGTGCTCGTGACAGGCGCCTCGTTTGTGGCCGACGGCAAAACCGGCCAGTTGCACGTGCAAATGGCCGCCCGCGCCGTGGTGGCCGCCGCCAACGTCTGGGGCTTCCGCCGCTTGCGGCAAAGCCTTGCTGCCGTGCTGCCTGGAAAACCGGCCGGGCCGCTTTTCTACTCCGCAATGCTCTTGGCGCAGTTCCACGTGGTGTTCTACGCGTCGCGCATGTTGCCCAATTTCGTGGCCATGCCGCTTGTCAACTTGGGCCTCGCCAAACTCGTGTCCGGCGATCTCCGCGGCTTGACGTGGCTCGCGTTTGTGGGCGTGGTGTTCCGCCTCGAGGTGGGGGTGCTTGCCTCCATCGTGGCGCTCGTGTCGTCCTTGGTGTTCGGCCAGTCGAACGTACTCCAGGGCTTTTCCATGCTTGCCGCGGGCTCGGTGGTGGGGCTCGCCTTGACCTACTCGGCAGACCTGTATTTCTGGGGCTCGCCCACCTTCCCGGAGCTCCAGGCGTTCGTCTTCAACGTGGTGCACGGCAAATCCGCGGAGTGGGGCGTCGAGCCGTTCTCCGCGTACTTCACCAAGTACATCGCCAACTTTTTCAGGCCGCCGCATGTGCTCGTGCTCGCGGTGCTTGGTCTCTTGCGTGACCCGGCCCGTGCTTCCGGAAAGGCCGTGGCTGGCTCTGGCGCAACAGGCCCCAGTCCGGCAAGAAACTCCTTGAGGATCTTGGCCGTTTCGGCGCTCTTGTTTGTCCTGGCCATGTCCCTCCAGCCCCACAAGGAGTGGCGCTTTGTCATCTACGTTGTGCCCATCTTGACGCTCTTGGCGGGCAACGGCTTTGCCCATTTATGGTACAAGCCTTCGGCCCTGTACGCGCACAAGCTCCTCGTGCTCTTAGTCATGGGAAGCACGTTGGCCTCGCTCTTCATCTCCTCATTCATGGCGTACGCCTCCAGCTTCAATTACCCGGGAGGGGCGGCCATCCACTATGTGAACCAGCTTGTCTCGGAAGTACCGGCACACACCCAGGTCACCGTGCACATGGACGTGCCCGCGTGCATGACTGGCATCACGCGCTTCACCGAGCTCCACCGGGCCAACATTGTGTTTGACAAGACGGAAACAGAGCACGCGTTGGCCAGGATCTGGAACAGCGTGGACTACTTGATCTCCCACAGGAACATGGACGAGCCGCACGTGTCGGACTTGGTCATCTACGACGCAAGCCATTGGATCCGCCTCCACCTGGTGCCTGCCTTCGTGGGCATTGATGTCCAGGGCGTGGTGCGCAGCGTCCAGCTTCTCGTGGGCAACCCGAAGTTCAGGTCGCAGGTCGCCGCGTCTGCGTGGGCGGAGTTGAAAGTCGGCAAGTTCACAACGCTTGCTGCCTTGGTCGATCGTTCCATCGTGTTAAGAGACTACTTGCACATATACAAACGCACGGCCCCGGACCCCATGCCCGCCATTCTCGAATTGGATCCCGAGAAAGAAGAATTGGAAGCCGAGCAACTCTTGATGAAAGAGTACGAAGAGCAGCTCGCAAACCAAATCGATCCTCAAGATATCCGTGAGTCTGTCAACGAGCAGATCGACGATCTCGAGGACGCTGTGAACGCTAGGCACGACACAGACGAGCTCTGAGACAGAATCATCAAGGATCAAAGATATTTGTGGGGCTCTGCAACGACTCAGTCCGCGATTGGAGCCTTTCCCGCAATTTTCTTATTGGCGAATACCTGATCTCTGTGCTGTTGCCACTTTGCGGGATCACCACGGGCTTTATTCGTTGAAGTCGTTTTGCCGTCTCAAGCATGCGGGTCTCGGATTCTGCGCTTGAACGCTCCTGGCCCAGCAAGCTCTGCTCGGGTGATGAAGTAGCTTCGGGACCCATTCGACCGTTGGTGTATGTTTCGAATCGAGGAGCTGGCGGAGGCCTCATAGGTAGCCTGGTGGGACTGCTCTCCAAAGTGGGGGGTGGGAGCTTTGTGGATTCCGAACGATGAAGTTTGTTTTTGCCATAGCCACTATCTTCTTTTGCTAGTTTGTATCGGTTGGTCAAAGCATCCATTTTTGTCGACTTCATTTTTTGATTGGTCTCTTGAAGACGCGTAGGGCGAGTATTGGATTTGGCAGGCGTGAATGGGAGCCGTGGCACTTGCTTCTTGACCGGGGTGTACAAATAGCTTGCGCCATCTAGGTATTCAAGCGATGCTCCAGAGCCAATAAACTTCTTAGAAAGAGGCGAGGTATGGCTGCCAAATGTCGTGTCTGCTTCAGCGTATTGATCCACAGCCAGCATTCTTGAGCCCTTTTTGCGAGCTTTGTACACCCATAATTCAAAGAGCGATTTGAGATTGTTCCGTTCCCACTTCTCAACAAACATGTCGCAAGTCTGTTGATTTCGCCTGAAGTTCTTCGTGAATGTGAGGTTCCATTTCCTGAGAATTTCCACCATCTGCGTGTATTCCCGCCTGTTGATGAAATCGTCTGCAATATCCGAAAGATACCTTGCTTTCGTCACAAATTTCTCATACCAAACCAACAAGAACTTCTTGCGCAAAAGGCTCCTGTAAAAATCAACACTTTTATCCATGGCGCTGGTATTTGCCCTACTCATATCAATCCAGTGCATCAAAAACTCGCTCTTCAATATGTTCGTGTTGTTGAAGAAGAGAAGGTTTTTCTCTAGCAAGTCTTTATGCTTCCTCAATTTCCTGTGTTTGTCTCTCCAATGTTTGAAGAAAACTGAGAGTGCTCCCAAATATTTCACCTTCCGTTGGAAATGTGTTAATGCTTGGCGGGCTTCTTCTTCGTACCTTAAAAGATAGACTTCTTGCCATTTTTTCAAGGCAACTTTGATTTGAGTTCTGTCATTAAAGCTGAGCCCTTGTTTCAAGATTTCGGTTGCTGTTGAATTTTGATCACAAACTCGGGAATGTGAACCCCATATCTTGTTGAGAAACTTTCTTTGAAAGTTAAGGTCAGCAACCACTTTCATTTCGAAATTCGTCGCCATTCGCGACTTCCAGAAAGTCATGGCACCACTTGTTGCAAACCTCTCACTCAACAATTCAGCATTGTCTTCATTATCCATGATTTTAGAAAACTTCTTTGTCCACGAATTTAGCACTGTTGTCACTGTCTTCCGATCTGTCTTTCTTATGATTGAAGCACTCTTGTATTTGAGAATCCATTCTTTGAGATATTCCCCTCTAATAATGAGACTGCGCAGCAGATGGAACTCGCATGCGGCTTCTTTGGTCTTCCAGGATTTCCAGTATTTTTTCAAAAGGGTGCACCTCAATGTCTTGTCTGCCAAAAGCTTGGTGCGGGTTTGGTCAAACCAGCAATCAAACGCTGATTGCTTCAATGAGAGTATGCGGTCCTGGGCCACGACAGATTGCATGTTTGATAAATATTTCTTCATTTTCCAGATGCCCAAGAAATGCTTTTTAAGATGCTTGTTCCTGATTTCCTGGAACGTCCTCAGTGCGTTATGGTTAGAGGATCGACTTCTCAAAACACCGATATATTTTGTGAGAAGAAATCTTCGAGACTGCTGATTGAGTAAAACCAATTTTTCAGACACAGTGATATTCTCGAAGCCGCCATTTACCGGTAGAACGTCGAGTTTCAGCTTCCAGTGCTCCCAAACCTTCGATCTGAGAAGCAAATCCAAGCCAGAAGTGATCGAGCCTCCTATGCTAGCTGCAGATTCTTTGAGGCTTTTGACTTGGTCAAATTTGATGCGCCGTGTGCCCAACGATCTAGAGATGCAAATGGAATCAAAGTGAGATTCCAGCGCCAATTCCATCTCGTGCTTGATTTTCAATCTAGTGTTCCAGAGTTTTAGAAACTTGGCCAGTCTAAGTCTCTCCATCTCACCATTCATCTCTATGATATGCAACATAGATTTGATCCATTTTTGATTCAAGTAGTGAGATAGATGTTTCTTCTCGAAATAGCTTTCTGACTCTGACTGTAATCGGTGGAAAGTCACGCTTCTTCGACGCCATGTCAGAAACGCAGAGCGCAAATGTTTTTCCTTGAGCCTTGGCAAACATTCTTCCTCGTAGATTATGTCTAGCTGACTTGCAATTAGAGTTTCTCTATTCCATTTACGGAGACAGGTGCGAGCGAATGATCGTGAGTTGGCAGTTTCTGAAATGGTGAGTCTCATCAAGAGGGTCAGCAGTATCAGAAGGTCCAAAAGCGTATTTTGTATTCCACGGAATTTCATGATAATCTCGCCAATGGCAGGATCTTCGGGATAGTCGTCTACAGCAACGTATTCCACCACCGCAGTTATTGCATCCGCGACACTATCGATGAACAGATAGTCCTCCCAAACGGGCAATTCTGGGAACACCTCATAGGCAAAAAATACATAGTTGCGGAATGCCATGAGCAACGAAGCGTCAAGCTGCGAGTCGAATTCCTTTAAAGTGGAGATCACGGTTTCAAAGTCGGATACGAGCGCCCGCATCTCCGCTTTGGTGAATCTTTGGGACACAGGGAGCAGCGTTTCTTCATGTTGATGACTGCTGGTCTGCGTTCCGGAGAGATTTTTGTCGTAAACTCGTAAAAGAGTGTCCAAGGCATAGTCACGAAGCCTCGGAGGCACAATTCCAGGGACAGCGTCAGACCCACAGAGATAATCTAGTACGCGTTTGTTCACGTCGATGGCTCGCTTAGAGTCAAAAGTCTCTACGCCCGTTTTATGCTTGTAGAACGAAATCATGACGCTCACGTATGGCAAGACATCTTCGTACGATTCCGGGGGCGATTTGTGGGACGCAAGCAGAAGGAAAACCTGGTATATTCTGGAGAGAAATGGATCGGAGCTTTCGAAATCAACGGCTGTAGCCGCCAGTATCAGAGAGTAGTTCGACTGGCCAGGCCCGTTTTGGGATTGTGGGAAAATGTTGGGGAGGGGTGCGGAGGCATGTGCCATTCCATCTATCGCCAGAACCAAGTTGTCAGTATCGGCCTCGTCAACAATACGCTCCAGTCGGAACTTGGTGTGTTTTGACTGGGCCAATTCGGACAAAAAGCAACGGCAAAGATAGTCGCAAAGCTGCTGCTCGGCGCTCTCGTGGGAATGTACAATGGACAGCACCAACCCCAGGAGTTTCGGGACTACAGGCGAGGCCGAAAGGCGCAGAAGATTCCGGGCAGATTGCACGTCATTGGAGTTTTGCAAAAAAGTCTGGATTTGTGAGATCCGGGCGGCGTATGAAGCGCTCGGCTGTTTGCTCTCGGGGCCTGGTCCATGTTCAATGAACCGGAGAATACTGGCGTCTGTAAGGTCTTCGGTTTGGCCAGAAAGCCCCCAGGTTTCAGACCACATGTGGAGCCGTAGCTCTGGGAGTCTTTCACACCAGATCTGGAGGACGTGGCACCCGCCTGGCGGCTGGAGGAGCAAGGTCATTTGGGTCCATGTTTGGCGTAGTATGTGGTCAAACTGCGCAAGGTCATTCCCGGTTGCCTCGTGGAGAACGTGGAGATTCTCCACGATTTTCTGGATGCTGGAGACGGCAGCACTCATTTCATGATCCAAAGGCTCGGCTCGGGTGGATATGCGAGTAGACAGACGAGGGCCGAGGTTCCCCAGATTTCATGGTTCATCAGTGTTGATCACCGCGAACGCGGCCCTAGAACGCGCGCGCACCTAGGGCCTGAATTGGGCCCGGGTCCAGGTCCACACCAGGAACGGAACGAGGGAGGTGTCACGCCACACGTTTGAAAATATAGTCTGGAAAAAAGCCAAGGGTGAGATTTTATCGGTGGGCCTCTGTACTTTGATTTTTGGGCGGGCGTGGATTTATTTTTCTCAAAGCAGAGGGGTTTGTGCTTTTAGAACAGAGGGGCCTGTGAACCATGGAAATGCTCCCGGGCCTGCCAGGCGCGCCAGTGCTTCCTGTGCCAATCCACTGGTTTTGTATAGAGATTGTCCTGAGGTCAAAAAGGAGGGAATGGGCACCTGAGGTTTCGTCTGCCTGCGTATCTGTTCTTGCCTGATTTATTGATTACTTCTTTATGGAAAAACCGGGAAAGCACACAGCCTGTTCAGCGCTGGTTCAGGGCAGGCAGAGAGCAAAAGGCATGTCCAAAGACAATCCGGGGCCAGCAGGAACGCGCGTTTTTAATTAATATCATCAATATACGCTAGACGGCCAGCAGGCCGCTTGCACACGTAGAGAGCTGTTGTCGACACTCGAAACGGGAGTTGCCAGCCTGAAGAAAGGATATGGAGTAGTGTGTAGAAATACGCTCTATAGGCGAACAGGCGCGTCATACTGCCTGGCGCTTGGGGCTTGACTAAGGCCTGCTTGATTGCCATTTGGCCCTTGGCTGCATTGTTCCTGATGGCACGAATTTTATCCGCTCAAGGGTCCAATGCACGTCTTGAAGTTTCCCACCAATGCACGTCTTGAAGTTTCCCCCAGAAGCCGTGAAACTGACTTCTGAATTCTAGACTCTCATGAAAATGGACACCCCCAAGCCTCGGTCCTCTGATTTCTCGGTGATTCTTGCAGGGCCAATTCTCGCCTGTCGGCTGCAAAAATATCCCTGGCTTTCAATGCAAAAATCTTTTTGGGTCATGCAGAGGCGGAACTTGCCATGTGAAGAATCTGGCAGGATGTTCCCAAGATTGGCGGGGATGCATTGCGCAGGTGCGTGGCCGGTATTGCTGGGACGCGTTGTTAATGGGTGCAAAATCTTGGTCCTGGCCATGACACGCCACCAAAACCTATGGCAAACACGAAACTTCCTTGCGGGTGACTTGGTGGTGTGAGCTGAGCTTCATAGCAACGTCAATATTTCTTTGGGCCTGGCTCCGAAAGCTGGTCCCGGCTCCCCGTGGATATGGCACCGAGCTCAGTCAGGATTCCCCGAGCTTTGGAAGTTTCTGAACGGCTGCCGCTCCATATTTAAAAATAGGAGAAGTTTTAGAGGTGTGATGGATGGGGTGTAATGGATGGGAGGGGTGGCTGGACCCATTCTACTGCCCAAGAGCCCAAGCCCAATGGTGAAACCTACGAGAGGAATGCTCACGGCCAAACATTGGCATGCCACTGCCAGCGCACGACGGTTCTCGAACCATAGGAGTGCCGATGAAATGTTTTTTTTTTGTATTTGGGAGGCATGCAACAGAGAACGTGGCACTGTGAAAGAGTCCAGTCGGACATCAGGCCTGGGGGACGATGCAAGCACATTTCCAAACCCCAAAAAAATCCCGAAAAAATACAAGCACATATAAAAGAATGAAACAGCCGGGAAATCCAGAAATCGATGCAGGCACATTTACAAACCCCGAAACAACGGAGGAGCCCAGAAGACATACAAGCACATTCAGAAAATGAAACAACTGGGGAATTCAGAAAGCACCGAATTGCATGTCAAATAATGCAACAGCCGGGATTCAGAAACCATACAAGTACATTCAAAAGAATAAAACAACCGGGCATTTCGAAAACAAACAAACACATTCAAGAGAATGAAACAACCAAGACCGATACAAGCACATCTAAAAAGATGAAGCAACCGGGGAGTCAGAAAAGGATGCAATTGCATCCATGAAAATAAAACAACCGGGAAATTCAAAAACATAAAAGCACATTTGAAAGAAAATAAAACAATACAAGCACAAGCGAAAGAACAAAACAACTGGGGATTCAGAAACATGCAAGCACATTAGAACAAAAATGAAGAATTCGGAAACATACAAGCACATTCAAAGAAAAACCCGGAAGCTCAGAAACATACAAGCACATTGAAAGAAAATAAAATCGGGGAATTTATGCAAGCACATGCAAAAAAATAAGATAGCAGGGGAATCAGAAACATGAAGCCACATTCAAAAAGTGAAAACGGGGAATTCAGAAACATACAACCACATTCAAAACATAAACGAGAATTCAGAAACATACAACTACATTAGAAGAAAAAAGAAAGATGAAATTCAGAAACATACAACCACATTCAAGACAAAAACGAGAATTCAGAAACATACAACCACATTCAAAACATAAACGAGAATTCAGAAACATACAACTACATTAGAAGAAAAAAGAAAGATGAAATTCAGAAACATACAACCACATTCAAGAAATAAACGAGAATTCAGAAACATACAACCACATTCAAGAAAAAACAGAGAAACCCAGAAACATACAACCACAAAAAATGAAACGGGGTAAGCTGGAGGATGGACTGGCATGGAGGGCCTCGTCGCGGCAGGAACCGAGGGACCCGCGCCTTGGACCGCACCCCCCCTCTACTCCTGGCGCCAGATTGATACTTGATACTACATTTACATGGAGACAACAACGGGAACCCACAAAGCCCTGCCCCCTACCCGCTCCAACGCCGCTCGAAAAGAAGCTCTAAGCAACGCACGACAAACGAAAGCAATCACCCAAAGAAAGCTCAAAACGTTGGAAAAAAACAAAAAAGATTCACCCAAACCCGCCCAAAAAACACAGCTGCGCACAAGCCGGTTTTGGGCCTGGTCGCGCCGCCCCGTCTTTGGGCCTGCCTGCCCGGTGTGCGCGCGTCCCCAGGCCTCAGGCCCCAGGCCCCAGGGCCTAAAACAGCCCCCGCCACCAGGCATCAGGCGCGCTCCGCGCTCGCCATAAAACACCCTGGCCACCCCCCAACAGCTCCATACCCCCCAACCCCACACCCGCCCACACCCGCCCACAGCCTCCCCCCGGCCCCCTTTGTGGATGTACCCCCCTGGCACACGCAGCTCTGCCACGGACGGCGCCCGGTCCGTCCGCATGCCGTCTGACCCCGCCGCCTTCCCCACGCCTGCCAGGGCCCCGCAGGAGCCCCAGGCCCGCGTGGTCTCGGACGATTTGGTGCACCGCCACACACGCCCCCACCCCCCGGCCGTGCCCCGCCTGGACAGCAGCCCCGGCGGGCTTGTGCCGCCGCCGCCGCCGGCGGCTTTTCCGGTGCGGGCGGGCCCCTGGAGCCCGTGCGGCCCCGGCCCTTCTGACGCCGCGCCGCCGGGCGCTGGCGGCGGCAACATCTCGCGCCCCGGCGGCCCTCCCGGTGGGCTGGTGCCGCCACGGTCCGCGTCCGGCCCCGCCGCCGGTCCGCGGGCGGTTTTTGTGCCTGCAAGGCGCGAGTCCGGGCCCACACTGCCGCCCACAACCACCACCCTTCCACGCAGCTCCAGCTCCCCCAAACGGCAGCCCCCGGCAGCCCGGCGCCACAGCAGCTGTCCCTCCGGCGGCCCGCAGAGCCCGGGGCTGGCCCCGGGCGGCGGCGCCCAAACCGTGCCGTCGAGGTCCGCGCTGCCGGCCGCGGCCACGCTGTTCAGTTTCTCCGAGGCCGACGACTCCGTGCTCCGGGTGTCGCCCGCGCGGGCACAGTTCGTGGCCCGCGGCCCGCAGGGCCCACATGCGCCTGGGCAGGCCAGCGCGAGCTCCCTGGGCCCCGCCGGGTCGCACTTTGACATGCCCAGCAGCTCCTCCGCGTCCACGTCCAGCGTGCGGTCCGCGGCCGCCGAGACCATAGTGTCCATGCCGCCGGCCGCCGGCTCCGAGGCCCTGCCGCTGCCGCTGCCGCCGCCGCTGCTCGCCAGCTCCACCAGCCACGCCGCCACGAGTCTCATCATCGACTCGTACACCCCGGGCCTCGGCGAGCCGCGTGCGCCCGAGGCCAGGACCCACCCGCTCACGGCCACGGCGCCGTTCATCAACGTGCTGGAGGGCGGCCCGGGGCCGGGCCGGCAGCCGTCGCACGACCGGCACGACTCGCAGTCGTCCGCCGTGTCGCTGGCCTCCAGCTCCACGCTCACCTCGGCGTACAGCCACCAGCAGCGCTTCGTGCGCTACGTCATGAGCACGCACGCGGACGCCGCGGGCTCGCTGGGCCGCTGGAGCATGGACAACGTGCTCGCGTGGCTCGACGGCCACGGCTTCTCCGACAGCTGGAAGGAGACGTTCCGCCGCAACGAGATCTCGGGCAACCGCTTCCTCGAGTTGGGCAACTACGCGGCCGCGTCTGCCGTGTGGCGCCAGTTGAGTCTCCCGCTCGGCGCGCACGGCGACCCGGCCACCGTCGACCGCTTCATTGGCTTGTTGGGGGCCGAGACCCACATGCTCGCCGCCGCGCCGCCGCCGCTCGCGCCGTCGCTCCTCGACATCGACCTGCTCGCCAAGCTCGAGAATCGCAAGTCCTCCTCCACACTCTGGGCCCAGGGCTCTCCCTCTGTGCCGACGAAACAGCGGCCGTTCTCGTACGTCGACCCGGGCAACTGCAAGCCCGCCAAGGAGCACACCAAGTTCTTCCGCAAGCACACGCGCTTGCTGTCCAACGAGAACGCCCTGGGCGCCCCGGCGCCTTTGACGGGGGGTAAGCCCGCGAGCGAGGCTTCCCTGGGGCTGAGCAACCTCGGGTTCAAGAAGAGCGGCATCTTGAGTACGTTGCGCAAATACGGCGGCGAGAAGGCCGCGGGCATCGTGAAACAGGTCCAGTCCAACCCTGCTCCAGGCAAGTTTCTGGCCCACAACAAACCATCGGCCCAGAACAAGCACCCGTCCCACAAAAGAATCAGCAGCGGGTTTCTGGGCGTTTTGCAAAAGAAATACGAGCAGGCACTAAAGCCCGACGATCAGAGGCTTGACTCCCCGGGATCGCTGTGCACTTTTCGCGATAACACAGCCAAGTCGCCCAGCTCAGTGCGCAGCTTCAATGTTCCACACTTTGACGAAAGCGCTGGCGCACCGGTGTCAGCCAGCTCAAAAAGTGCCTCCAGGCCCCTCCTAGAGGACGTCGTCAGCTCTGAGTTTCTACCCCAGCCCAACGAACACACCGATGAAATCGCCTTCACTCTTTTGCTCACCCGCGACAATCACTCATTCGTCCCGTTCTCGGTCCACACAGAGCTCCTAGGTGATCTCGCCACCCTAAAGAAATCACTCATCCTGAGGCTAGGCATGCTCGACATCGGCACCGTCACGTTTCATTTGACCGATTTTGATGCCGATTGCGGTGCCGCCATGCCTGACGATGTCCTACTCTTGGCCTTGCAGCACGGCTTGGTATCGAAGCTAAAGCTCGAGCAAAACTTCCGGTCTCCAGACAGAATCGGGACTTTCTCCAGCACCTCCTCCGACTCCAAGTCCTTCGATGCTTCTGGCGGCAAATTCTACCCGGCAACTCCACAATATTTGCTTCAACACTCGACCGACAAAGCTGTCGATTACATGAATTTCAAGGACGCGAGCAAACCGCGCGTTTCGTCGAAAGACTATGATCTTCCCTCGTTGCCTCTGGTCGGGTCGCTGGAGCGTGTTCCCAGTGGGTCATTCCCAATTAACTTATCATTACCCCAACTGAGAAGATTACAGCAAAACAACGCAGTAAATGCAAAACTGAACAAACGGGGACTTGCCCTCAACACTTTGCAGCCACCAATTTCAGCAGGCTCAGCTCCCGAATTCGACCTGCTATCTACAAGAGATTCACTTACAGAATCAACGCCGTCCTCGGGATCCTCCTTTACGATCGTTCGTAAGAAAGGCAGGGAAATCGATTTTGACAAGAGAAGGTTGAATTCAAACGAAAGTAAAGCCCCGCGCCTAATCCCAAACATATACTCTTCTTCCGTGACCGACGCTGCGATATCACCTATTTCTGCATCTACCATCCATGCTTTGGAAGATGAGAAAACATCTTCTTCCACAGGAAGGCTCAGGTCAGATACTCAAGCGTCACGCAATTTTTCTTCCGGACTAGAGCTAGAGAAGGGTGCAAGCTTTGTCGCTCGCAGAAAAGCTCCGCCTCCACCCACAGCGTCAAATTCTTTGAAAGTGAAAGAGAGGAGAGGTACAAAGAGCTTTAGTGTTCTGTCGGGCTCGAGTCGTTCGGAGTACTATCATCTATCCAATGAAAGCATCGACTCATTCCGCAGCTCGCATGTCGGCGTGTCGAGTCTCCATGGTACCACTAAGCAGTTTGATTTCAGTGATGCGCCTAGTCTTGATTTGCCACAGCATGGCGGAGGTTTCGGCGATGACAGTGATGACGATGACGATAATGATGTGTTCTTCAAACCACTCAAGCCGAAGAACCCAATTCTGACAAATGAGAATACAAATCACAAACACTTGCCTCCAAAGTTAGGAAGCAATGATTTGGTGCCTGACATTGATACAATCGCCATGCGGCCCTCGGTTGACGAGGTTTACGACAATCTCGAAAAGTATTTTCCGAATACCATTTTGGACAAGCCGATAATCGATGCTTATCCTGAATCGCCAAACATTGTTTCAACCGATAGTGCCGTTATGAATCTTTTACCCAAAAACCCGCCCATCTCAAGAACGTTCTCAAATGCCAACATTTCTCCTGTCCATCCGGAAAAAGAATCTGACGATCAAGTCTTCTACGGAGACGGTCCTCTTCTACGCCGTCGTATGAAAACCATCCGAGTTGTGGCCTATGAGGCACATCGCAAACGTTTGGCCAGCCAGAAGGCGGTGAAAGAATCTGTGGTCACAAGGCCAGCACGAAAACAGCATGCGCCAACTGGTGCACTTACGAGAACAAATACTAAATTATGGGGTCAGAAAGTTGTTGAGGTTACTTCTGATAATATTGAAAAGGGATTCGTGGGTAGGATTCGGAAGGTAGCCAATAGGCCCTATGAAGAGTTTGCCTGGGTAAAAGGTGAGCTCATTGGCCGAGGTTCTTTCGGGTCTGTTTTCCTAGCTCTTAATGTGACGACAGGTGAAATGCTAGCAGTGAAACAGGTCAATGTTAGTGACAGTACAAAGTCCAACTCTGATGGCATAGACGCTTTCCACAAGGAGGTGGAAACCATGAAGGACTTGGATCACCTCAATATCGTGCAGTATTTGGGTTTTGAACAGAGCAAAAAAACCTATAGTTTATTCTTGGAGTACGTTGCCGGTGGATCTGTTTCTTCTTGCCTCAAATCGTACGGGAAATTCGATGAGCCATTGGTGAAGTTCATCACCAGACAAGTGCTTGAAGGCTTGAAGTATCTCCATGAGAACGGAATTCTACACCGAGATTTGAAGGCAGACAATCTTCTCCTCGAAATAGATGGTGTGTGCAAGATTTCGGATTTTGGTATATCAAAGAGGTCGCAAGATATCTATAGCAACAATGCGGAGATGTCGATGCAAGGCACCGTGTTCTGGATGGCGCCAGAAGTAATTCATAGCATGGTTGAGGAAAAGAAACAGGGTTACAGCGCCAAGGTCGATATCTGGTCTCTTGGATGCGTGATGCTAGAGATGTTTGCGGGACAGCGGCCCTGGTCAAATGAAGCGGTGGTTAGTGCAATCTACAAGCTTGGAAAGACCAAGCTAGCGCCTCCAATACCTGTGGATGTGAGTAAGGAAGCGAAAGATTTCCTCAACAAATGTTTCACCATCGATACGGAAAAACGCCCGACCGCCGCCAAGTTGTTGAACCATGAGTTCATGAGACCCGACAGCAGCTTCCACTTCAGCCAGACAAGGCTCAGTGAAATCATCAAGAGCAACTCGACTAAGAACATGATCAAGAGACATTAGGTCATCTTGCATTGCCCATTGTTGAGTGGATGAATATCAAATCTAGGCCCAGGCCCAGGTCCTCATTCAGGATCTATGGGTGACTATATGTTGGTTCTGCGTGCATCGTCCTCTCAAACAAAAGAAAGTTTCAAATAATGTACATTAGCTATTTACAGTTCTAGTTCAACTTCAACTCGTTGATGACCAAATGAGTTTGGTAAGGCTCGACGTCAAGGGTCTTGAGTCTTCTGCATCTGGGCTTCTTCTTATACACGTGGTAGAGCGGCTCCCTCGTGATCTCCGTCAAGGTGGCAGTCAAGGAAAAGGCGCTTTCGGGTATGCCTTTGTCGTTGTTGAAGGTGAAGTTTCTCGAGCCGATGGTGACCACGCGGTCGAGCTTCAAAACATCGCCCACGTTGTGGTTTCTGATCTTGTACGGCAAAATGAGTCTGTCGCCTTTGGTCACCAAGTACGGCATGTTGTGGATTTTGCAAATGGCGTACAAGTCTTTACATCCGTTGGAATCGAATTTTAATGCCCTCAAATCAGGCACAGCCGTCATAGCTGCACCTGCGGCAGGCGCAGCTGGCGTAGCAGTGGCCGTTCTTAGCGGGGCAGAATTTGAGAGGTGGCGAGCACCACGCATGAAAGCAGACTTGAACATATTGGCCAGGCTACAGTTGTCTCAGCTAACCGAGGCAAGAGTTCTGGCTGAAGAAATTTCGGACCGGTTGCGTGTCCTGCACCGGGGCGGCCCGCGGTCGCAGTTGTTGGCTGGGTCTCACCGGTCCTGAGGCCGAAGGAAGTCTTTGAGCGTTGGTTTTTGGGGGTCTCGAGTGATGGGCTTTTGGATTCCAAACAGATGCTGTGGAAATGTGGGTTCGGGTGGAGACGGTAAAGCACGCTGCTGTAGAGGTGTATTAGCGAACATGCATGGAGCCAGTGGCCCCGGGCTTGTGTATATTTGCCTTATTCAACCTTGTTTACTTGCCGCGGACTAAAACCGCGTTTGCTCGCCGTGAGTCGAATTGTGTTTTTTTTTTTTATTATTGGCCTCGAGCTGTCAGTTTGTGTTTGATACAGCTATGGTCCAGCTGTTTTGGGGGCTTGCAGTCAGCAACGCCTATTGGTGCGCGGTGCCCTGAACTTGAACTTTAATTTCGCACCCCCCGAACTGATAAACCCGAATATTAGGCTGGAGCCGTTCCGTCCGAGTGGCCGTCAAAAATCCAAAACCGGCCCGAAACCCCTCGAAACACACCAAAAGCATTGCCCGGCGGGCCCGGAACACACCCCGCCGCCGCGGACCAAAAACTGCCGCCCAGCCTTGTCTAGGGCCACACGCTGGATTTCGCATGGCAAAGAACAGGCCCCATGCGGCGCGCCCAGCATGGCCTCACGTCATGTGACCGCCGCCCCGCCAAACAACGTCCGTTCGCCGCAGAAATTTGGCTCGTCGTCCATAAGGCCGTTCGGGCCCAGCAGCCCCGCTCCCCCCGGGCCGTTTTTCCATTCCCGGGTTTTCTAGTGGGTGTGGCTTGCGGCGCCAGGCACCCGATATTAGGGCAGGCCAGCTTCGTGCCGCGCCAAAAAAAAAAAAACTCCGCGCCCGCTCGACGCACTAGGCCGGTCCGGTATGCTTCGCCCAACCAGACCACGAAGAACGACTCCCAGAAGCTGAACGGCGAAAGGCATCTCCACCACCCCAGGAAATCCACCCCCCGGACCCGAGGCCAACGCACACCACGTGACCACTCCCCGGGCGTCTTTTCCTTTTCCTGAAACCCCCGGTGCGGACTCCGAACGCCAGTTCTTTTTATTCCCCGTCGAGCGGAAAGCAATCTACTCCTGCGGCCCCTCTGACCGTGGCACCCCGCCTGGAACCCCCGCCTTTTCGTCGGCGCTCCAGCAAACCTGTCGCTGCTGCCATTTCTGCCTGTCCAAAAATAGCAACAGCTTTCCCGTTTTCCCATCTGTACGGCGCCACCCTCTGCTTTCTAGCCTTCGCGATCGCTACTCTATCTGCTGACATTTGTATTGCATTTGCCCCATCCAGATTTTGGGACCAAGCCATCCCGACCAGCCCAGGAACGATCCGCGCAGCCTCTTCGGGAGCCTTCTGCCCACTACCCTCATCCACCACCGGCAATAGTACACCATGGCCACGTCGTTCTGGAAGCTAAATAACGGCTTCACGTCGTTGTCCAACGTCTCAACGATTCTCGAGAACCACACCGTCTCGGACGCGAAAACACCCGTCTTGGCCGCGGAGACCCTCGTCAAGCTCTTGGACGAGAGCGACTTGCTCCAGGAATTGATGTCCAACAACACGTCCTTGCTAGAGTTCTTGAGGGACGATACCGTCATCAATTTGCTCGTGGACTTGTTGATTCTGGAAAGCTTGACCGGCGACGAGCTCGAGGAGAGCTTGCTCAGGCTCAACTTGAACGAAAAACCGGTCTCCGGAGCCAAAGAACTGCCCGAGTCTGAGCCTGGCTCGGACAAGGAGCAGGAAGACCCTGCAAGCGGCTCTCTGGAAACAGGCAGCGACAACGAAATGCCGCACTCGAATCTCCACGAGGACCCCGCGGACCCTGACGACGACGACGACGACAACGACGAGCACAACGAGACTTTTGACGAGCGGAGAACCAGGTACGCCACGTTGGCGGCCGAGATTCTCAGTGCAGACGTGTGGTCGCTCACAGACACTGTGATGGAGTCGACGAAGAACCTCAACAAGTTGTGGTCCATTCTCGACTTCAGTCCTCCGTTGTCAATCAACTTGGCCACGTATTTCATGAAGATCATGGAGCACTTGTTAGACATGAAGTGCGAGGAGATGATCACGTATCTCATCGAGAACCAGCCAAACTTGGTGCAGAAGTTCACGCGCCACTTGGCGAACCCGCCGCTCATGGACTTCTTGTTGAAACTCATTTCCACCGACAAGCCCGACAACTCGACAGGAATCATTGATTTTCTCCAGGACCAGAACTTGATCCCCAGCCTCGTCCACGCCCTAGAGTCTGCGCCTGGTCTTTCGCCTGCGGAACTTGATGAGCAGTTGGCCAGACAGTCGTCGGCCGCTGATTTCTTGAAGGCTCTCATAACTATCTCTGCCAACTCGACCACCGACAACTCCACCATTGGCCCCAACGAATTGACCCGAGAGTTGGTCTCCCACGACATGATGGCCAAACTATGTGACATCATGCTACAGGGCGGCTACGCGTTGGGCAATGGCGTGGGTATCATCATCGAGATAATCAGAAAGAACAACTCTGACTACGACATTCTTCCTGTGTTGTACATAACTCTCGAAAGCCACCCACCCACAGGCCGTGATCCCATATACTTGGGCCATTTGCTCCTGGTTTTCGGCAGCAGAATAGGTGACTTCAACAACTTGTTGATGCATGCCAATGAAAACAACAAGTTGAAAACAACGTTTGGCGAGATCGAGCCTCTTGGGTTCGAAAGATTCAAGATCTGCGAACTCATTGCGGAGCTCCTACACTGTTCAAACATGGCCCTTCTAAATGACAACAAGGGCTTTGACGTGGTCAGAGTAAGAGATGACCTCAGAAAGAAGTTGAAAGAGCTAGACCCCGTGGGTTTCAAGTACAATGAGGCTATAGAAATACCTGCTGAAGTTTTGCAACCCAGTCTTGATGCAGAACAGGAAATTGTAAAAAAGTTCGAACACGAAACAAAACGCCGCTCCCGCGACGAGGACGCAGACTATAACGACACAATTGACTCTTTTAACGAAAATTTGCACGAAAACTCTCCGAACTTTCATAGTGGTGGAGAGGATGAAGAGGAAGAGGTTCATGCTAACGCAAACTTGACCGAAGAGCAAATGAGACATAACCATGTCGTGGGCGACTTTTTGAAGATTGCATTATATGATACGCAGATCATTTCGAACATTTTGTCGATGTTCTTCAACTTTCCGTGGAACAACTTTCTCCACAACGTTGTTTTCGATATTGTTCAACAGGTTTTGAACGGCTCTATGGATATCGGCTTCAACAAGTTCTTGGCAATTGACATTTTTCATTCCGGCGAGATCACAGTCCGGATTACAGAGGGGCAGAAGCTTTGCAATGATTACGAGGAGTCAAACGGTGGCTTGAGATTAGGTTATATGGGCCACTTGACCTTGATCGCAGAAGAGGTCGTGAAGTTCATTCAGCTTTATCCCGCGAGTACTGTAAGTCAACTCATTGACGAGAAAACTGAGAATGAAATTTGGGAAGAATATGTCAGCCATGTTTTGTACGATACCAGAAAGAAGTACAACGCCATATTAGGTGGCAGTGATGTGGACGAGGAAGAAGGTTCGAATACCTTCGATGAAAGCGGTGGCGACTTGATTGAAGATGGCGACCTTGATTCAGGATTGCGCCTTCATCCAAACCTCGATCACGATCTCATTGGTAGTGGATACGAGGACCAGGATAAAGAAGAAGAGTTCACGGAAGACATCGACGTGGTGGACGAACCTAAGAAGAGCAACAAGTTTACCTCCAGCGATGATTCCGAGTCGGAGGAAGAAGAAGAAGAAGATCACTTTGCAAGTTACATGTCACTGCAGCTTGCAAACTCAGGCTCAAGCGGCTTCATGACCTCCTTGAAAAACAAGGCCAAGGAATTTAGTGAAAACGAAGGTGACAACGAACCCGAGACAAAAAACTTTATGCCTTTGAAAGATGATGACGGAGATGACTACATTGACCCCAACGATGATGGTCTTTCTTACAAAAAGCCTCATTCTTTATACGATGCGCGAGGCATGCTTGTGACAGACCAAAGACAAAGCTATCACAGAAACGACGGGCTACTGAGTGAGGAGTCTAGCAGTTCATCGGATAGTGACGAGGAAGACCTTGGTGATGATCTTGTCGACGAGCTGAAAGAAAACAAATTGACTAGATCAGCCAGCAAAGGGTCTTAAACTAGAGAAAAACGCCCAGTCAGGCGGCCCGGCTGCAGGTAGAATGCAAGAAACGGTTTTAATTAAATTACACTCTGTAATGGCCCTAAGAAAACGGGTGCGGATACGAGACTATGCTAATGATGCTTATTCCTCTTGAATGACATAATATAAATGATACATATACACGTACTTTCCTACAGCAGCACCGCGAAGCGTGTTCTGATCACGCGGATAGCTTTTCGGCAACTCTTCTTCCCTCGCGTTCCAAAGGCGGTAGATGAGACACAAGCGTCTCCATGGCATTCCCGCTCTCTTCTTTCTCCGCGTTCTTTTGAAGCACTCCGCCAATGAGGCCCTTGCTCATAGCAAATCCAGAGGATCTGTCAGAAATTTTGCTGTTATAGAATTCATCCATAATCGGGTGCATGAGTACAGTATTGTTTTTGGTGATAGAAATGACCGTGTTCGAAGGCACGCAAGTCCAGTCACCCCGCTCGAAAGTGAGGGGCTCGCTGGCCACGAAGATCACATCCTGCGAGCGATTAAGACGCTCCATTTTGAACAAGCCCGGCTCGTACTCAAAAAACCGTGATCCCGTGGAAAAATGCAAAGAGGCAGCCTCGTCGGTTTTTGATGTGATGTACCGAGAGACCACTACTGAGTCTCCATCTGTGACTGCAAAGTTCATCAATGAGGGCTCCGAAGTGAGCTCCACCTGCCAGTTTTTAATGAGCTCAATCATACTTAGAAGTGCCTCACGGAGGATTTTGTGAGAAAACTCGACTTTAGCATCGTCCGGGTCGTATCCCATTTTGTAGAGAGTATCCAAGAATAGGGCACAGCAACACTCGCTATCTGTAGAACCTTGAATGAAGAGAAAAAACCGGTCGTCCAAATGCATAACTAGCTTCCGCTTGATTTTGTCAAAAGCCAGAATGCCTCCATTGTGCATGAAGAGAATTCTGCCATATTGGAATGGATGGCAGTTTGTCTCTGCCAAAACGCCTTGAGTCGATGCCCTTACATGGGCGAATACAAGTCCCGATTCCGTACAGTTTGATAAAGAATTGAGATTCACATTGTTCCACGCAGGGGTGATGGCACGAAAGACACATGCGTCTTTCTTTTCACTATAGTAGCCTATACCAAACCCATCACCATTGATTGGGTTGCGCATATCTAGTCTGAGCCTAGAATCAAACAGCTGGTTGATGATTGAGTGTGCGGGCCGTGTGAGAAGGTCCGAGAGCATCATGCGCCGCTTACCTTTGTAGATCATGAAACGGCACATTTTTAAAATCCGATCTGTAGGACTACTTTTTTTTTCGTTTGTGAAAAGCGAATCTCGCCTGCTTGGTTGAGTCATGAATAGCACGGTGCGGCCGATAAGACAGTGCACGTGACACCGCATCACCTTTACCCCAGATTTATTCATCCGGCAGTCATAAGTCTTCTTGGTAGTGTCAGATTGTGTACGTCGTCTGACACGGGAAATATAATGATTTGGGAAAAGAGAGTTTGTTTCTTACTATCAAGTATGTGACGCAGCGCTTTGGATTTAGGGCCAGGCGCTTCGACACCTACTTATTGCGCAAATCTTAGTGCTGCTCATTCAACGTTCCATCTTTAGAGTGCTTTCAAACGGTCATCAGAACAAACACAGCAGCAGGTCGAGCAACATGCATTGGCAGACTCTGTATCTTATTTTTGATGTACCCGCCAGTAGCGGAATGTCCCCTATAAACTCTATATCCAAGTGGACTATGCTTGTGCGTCTTGATACCCCGAACACCGCTTCTATAAGACCAAAGTCACCTCCCGAAAATGCGATTGACTTGCATCAACAGCCTGCCTGTGGCAAACAAGATGGTGAAAATAGCGAGGGTGACGTTGAGCACTATCAAAAGAAGGGCGCTCAACATGAAGCGAGGAGCAAAAACCTTCCACACCATCAAGTGTCTTCTGAAAATCGCAGCGAAAAGGAAGCTCATGATGCTCGTGAGGATTTGATACGTGAGCACCGTGGTAACGTTTGTGACCACTTGGGAGAGCATTGTTATGGGCTTTGCAGATGGCGGGATTTTCCACAATGTGATGAGTGGCACCGCCGAGCAAACAATCAAGAAAGAACCGAAGGTGTTGAGGAAGATGTTCAAGTGGGTGAAGGGGAAGAATATTGTTTCTGTGGTCATGAAGCCAATGTCCCATTGGATTGACGGGATGGTGGCCTGGTGCCCTGTGCTGAAGAAATGCTGATAGCCGAGCAAGCTGAAAACCACAGGGGCGATCAAGTTGCGTCGGAGCTCAAGAAGGTCGTATAGCTCGAGAAGCGTGAGGATCTGAACCACCAAGATGCAGATGGAAAGTGCCCCCACGGGCTTTGTCACCAAAAGCACTGCTACGGCCAAGTTGAGCACAAGCAAGAAGTAAGACGAGCCATACACGTTGCCGTAGCCCAAGATGGTCGCGGATGGCTGCCTTGGTGGTGCCGGGCCACGCTGAACAGGGGAGGAGGCGGTTGTGGACGCGTCCGCGGTGCGAGGCGGCAAGTCGGGGCCCGTTGTTATTGTTGTTGTTGTTGCCGGAGAGAGCTCTATTTTGACGCAGAGCGGGCCTCGGGACCAGCTGAAGTTAGCCAACACAAGGGACGAAAATAGCACGATGCGCGCGATAGCCAACTTGAAGGACTTGACGAGCCCGAGGTCGAAGGAGGTGCCCCAGTATGCCGCGACCACGGAGTCGGTCTCGATTAGGTCCAAGGTCCAGTAGACCGCATTCATGAGCATCATGAGGCTCAAGCCGGACTCGATCCACAACGGGGCCGCCGAGTGGTAGGAGGCCAGGAGGTTGTAGAAGGACTTGACGACTTTCGGGAGGATGAGCGCGGCCACGTAGAGCAAGCCCACGCTCCAGCGGGAGGGGGCGAACGAAGGCGTGCAGTAGGGCATCTGCTCCTCGCGACACAAGTTGATGGAGGCGACGACGCGCGAGAGCACGAGGAAGGTGATGGCGTGGGCGATGCCCAAGATCTTCTGGCGGGGCGGCGCGGGGGAGACGCACACGGCGACCAAGCAGCAGGCGCCGAACGTGGAGAGGAACCAGTTGACCATTCTGTCCTCCCAGACGACGAAGGAGTTGGACGCGAAGATGGCGCAGTGGAGCGCGACGAACACCAAGCAGATGAGCGACCACATGTTGAAGTTGTAGACGAAGAAGTCGACGAGCAGGTGGGCGAGCCACAGCACGCTGAAGCGGTCCATGATGGGCGCCCAGAAGCCGACGGTGATGCCCGCGGCCGTGCCGGCGAGGAGGCAGGTCTTGAGGCCGAGCAGCGCGGGCCGCAACACGACGTAGACGGACAGGCTCAAGACCACGCCCAAGAGCGACATGGCCACGATGGAGCCGATGAACTCGAAGGACATGGTCAGCACGCGCACGGACGGGATGGAGCGCGAGTACGTGGTGACCACCGAGAGCGCAAGCACCAACACGGCGATGCCCAAGGCGATCTGCACCATGTCGAAGCGCGCCCAGAGGCCCTTGCAGTGGTCCAAGAACGCGCGCTGGCGGGCGTGGGCGTCGGCCACATAGGCCGAGGATGAGGCCGTGGCCGGGGCCGGGCCGAAGTGGCCCGCGGCGGTCTGGACCTCGCGCGAGTGGGCCTCGAAGCGCGCGAGCTGGAGCATGGTGCAGCGCACGGCCTGCTCGTAGAGCTCGTCGGACGCAAAGGCCTCGCGGATCGGGAAGCCGAGGTTGTTGAACGGCACCGGCAAGCCGAGCAAGAGCAGGAGCGTGGGCACCAAGTCGATCTGGTCCACGGCGCGGTGCGCGGCGCCCAAGTCCGCGGTGGCGTACGCGGGCGCGGCGGCCGGCGAGAACGGCGGCGGCGTGCGCTTGGAGTAGAGGAAGAGCGTGGCGTCGAGCTCGTCGCGGCTGTCGCCGCCGTGGTTGCCCGTGCGGTCCATGCCGTGGTCGCCCAAGACCACGAGCAAGGTGTCGTCGTCGATGCTGGCCGCGGTGTCGGCGATGACCTGGTTCATCTGGCGGAGCTTGGCGGCCATGGCCGGGTGGCTGGGCCCGTGGCGGTGGCCCGCGTGGTCCACGCCCAAGAAGTGGGCGATGAGCACGTCCCAGGCGCGCGCCGCGCGCGGCTCGAGGAGCGGCGCCAAGTGGCGGAGCACGCCGTCGTCCACGGAGTGCAAGTCCCACACGTTGAGCGAGTCGTAGGGGAAGGCGAGGCGCGGCGCGAAGCACGCGCCGAACATCGCGGCCCAGGTGTCGTCGCCCATGAACGCCACGCGGCGCCCGCGGCGCAGCAACTGCTGCACCCAGTTGTCCTCGGCGACCGCGTCGCCCTGGAAGTTGGAGCCCGCGTCGATGAACGTGGGCAACAGCCCGGTGGTCAAGCCCTTGAGCCGCTGGAGCGTGGTGGTGGGCGGGTCCGCCACGAACTTGAGGAGCACCGCGTGGCGCGGCTGCGCCTGCGTGAGCTCGTGGAGCACCGGCAAGTGGTTGTGGAAGTGTGCGTTGTGCCGGGCGTGCGCCGGGTCCACGGGCACGGCGAAGTCGAAGCGCAACGCGTCGACCACGAGCACCACGGTCTTCAGGTACTGCGGCGCGTCGAGGCACGCACCGCTGCCGCACTCGGCGACGTCGGGCAACACCAGCCGCGAGAGGAGGAAGCCTTTGGCGAAGAGGTACACGCCGATGAACTGGAGCGAGGCGAGGAACACGAGCACGCCCGAGTAGCCGAGCAAGCTGGCGCGGAGCTTGTGGTGGCGCAAGCGGGCGCGCGCGTGCTGCTGCTGCTGGAGCTGGACGCGCCGGGCGGGGCGGGGCGGGTCCATGGGGAGGGGGCGGGGGTGTTGGGGCGGGTGTTTGGGGGGTGTTTGTAGGAGGTTGGGGGTGTTTGTAGGAGGATGTTCGCGGGTTGTTCGCGGGTTGTTCGCGGAGGTTGGGGGAGGGCGCGAGTTTTTTCGGCCCGGCCCTGGGCCTGCGCGGCCCTGGCCCTGGGTGGGCTGGAAGGGCGGGGCTGGCTGATGCCGGTGCACCTGGACCCTTTTCTTGGGGAACGTTCTGTTACAGGGTGAGAGCGGAGGGGACGAGGCCCTGTAAGAAGGGCTGTGGGAACATGGCTCCGGTGAGCGCAAGCTAATTCGGGGAACCTTCCATAGCCAATGTCAATGACTTGTATGAATTAACTAGATGTCATCGTCCCTATATTTTCCTGAGACCACGGTTCACATTTGGCTCATATTTGTTTTTGTTTTTGTTCTTTGTTTTTCTTAAAATATAGTATTACCCGTCATTGGAGGATACGTGACCAGTGCTATATGAAAAGCTGTAGAAGCATGGCTCAGGCAGTAATGCGAGCAATAATTTATGAACTCTCTTAAACAGGATTGCCCTCAAACAGACGTCTGCCCATCACCAATGTCACCACTTGAATTAAGTAACTAGATGTCATCGTCCCATAGCAAATGTTTTCCTCTTAAGTCTTGGCCCTGACTCAGCGTATTTGCTCTGTTTGATTTTTGCGTTGGTATGGACCTCCAGTTCTGTTGGCCTCGTTATCTGAAGCCCCAGAGCGAGCCCACTGTTTGCGAAAAGAGTATTGCTAATCAAATCAGAAATACACCACAACCCCGTGAACAGTCCTCATTTTTCTAAGATACACTAGTTATGTATTATTCGTTTAAAAAGAGATACACAGAATCTTTGGGACTTTATATCTTTAAAAACATCATATTATAGGGTGTCACTGGAGGGATAAGACCACTACTATAAGAAAACGCTATTGACGCATTGGCTCAGGCAATGATGCGCGAGCATAATTCAGGGAATCTCCCAAAGCCAATGCCAATCAATTATTAACTAATTGTCATCGTCCTATGGGATATACTTTCCTGAGGGCCGTGGCCATAGCTCATTTGACAAGGCAGACGTGACGCTTTGTGCAATCCGCCGGACCCATACGAGTGAGCATTCTGCTGGGCCAGGCCAGGCCTTGGGGGACCGGGGAATTCCCAGATAAGAGCAACGCATAGGGATTTTGAGAATACCCATGGGGGAACTAATGTCAAAGAATATTTGAATGGGTGCTCACAATGAATAGTATCAATGAGCAATACCAATGAATACTAGAATGAGTTATCACAATGAATAGTGTCAATGACTACTACTGATGAGTGATATCAATTAGTTGTATCAATGAGTAATAATAATGAATAGCACTATTAAAGACTATCAATTATCCCAACAATACCATCAATACTAATATAACCAACATAACCAACAATACCAGTTATACCATTAGCATACCAATAAATACCAATAAATAACATCCATCAACAAAAATGGATAAAACTAATAATAATACTAATAAATCATACCAATCAAAAACATCAATTAGTATTACAGTACATAATACGAATGGATGAGTTTAGTGAACAATACCAATGAATAATATCCATGTGTAATCTCATGAGTGATATCAATTAGCAGTATCAATTAGTAATATCAATGAATAATACTAATAAAGCACACTGATAACCTTTGCCAGTAAACCAACTATACCAATACCAATGAGTACCGGCAAATATCAATGAATAAAATCCATGAAAAGTAATGAATAACACTAATGATACCGATTGTAATAGTGATACCAAGAGTGCCAATAGATAATACCAATGAGTATTAGTGAATAATATCAACGAATAATACCAATAATATCAATGACCAGTAACTCACTTCAATGTGCTATACCAATGAATGATACCAATGGATATACTAATGAGTAACACCCATGAAATAAAAGAATACCAATAGATTCATAACCATCAGCAACTCATGAGCTGGAGCCCCGAATAAAGAAGCTGAGATAGAATATCCATGTCCTCATGAACAGCACCAATGGATCTAGGATTCGAAATTATAGCCAAATCCCTCAATTTCTCTCATCTGTCATGGCATCACCACGCCTTCTTTCCCAGACTCCTATGGTGAGAGGAACTTTTGGTGTATCGACAGCAAACAGGCCTCTTTGCCCTCTCATTCTTCTGAAATCTGTAGAATGCTTGTGTTGTTCGACATCCTGGTGAATTGAGCACACCACGGATCCCAGCGTATTGCTATCCTCCTCATGTAAGAAAACCCCAGCTATCTCACCCGCTTGGATCAATATCTGCATTTCCATAGCCAAACCACCAGCAAAGATTATCACCGCTACACACAACGAAGCAATAACTTCCAAAGTCTCTCATCCATGGTATAATATATATCATAAAAGAAGCTGTGTCCAGAAAACCAACAGCATCTTAGTAAGCTGGCTCATAATATCTGCACGCAGTAATAAGGTCAAGAGGAATGGGTGGTCCCAGGGACAAATGCTATTAAAGGCTTTAACACAAAAATATGTCGACATGATCTTCATCAGTCTCTAGCTGGCCCCGGGGTTTCTTGTTTATAGCATACGAGAAAGTCAAAATGCCAAGAAAACAGGGTTAAACCATGGTTTCCAATATTCTGGTTTGATTGTTCTGGGTATCTTCCAGACAAATGTGGACAAAGCCTTGACATGTAATATGTGCTTGGGAAGTGAGTGTTAAAATAGAATAAACGCATTGTTTGCACCCAGAACCATTGGACCCCGTTTTCAGTTAACACATTCTGTATCACGAGCTTGCGGCGTTCGTAGCACCTAATAAGTCTGAGGCCTTGCTCGGCTATTCGTACTTCGACCAACTTTGATTCGAATCTTGGGCTACTATAAGTTAGCCAACGACACTTCCATTTTCAAAGCTTTTCTTTTATAAAGTGTGCTGGCGAGAAATGGGGCTTTCCGAAGAATTATTCTTGCGCACAAGTTTAGGCAACACCAGTTGTCATGCCAGTTTAGCCAGTTGGGCAGTCGACAGAATGACCAAGGCCTCACTCTGGCGTGTAATTTGAGGGAACATTTGGCACAGACTTCAACAGATGGTGCACCTCATGAAAGGTCGATGAATATAAATTCAAATTCTCTGTTTTCGTAAAAACTTTCACTCGGCGGAAGTGGAAGATATGGGTCGTGGAAATATACATGGAAATATACATGGAAAGATACCTGAGTTCTCACCCCAAGTTTCTAGAAGCTTGGTTAATGTGGATTAGAGACTGTCCTTTGTTTCTTTGTTTACTGTATTCATTTCTTCTTCTCGCAGCATAGCTCCTATCAGGTGGCAAACCAGCACCAGTATCGATGCTCAAATCCCACTTTCAGATAATTCTCTGTCTGCTAGAAAGTTTAAAAAATTATGTCTATTTTCTAAGACCTAATTTTTGTTTCATTTCGATTGGGCTTGCGTCAAGAAGCAGCCGCCTAAGCACATCAATCGGGATATTGGACACACATAAAGTGGCAATCCCTAAAACAAAACATATTCTTAGAATCAAAAACGCAAAAATTCCCAGAAACTAAGTCTAGTACAATGTAGTCCGTAACCATCACATTTGAACTTCCACTTACTGACTAATATTATTCTCACCATGAGGATAAGCCATGAATGCCAGTGACCCGAGGGATACGTGAGTGAACACAACAGACAGAAAAGAGATGAACGAGAGTTGGTAGACCATCAAACTAGCAAGGTGGTAACATAAAGGATACCATTTATCTATCTGAATTGAGATACAGAGCAGAGTCCCTTAATATCGGTGAAACGAAGAGCCAAACATAATTCAAGAATAAATAATCGGTCGATTGCATGAGGAACAACGAGTCGATAAAAGCGAACTAAAGGAAACGAGTTAAAAGGTTCCACTACTTATTTTTTCCCAACAATCACGAAATACTGAGTGCTGCAAGGTGATGAAGTCGCCAACATCAATTTTGCACCCATTCGCACAGCGTCGCACGAGCTTCTATGCGGAAAATTTCAAAGTCGACCGGACACTCAAAGTGTATGATGAGATAAAAGCCTGGCTCAGGAAATCAACAGGCAAGTAGACCAACAGACCATTGGATTGAAAGACTAATTAGCGATAAACCAAGAGACCAGCAGACCAATAGCCACGAGATCTAGACTAGT
The DNA here is from genome assembly GCF_001664035.1 of Metschnikowia bicuspidata var. bicuspidata NRRL YB-4993. Taxonomy (NCBI): domain Eukaryota; kingdom Fungi; phylum Ascomycota; class Pichiomycetes; order Serinales; family Metschnikowiaceae; genus Metschnikowia; species Metschnikowia bicuspidata. The sequence goes on along the minus strand of NW_017387731.1, from coordinate 3,100,567 downwards.
GAGTCAGTGTACCAGTGATCCTAGTGGAGCGGGACACTAGCCCGGAATAGTAATCGAAGAAAACCAGATCTATTTCATTCTGGCAAACCAAGAAAACCACCATAATAAGGTAATTATGATCCATAGTCAGGAAGATGGGCTGGCGCACGGCGCAAATTAGAGTCAACAATCTGGTGAGCAGACAGACAAATGTATCAGAGAGCCGTACTGCAGTACTTCAAGATCGAGAGATGGTCGAGCTTAGAGACCGAGCCAAAAAGCATTGAGCAATGAACAGGCCATGAAGTCAATGCCGCAAGCCACTGCCAGCAAATCAATACCCATGAAACATTTAACCAGTAAACCAGTTTACCGGCACTCCAGCACTCCAGCCCTCCAGCACTCCGGCACCCCAGTATCCTGGGATTGTAAAATGGAGAGAACCAAGAAAGTGCCAGACCCACAAGCACTGTACCTGCAAACCGCCACGCCAGAAGACTGGCAAAAGCTGAATCCGCAAGCCTGCCGAACTGGTGAAGCTCCCCCTGCACCATCGGTCCAATATGTCAGCGAGCTGATGAGCCCATGCTCCGGGCATATGAAAGCGTGAGACGGAAGAGTCCAGCAACGAACATGTAGCAAGAACCCTGCCCGGCCAGTGAAGCCCACGCCACCACTGATGCAGGGAGCCCACGCCACCATAACCACGGAAGCCAGTGCTCCAACATACCAAGATCAGGGGTCTAAGAGACCAGAAGGAAGAGCCTCAGAAAGCCGTGCTTTCATGCACCAACAAGCCAGAAGTCAAGCCAGAAGTCACACACCAACACACCAGAGGCCATGCCCCAGTGCACCAGCAGCACGATGGACAGAGCTCAGGTCTACGCCGGCCCTCGGGCCGGCGGGCGCGTCGCGCTACTCCATGCCAGGGCCCATCAGGCTCAAGAAGTCCACGCCAAACGGGTCGTCGTCCAAGTCCGCCGCGCCCGGCTCCGGGCCCAGGCCAAACGGCATGGCGTCGTCCGGCTTGCCCGGCCCGTCGAAGTCCATCAACGCGTGCATGTCGTCCATGTCGTCGCCCGCGTCTGGGTCCGCGAGGTACTGGTCGATGTCGTCCATGTCCACGGCGGCACCCATGGCCTCATGGCCCGGCGCCACGCCGTCAGGATGCCCGGCCACGGCCCCGCCCGCCGACTCCTTGAGGTACGCCTCGCCCGCCAGCATGGCCAGCGCCAACTGCGGGTCGAAGGGCAAAGCCGCGTCCGCGCCGCCCGGCCCGCGCCCGTCCGCCAACATGCCAAACTCCGGGTACTCGGGCGCCATGTAGCCGTCGGCATACCGGGCGTCGTGCATGGGCCCGGGGGCCGCCAGCACCATGGCGCGCCGCGCGTCGTAGCCCGCCGGGGCCTGTTGCACCGCGCCCGGCGCCAATTCGTGTGCTGCCACCGCGTACTTGCGCACGGCGTTGGCGCGGAGCTCGTGCCGGCGCCCGAACTGCACGCGGGCCTGCTCGAGCGTGTCGGCCAAGGCGCTCTCCAAGGCGGCCAAGGAGTCGGCGTCCGCACACCGGGCCTGGGCCGCGGCGAGGGTGGCCACGGCGTCGCGCTGGAACCGTGCCTCGGGCCCAAGCACGCCGTCCGCGCGGAGCTCCGCGGCGGCCAATTCCTGGGCCAGGACCCGCTGCTTGGCGCGCATCAAGCGGAGGTCGCCGCTGTACAAGTCCGCGGCCTTCAAGCCGCGCACCGCGGCCTCGAGCTCGGCGTCGGAGGCGGACTCGGCGTACAACCTGTCGCCGCTGGTCCTGGAGGGGAACGAGGGCGGCGGCACGATCTGCGCCGTGTGCACGAGGCTCAGCGCCACGTTGTCCAAGAGCCGCTGGTTGGAGATGTAGCGGCTCAACGCGTCGGCGCGGAAGTTGACGAGGTCCGCCTCGTCGTGGAGCTGGAAGCTGGCCTCGCGCCGGGCGCGGAAGGCGTCCTTGTCGGCGGGCGGGGCGCGGGCTTTTGTGTTTTTCTTGGGCCGGCTACTCATGGGAATAGGGTGTGCGATGGGGCCTGTAGTGTGGTGAAGACGCTGAGTGTGCGACCTGGCGATATGGCCTTTGGTGCGGTGTACCTGTTCGTCTGGCGCAGCCTATTTTTCTGGCGATACACCTGTTCTTTTGGTATAGCCTATTTTCCTGGCGATACACCTGTTTCCTGGTAGACCTGTTCGTCTGGTATGGCCTATTTTCCTGGCGATACACCTGTTTCTGGCAATAGACCTGTTCGTCTGGTATGGCCTATTTTTCTGGCGATACACCTGTTCTTATGGTATACCTGTGTCTGGAAATACAGCTGTTTCTCCTGTGATGTACCTGATTTCTGTGATATACCTGTTTCTGGCGATATACCTGCTCTTCTATATAACCTGGTCTTCGCGATGGAATGCCCCAAGGTGGCCTAATCTGACCCTGTGATCTGGCACTACAATCGGCAGTGCGCTGTTGTCGGCGTCGTCGGATCGAAACGCTTGGGCCTACACAGCTAGATACGGAGTGTCAGAACGGGGCCGCAAAGTGCTCGGGCGGCTGGCGCCAGGCGCGTTCACCTGGAGCAGCGCGGCGGGCGTGGAGAAGCTGGCCCGCACACGACCCCGGGCCCGCAAGACCAATATGGAATGAAGATATAAATACAGGCACGGGGGCTCTATGAAAACAGGGGGGAGGGCGAGGCCGGGCGCCTCAGAGGTCGAAGCGCCCGTTGACAAACTCCTCGCTCTCGAGGTGGTGGTCGTGGTCAATGTCCATGTCGTCCTTGTCGTCGTCGTCCTGGTCCTCGATGACCTCGTCGTCTGGCGGGAGGTTCGGGTTGCCCGGGATGAAGGACGCCGGGCTGCGGAACGCGTTGTAGCGGTGCAGCCTGCTGAAGTGCTCGTCGATGGCGGACGCGTCCACGTAGGTGAAGCCCTTGAAGTTGGCCTGGATGCCCGGCGAGAGCGGCGTGGAGCCCATGTCGAGCTGCTTCTTGAGCACGGACGTGGACTCGCTGGTGAACTCCGGGTCGAAGTTGGAGGTGTCGGTCTCGCTGGCCAAGTGCGGCTTGAACGGCGGCGGGATGTTCTTGGCGCGGAGAAGCGCCCAGTCCACGTCCTGGAAGAACGCGTGGTCCTTCAACTCGCGCGCGTCGCGCACGGCGCCGAGGCGGTGCTTGGGGTTGCGGTTGAGCAAGCCCTTGACGAAGGAGCGGCCCTCCGGCGACAAGACCTCCTTGGGGAAGCGCACCTTGCCGAAGGCGATGTTCTTGTACATCTGCTGGGTGTTGTCGGCGTAGAAGGGCGACCAGCCGCAGCACATCTCGAAGATCAAGACGCCCAAGGACCAGAAGTCCACCATCTTGGTGTAGCCGGACTCGTCGAGGAGCACCTCGGGCGCGAGGTACTCGGTGGTGCCGCAGAAGGTGTTGGTGGTGCCGTCGTTGTTCAAGTTGGCCTTGGACAAGCCGAAGTCGCACAACGCGATGTGGCCGTTGGCGTCCAAGAGAATGTTCTCGGGCTTCAAGTCGCGGTACACGATGTCGTTGTCGTGCAAGTGCTCGAGCGCCAACACCAACTCCGCGATGTAGAACTTGGCGCGCTCCTCGCCGAAGCGGCCCTCCTTCTGCAAGTGCCAGAACAACTCGCCGCCAGACATGTAGTCCGTGACCAAGTACAAGTCCGCCTCCGTCTGGAACGAGAACTTGAGCCCCACGATGAACGGCGACGCGGCCGCAGACGTGCGCACCAAGATGTTGCGCTCGCCGATGGTGTGCGCGATCTCCTTCTTCTTGACAATGAGCTTCTTGGACAAGATCTTCATGGCGTAGATGCGCCCGTTGTCGCGGTTGCGCACCTGGTACACCTGCCCGAACGTGCCCTTGCCCAACAACCGCAACACGTCGAAGTCGCCCGGGCCGTACGCCTTCTGCGCGTCGTTGTGCCAGAACACCCAGCGCACCTGGAGCGCGCCGGCCACACGCTCGCCCACCACGCGGGCCCGCAACGGCACCCACTGCGGCGCCACGGCCTCGCCCGAGCGCGCGGGCGCCGTGTCCGGGCAGAGCCGCACCTGCCCGAGGAACGCGTCGTCGCGCGCCGCGTCGTACACGGAGATCTCCAACTGCGAGCGCGTGCCCACCACGTCGAACACGGCCTCGTGGTTCCACGTGGGGCTGCTGCAGCCGGCCGCGGCCGCGGGCTCGAGCTGCGACGCCTGCCGCTGGAGCCCCGCGCGCACGCCCATGGGCACGCCGGGCCGTGCCGCGGGCGACCGGCCCGCCGCCGCCGGCGCGTTGTTGACGAACTCCAGGCTCTCGTACGTCGACACCACGTACGGCTGCGAGCACCCGGCCACGAGCAACCCGCGCGCGCCGACGATGCTGACCTTGAGCTTGCCCTTGGGCTGCAGCGACGCGTGCGCGTGCGTGGCGTGGCCCTTCTCGTCGGTGGTGATGATGACGGGCTGCGCCAGCGACCCGGACAGCTGCAGCGACAGCGGCTGCAGCGGCGGCGGCGCGGCGGCGCTTTCGGTGTTGTCGGTGTTTCCGGTGTTGTTTGTGTTTCCGGTGTTGCCCATGGTTCCCGTGTTTTTGGCGTTTGCGGCGCCGCCGGGGGGCTCGGCGCAGTACGCGTCCACGTGGTGCACGTGCGGCGGCGCCTGGCGCAACGGCTGCCAGCCGCCCAACACGGGGCTGGCGCCCACGCCGTGCTGCGAGCCGGCGGTGGTGCCGTAGGCCATGGACTGGTCGGACACGGCGGTGGTGGGCGCTGACGCGAGGCGCTTGGGGAGGAGCCGCGCCAAGGACGCGGGCGGCGCGGGCTCCGCGGGCGGCTCCTTGCGCAGCGAGCCGAAGCCGAGGAAGGACTTGGCGAAGCCGCTCATGGGGGCGGCGGTCCGGCGGGTGTGGTGGTTATCGACGGGTCCGGCGGTATTAGCGGGACTCGACGGTTCAATGAGAGTCGACGGTTTAATGGGACTTGATGGTTTAATTAGACTCGACGGTTCAATCAGACTCGACGGTTTCAATGAGAGTCGACGGTTCAATCAGACTCGACGGTTTCAATGAGAGTCGACGGTTTGATTAGACTCGACGGTTTAATTAGACTCGACGGTTTAATTTGACTCGACGGTTTAATTTGACTCGATGGTTCAATGAGACTCGACGGTTTAATTAGACTCGACGGTTTAATTTGACTCGACGGTTTAATTTGACTCGACGGTTTAATTTGACTCGA